>NC_051290.1:14424696-15024696 GCF_015220745.1 Sebastes umbrosus
TGCAGCACCACAATTCCTTGCAACTTGAACATTTAAAGTGACGCACCATTTGGCTCATGAAAACAAACAATAAGTCAACATTTCATCATGTATACTTTAAAGACTGGTAGTCTATAGGCTGTTCCTTTTTTATTTCAATTTCAATCTTGGTAATGAAGTGATATTTTTCACCGGTTGTCCACGTTAGGTAAAATAATCCTTTATTATATGTTGATGGTAAAGTGCTACAGCAGCAGAAGGACCAGAGGTATCTCTCTTTCTCACATCGCGGGTGAAGCAGCCTGTCACTGAAAGAGCTATTTAAGAATGAATGGGGTAAACATGAGCCTTTTGTACTCCATCTCCAGTAAGTAGTTTCACCACAGCAGACCTGCGTCATAACATCTGCCGCCTTCGCATTATAATTACGGAATATAAAAAGTGCTGTCGGATTCTCTTAACACCGCGGTTGTCTTTTCCTAAGTCCTTGTGAACTCTCACATCTTTCCGTCACATCATGACATTTTTCATCAAGCTCAAAGAAAAGTAGTTCGTAAAAGACATTAGGATGTCATTTTTTTGACTCTTCGACTGCAGCTAGTGTTTCTGTGGGGGAGAGTAACTCCCTTTGGCGCAGACTTTGGGCTTCGGAATTTTGCAGACCTTTTACATTGCACAAAAATCTATATAACACACTAATGGGAAAAGGACAAAAAAGCACAAAAGCATAATAGGTCCTCTTTAAAAGTGACATAACTTAAAAAAGAGTCAAAGGTCAGCAAAAAACACTTCAGGAAGCAAAGTATGTGAACACAGAGTTAAACACACACTTGACACAGAACTGAACTCTTATTGGCATATTATTCAATATGTTTGTTGGTTGTTGTACAGTATGTGGTGGTTTTCTGTGTTAGCAAGGCCAGTCACAATGTGTTGAAAGTGCTGTGACTTGATGTGCCAACAGCCACCACTTGCCTATTTCATTCCCCGGAGGAACAATAAGGTAGCGTGACTGCACCGTAGCCCCCCCCTTCGCCGAATAGGCCCTAGGATTAGATTGCTTTCGTTTCTGTGCTCATGCATGAGGCGAACAAAGGGCAGGAATCGCATATTATTGTTGGAATCCCACAGGATACAGCGTGAGGCGAGGAACCCGGCCTCTTTTCCCCCCATCAAAAACATTGCGCCCAGCCACTTACACGTAGCTCTGCCGGCATCCAGGCGCAGTGACACAACCCCCCCCCCTTTTTTTTTTTGCAAAACAACAACAATAAACCAAAATCCAATCTCACAACAGAGACAACTACTATTGGAGTGACAAATGTTCAGGGGCCATCTCCAGCTAGCTTTCCAACTGTTCTATTCATTACCGCTCCCCCTCTCTCACTTATTCTCCTCGGCTGCCGCTGCCGTCTCCTCTCCTCTCTCCTCTCGGCATGAAATAGACACTCCAGGAAGTACATTTTGTGCAAACTCTCCTCCCGCTGCTACAGCTGATTTCACAAATGATGGTGAAATGGCCAGGAGAGCGAAGGGGTAAATGAAAAAAGATGGCTGTTGCCCGCGACGACCTTATTCCGCCGCTCTCCTTTTTCATAGATAACAGGGGATGATTAGAAAACAGCAGATGGGAGGGCCGACATTAACCTCTACCGGGGCCATGGTGAATTTAGTTAGAAGACTCCCCCCGCATGAACTCCATTCGGAGGTCACACACACACCCAAGTATACATGCATTCAGACACATAAACACACAAAATGGAGCAGGCCCTATTCCCCTGAATCCTATCTATTTTGACAATAGGCTGTTTCCGTGACAGCTTTGACAGGTCCATTTCAGGACTGATATTTCAGATGTATGGCTGTACGTGTGCTAAGGGGCAGTGTTGTCAATAAAGTTTGTGGAGCCTTTGTTGGTTTTGGATTATATGTTTGTGGCAGGGCGTGTGTCATGGGGCGGTTAAATAAGTTTGTGAGTCAAAATGATATAATCAGTTGATGACTGGTGTTAATAAATTATTCATTAATGCCCAAAATCAGCACCAATCTGTTCTAAATGTCATTAATTAAGCAAACTTTGGGGATGCCGGGTCTTGACCCAACCTTTGAGTCTTCAATTAACAATTAGCCATCGAGCCTGCATTTTAATAAATAAAAGTAAATCAATATGGTTATACAGTACACATCACACAGTCTATTGGAGGGGTTTCCTGCGGATGCTTTATAAACAATTAATGCACTCACCGGTAACAAGCTATACTGCTATACATTATTGACAGGTTGGTACCAATCATCTTAATGCTCCCTGTACAATCTGTGAAAACAAAGGCTATACAGCCATGCTAGTGGCTCTGTCAGGCTTTGAGCTAAATGCTAATGCCAGCATGCTAACATGCCCACAGTGACAATGCTGACATGCTGAGGTTAAGCCAAAGACTTTATATAAGAAGTGGACGTAGTCACCGTGATGTCATCCATTGATTTGAGGACTACGGTTTTGAAGCCTCGAGTTCAGCATTGTGGCCGTCGCCATCTTGGTTTCTTGCAACCAGAAGAGACACGAGAGGGTGGAGCTAAGTACGACCATGTGAACAAAAATATTGCAATTAACTTTCATGAACTGAAACACGCTCCCTAAAGCATATCCTGATTCTTGGTCTATTTGACTCTAAATGGGACCATAATTTACTAAATGAACATCATGCTGTATTGAAGTAGATTTGAAACTAGCGATTGAGACCATAAACTCATGTTTACAATGTTTACTGAGGTAATAAATCAAGTGATAAGTAGGCTCATTTTCTCATAGACTTCTATACAATCAGACTTCTTTTTGAAACCAGAGGAGTCGCTCCGTGCTGGCTATTTAGAAATAATGCAAGTTTAAGGCACTTCTGCATTGGCTTCACTTTTCAGACCTGGAGGTTGCCCCACTGTATTTACTGTGTTCAACATCTTAGTTTAGCACGCTAACAATAGCACTAAGCACAGAGTACAGCTGAGGAATATCTTGAGTCATGAATCAAATTATTGTGTATTGTGCAAATTCTAATTTTGACCTGATGGTGGTGCTATAGATGAAAAGTTAAGGGTTCACAAAGTGACTACAGTTCATACTTAAGAGGGCATGAATATGTGTACCACATTGCATGACAATCCATCCAATGCTTGTTGAGACATTTTTACTAAAAACCATAAATGTGAACCTGCTGGTGGCACCAAAAAGGGAATCACCAAAGTCAGTAAGAATCATCATTTATTGAGATATTTCCTGGGATAACTGAAAAGTTTGATATACTAGTGGTGCTAGAGGAAAAGTCAGAGGATCACCAAAGTCATTCGGATTCATCCTCTGGGCAACACAAAGGTCTGCCTTTTTCTGGCAATCCATCCAATAGTTGTTTACATATTTAAATCTGGACCAAAGTTGTGGAGCAGCCAACAGACAGTCAGTACAATCCATAGAGTCATGCCGCTGGCTTTGCTGCAAATTTCTGCTTACGTGAACAGCGAAATGCCTATGTATTATATTTTGTCTGAATATATATACAAATTGTCTGGCCTCTCTTGCCTCCCCCACATCCAGCCTCCTCCTCTATCTATACACGGTACCACTGCATCCACTCTCAATAAGATTACCTTCTAGATTGCCCCAGTTGAGGACAATTTCCATCTCCAATTACATTTTCTCCATTTCTTTGGGACTACTCGATTTTTAGAGGAGGAATCGCCATTCAGTAAGACTCCAATCACTCGCACAGTCACTAAGAAGCATCAGAGGATTCCCCCCCCCCCCCGATGTCTAAGCTCTGGCTATTTAACAAGTTCCTCGGATTGTAAGTGACAGGTTATTTGCTGTTTTGGTACAATGGGGAATACTGCACTATTTTTTCTTAACCTCACCACATTAATCCAACTGGAGATTGGTTTACACTTCAAATACCGGAGCGAATCCACCGAACCTCGGGGGTATAGTGTTTTGTTGACTTCATAATTATACATCAGGGAATTTCGAGTTAATTTCACTTCATGGCAAATAATATAAAAGTTAGTTTCAGTTCTTTTTGCATGCTTCAGACCTCCCCCAACATTTGCAACAGCCATCAGTAATGGATCCTATGATTGCTCTCTTTGGCAGACACAGCACAGAAGTACACCACATGTTCATCACAATGGCTTGGGTGTATTGTTTGAGTGAACTGTATGACAACAGAACAAGCTCCACTAGCACAATCCGCCTCACATGGATGTAACCTGACACTGTGTTATCATGTCCTGAATGCTGTTGTAAGCTGCATGTAAAGGTTTTCCCCCTTGTGATGTCACCGGGAACACATGGCACCAAGAGAGTACAAGCGTGTACTCCTTTTTTGGATTTATGCTAAATCACCATAGGGATTTATATTATTCTGTTTCTAGGTGTTAACATAAACATGCCTCCCTTGTTTGTTTGCTTCTGGGGATGATGCCCATAATCAGTTTCTGTATTTACATTCGGGGCTGCCTAAACATTTACGCTGCTGGTCTCAATTCACGCTGTTGGATCAGGGCTTAAATTTCTCATTACAATTTCTATTGATGTATACATAATAAAAGCTCTTCATCTGATACTGCACCTGTGTCTGATTTTCGTTCTGTTGACTGCACAATACTGGAAATAAATTGATCCATCATATCAGAGTGTGGGTGCATCTTAGCACATGTACTGTGATGAAACAATAATGAGCATGGAGCAGAGGCGGCAAATATTATAATTATTGGTGTTTGTGTGTTCGTATTTCATGAATAATATAAATAGATGAACATGTATGGCAAATAAGGATAGAGAAGAGTCGTTATGAACTAAATGCAACAGCTGATATGTGATGTTCAGATGGCGGGAAGTAGTATTTAAGGGGGTGACTACAGAATAGCTTTAGCAGTAGAGTATGCATTATGTGCTTGATGGATTGTTATAGTTATTACAGAACACTACAGAGTTCAGCATCATTACAACAACAATTTGATCCACAGGAGCTCTAAATCTTGAGTTGGTGACAAGTCATTTAAGTTGTTAGCTCAGTTCAACAATGAACAATGTACAATGAACTGTACTTACAGTTTTTGTCAATGAATCTTTCAGACATCAACAGTAGTTTTGAGAAACTTGACTTGCCTCCATGTCGATAAAGATATTATTCATGAAATGGATCCAATGCATTCTTTTAAAGGGGAACGCCACTAATTTCTCACATCAAAGTCTGTTTGAAAGTCTTTGGGAGTGCTATTGCATATATGAAAAAAAAACTGTATAAAGCCTTTTGTGATTCCAGAGAGAGCAGCGTGGAATATTATCAATTGTCTCAAGTGATTGCGGTCGGTTGAAGCTGAAAACTACAATTTTGACAATGTGGGATGTAGAGTTAGAAAGAAGAGAGCTTACCAGAACCTCTGACTGAGCTGAAGACGTTCAACTGAGTTGCATTGCGGGTAATGTAGGCGATGGGTGTGGACATGGGAGGAAGAATGGGAATCAAAATGTTGATATCTCTGGTTCTGCTGCATCGATTTTGATTGTTTTCTAAAAACGTCCATTGTGAATGACAGTGCTGAAGCCATGCTGTATAAATGTTAATTCTGTGGAGTACTTTTTAAAAGCTTCCATACCAGCAAACACTACTCTAGAGACTTTGAATGCTGCACCCTTTTACCCCATAGTAACTCTAGGTTTATCAACAGTTAATGCTGCATTTCGTGGTAGCCATTGTGGACATACATAGCATCTGGCTTTATCCATGTATTCGTTTTCATAAAATCAATTCCAGCAATTCAAAATGACATGCCCTTTACACCAAAACGTGCAATACCTCATAGTTTACAGATACGGCCACCTAGAATTTCCCCTGCCAGCCGACTGCCAGCCAACTTCCAGGTGCTGCGAGTCTCCCCATCTCTTCCTGTTTCCTGACAGGGCGTGTCTAGATTCCTGTAAACATGCCCATTCATTCAATTGCAGGGTGTAATAATATAAATAATATTTTCATGACCTGATCATCATGATATGATAATAATCATTAAAAGTATGCTTTGTGTGGGAAGCACACTTCTTCATACACATCAAATATGATAAAAACGGAACAGCTGATTTCAGGTGCAGTATAGGCTACAACCGCCTCAGCTTCGACAATCACTGCTCCACCTGGTGGATAGATGAACCAGTGCAACGGGTTTCCACATATGGTGCTATAGGGGCGTTACGAGTCGGCCCTGTGTTCACTACGCACTATTATCGCAGGGGGTTTCCTTTCAGCCATGGACCCAGCATGAACCCATTACAGGAGGGAGGGGAAATTGTAGGTGGCTGCATCTGTAGGTACAGTGTAGCATGAAGTGTATCCTACACTCCTACAAAGACTACACTAGAATGTCAACAAGCACAATGTTATGACCTGCTATCCTTCTCCACTTTGGTATTTTCTGCTTTGCTGGAGATTTGTTACCCAAGTCCCAGTAGGATTGGAGAGTACATAACTCCAGGAATCCATAAATGCAGAAAATTAACTTCTCCTTCATGCTTCTCTGCAGCGAAACTGACGTGGCCATAACTTACACGTCTAACTTTGAATGCCAGCGGACGTTCGATTTAGTCAAACTTTGGCTGCAAAAGATGGAAAATCAGGATGGTGAATGTTACCGTGGCTCATCCAGCTGCGTTGAAAACAAGGGGGCCAGTGTCACACTTGTTTTTGGACTATGCCATCAAAATTGATATTAAAATACATATTGGACTAAGGATGCTACATGAAAGGGCTTTAGAGATGCAGAAGTGACCTTGTTCTTATCTCCAATTATCCATTGGGGAAATATGAGGGAAAACTCTGCGTGTGCAGTCAAAGAGGAAACGCAACCCTCTAAGAGAAATCAAATCAATAAGCAATAGAAAGGAGTACATGCAGTCGTCACGGAGGATCAAAGTGTGCTGATATCAGTGGCTCAGGTTCGATCTACAGTACTGCAGCACGTCTGCGGTTAATGCGTTTCAATCACTCCAAACTTCCTAAGTAATTTAATGGAAAGGTTAGGCACTATTTTTCCGGCACACTCCGCGCTCTCCCCGGCATTATGCATCAAATGTTGAAAGCATTATCAGGAAAATACTAAAAGGCCAGGAGGTGCTGATGCAGTGCTGTTAGCAGCCTAGTAAAACAATTAAGGCAGAGCTATAAATACAAACTCAGCTGATTTAAGTTGAATAAAAAGTCTATATTCAGTTTTACTGTCAGCTGCACTTTAGCTGAGGCTCCTGCTTTATCACATTAAACTTTCAGTGGGCATCTTAGCTCATGGTGAAGGCCTGTGTGTGTAGGAGTATGAAACAAAGTTTAAAGCAAAAGTTTGAAAGTTGGAGAATCTTAATGTATAGTAGGACTGGGAGATAGAAATATCTCCCGATTCGATACTATCACGATACGTATTAGAGGTTTTGGTAGACGTTTTCACAGGATTACAGCAGCTACAGATGACGGCTCTTTTCCGGTCCTTTTTCAGAGCTCATACAGTAAGTAATGGATTGCTGTTACTTCCATGCACTGATTACTCGCAGGATCAGTGCATGTTTCAGATCATGCACCCAAGGGCACCAAATTAGCGGTCACAATCGTGTGTGCACGGGGTAATTGTAAATACATACTGGAAAGTGAAAAGTGCATACACTTCCAGCAAGTCAGTCAGTGTGGTCAGAGCAGAGTAAGAAAAGAGAGGAGCAGCACCGCTCACATTATTTTGCTGAATCAATACCTACCAGATTATGTGAAATATCAACCTCCGAAAAGGTGCTGTGTGACTGAAAATCCGACAAGCTCTTTATTTATTTGCAAAGCTGAATTAAAAAAAAAACGTCAGGAAAAATAAACCTAATGTGAAAAAGTAATTTGTAGTTGTAACACTAATGGCATTTTAGTTGTTTATAAAACAGTTTGTACTAACCACTAATTTATCTTGTTATTTTACGGCCATTTAAACACCCCAGTTGACACTGAAATGTTGTGTAATTAAAACAACGAGCTTCCTCGATATTTTAAAAAGCCAAATTACATCGGCTGAATGTCAACTGGGCTGTTACGCTACAGAGGGGAATCTCAAATCTCCCACTGCTAAACATAGCGGCGTCCTTACCGAAATACCAAAGAAAGCCATCAAAGTCAGCGAGGTCTTGTGAAAATACACCCCTCACGCAGCGATTAAGCAGAGGGAGACTATTAAATAAAAAGCAAACAGAAAATGTGCCTCATAAGCAGGCTTCGGTTGGTGCAAATTCTTCGGTGGGGCTGAGAAATTTATGGGGTACTTGGCCTGTTGGTGCTCTCTATACTGCACTGGGAGACTTGGTCAGTAAATCTGAGGGCTTCGCTCTCATTCGGAGATAAATAATTATAAAAAAACAAAAGGGGCCTTCGCTGCGCACGGTTTAATTAAGGGCTTCTGGGAATTATAATCAACGCTAAAAGAGATGCCATGGTGATGAAGCATAAATCCATAACTGTAGAGCAGACGGCACGGCCAATCTAATGCGACTGCAATATTGCTCATCCGGTAAACAAGTGAGTGTGTTTGTGCAAGTGTGTGTGTGTGATTGCACATCTCTAAAACTTTCTGATACTGTCACAGTAGTCTAAGGTTGATTTCATCATTGGTGTTGGTTTCTTAACTATTATTATATGGTCCAAAAAGGCTTGTTAGGTAGGATACTTATTTTTTAATTCTGTCTTGTATTGAAAGGGCATTAGGAAGGAGTGTCAGTCTCTTAATGGCCAGCGTGGATGAGAAAATAATGACAGTTGAAACCTGTTTCAATGTTCATATCAGGCGCCAACCTCCGGGTCTGAGAAGTGAAGCCAATGCAGAAGTGCCTTAAACTTGCATTCTTTCTAATAGCCAGCAGGGGGCGACTCCTCTGGTTGCAAAAATAAGCCTGATTGTATAGAAGTCTATGAGAAAATGAGCCTACTTCTCACTTGATTTATTAGCTCAGTAAACACTGCAAACATGAGTTTATGGTCTCAATCGCTAGTTTCAAGTCTTCTTCAATTCAGCATGATGCGCGTTTAGTAAGTTATGGTCCCATTTAGAGTCAAATAGATGATAAAGCAGGGGATGCTTTAGGACGTGGCTACCATGTGATTGACAGGTTGCTACCACGGCGTTGTCCGGTCTGGGTGGTGTCCATGTTTGCGTCTTTGAACTTTAACCCTTTCACAGTGTGTTGCCAGTTCATGAAAGTTAATTGTAACATTTTGGTCGAATGTGATATGAGTTGTCATATTTGACGAACTCATATCAAATAAATCTTGGAAAAATAAATTAAGTAGACAACATTTATTTTTCTATATGCATACCAAAACCAGACCCATAATTTATTGCATTTTTCTTTTTTAGATGAGATTACATTTTCAAATAGTTTAAGATCCTGACAGTTACCCATCTGACACCAAAACCTCAGCCAGGTTCCCAAATCTATGCTGACAAGGAGCAAGGCCAGCAGTCCCACCAGGGCAAGAGCTGAAGGTTTGCGTGTGCAACTGTATTTCCTCGTTCATTAAATGGAGACATTCTAGGTGACGGGGTGGAAATACAAAATACAAAGTGACAGCCAGGTATCAGAATTAGCTTGCATTCACTCTGATTCCTCAGGAGGGCCAACAGTTTGTTGAGCCTGCTTAGCTTGCACAATATGCAGGTACATCAGGAGCTGTGCAATGCACAGAAGTGAAAGCTGGACTAAAGTGAAAGCTTTTTAAGAGTTGCTGATCCAGCAACAATTTTTAGAATAAATGTGTTCCTGCGAGGGCTGTGTATTCAACTGCCAGTAAAAAAATAAAAAGGTTGACACAAAATGGACCCAATTAATAATAACTTTTTTTATTTATTATGTCACACATTGCACATTCACACATGAATTTCTCTATTTCTAATCAACTCTGAGATATTAAGTGGTACAAAACTAAATCGTCAGCAAAGAGCTGGACAAAATATAGCATACAAGTGAAGCTTGAATTTAATTACAGACATATATTTCAGGTTTTCAGAGCATTCATAATGATGCTTCAATGTGTGTTGAACTTTGCTTGACCTCTTCACACTTTCTCATTATATGTTCATAAACTTAGGCACTTTAAACTGTATATTTGAAATGAAAGATATATAACTTCAACATATTTTGTAATAGCAACTTTAAAGCACTGCTACACTGAAATTCTGTATACTGTATATCACTAAAGCAAATATCTGACCACACTAATGTGTCATGAAATTTAGCGAAAAGACTAGGTATGTGAGATTGAAAATATGCAGAGATATACAGTCCTATACTATAACAAACAAGGCTTTCATCGAGGAGACCGCTGTTTCACTTTAACGATACAATCAGCTATTCATACGTGTCTTGTTTTCACAACGTCAGTTTTATTTTCACTGTACAAACGTAGTAGTTTTAAGCCCAACCATGTAGTTCTTTCCTAAACCTAATGAAGTGGTTTTGTTGCCTAATCCTGAAGTGGCGCCAAGAGTAACTATAGTGGTTTTGATACCAAAAATAAAGTGACGCGAAGGGGCGTGATAAAGCGGCAGTATGTGACGAGTTGGGATTACAAAGTGTTTGTTTACGTAATGAACTGCTGCCATCAAGACCTGAAATGGTTAATGCAAGGTTTTATTTGGTGCAAAAATTGTGTAAAGTATAATTACATTTTTCTCTATACTTGTCAGTATGAGCCAAGTATACTTATGTATGCTTTTGTTAAGTATATCTCTGATAAACACATAAAAATTAAACTGAAGGTATACTCTTCTCTTATTTTAAGTTTAAAAGAAGTATACTAATAGCACACTTGAATAAACTGGGACTGCATCATTTTAAATATGGCCAAACACTGAAAAGAATAGTATAAAACTACAGAGACCACCGCCGTAGGACATACTTACATTGTAACCATGTTTCCTTCTGACCACTAGTTCAAACTATAGCACAAGTAAAAGCTTCAGAGTTAAGGGTCTAGGAGCTAGGAGCCAAAGAGGCTAAAGTGCAATGTTGCGAAAATAAGTATCATACATTAGATGGAAGCTCTTAATGACATGTGTAATACTGACTTTCTCTTGTAAATTTGTTTAAAACCCAACAGTTTGTTGGTACAAAAAGGCTGTGACCGCACCACTGTAACAAAGCATTGTTGGTTGAGCTCTCTGACAAAACATATTGGTCAAAATAGCACAGAGAAAAGTATGGTCTCACAAAAACGAATGCAATTTAACAGCAGCGAAGGTTTTAATCAGTTGATGTAAGATGAGCCAGATCACATTGTGCACTGTAGGCTATATAATATTGATGTCAGACATTCATGGGAATGCTGGGTTATATTGATTGCAATGCATCCCACAGTTGTGTTATGTTTACTGCCAGCACTGAAGTCATTACTTTTATCATTCACCACTGATCAAGAAATGCGTTTAATTTCCAGATGCAATAAAAAACCCTCTTGCTAGAAAATAATTGAAAATGGTAAAAATGAAAGAAAGTAAATTATTTTCAAAATAATCAGAAATATAATTTTAAGCATATATTACTTTAATATCCTATTGAATACCACCCAGAGAAAACATTGCCTTTAGCAAGTGTGATGTTAGTACCGTTCCAATGTTTCTAATCAACTCCTTCAGCATACATTGAATTCCACCATTGGATGCACTTAAATATGAAGAAAAGCAATCATTTGTGGCCACAAAATGGATTTACTAATGAAACGCTGAAGAATTATACATAAATTCCCAAGACAATTTCCGCAGATATTGAAATATTATTATGTTCTAAAGTTGGAGGTTTGGTGTTTCTTACATTTGCAGTATATGTCAACAACTGTATGTATATAAATCATGTATTAAATGACAGTATGTGCAGCTGATTAGATATTAAATAAGCGTTATCAGTCGCTATTAGCCCCATAGATGTGGGTCAATAGGGGCCGACTACACCAACTAGTAGGTTTTATCATCTATTCACATGGTAGTCACCGAAAGAAGGCATTACAGAACACGACAGTGACCTCTAGCGACCGTAGTAATTATGACAGGAGCAAAAGTGGAAGTCAGACAGCAGTAGTATAGACAGCATGAAACTACATAATGGTTGGAGTTTGGGGATGATGGATGGGACACAAAACACAGGGTTTTCACCAGAGTCCGGAGACCGGAGTTTGCATCCTATGTGAAGCCAATAATGTCTAGTTGTCTCTGTGTCTGTAGTTATTTTTTTTTACCAAAAACACAATGTTTTTCCCTACACTTAATGAAGTGTTTTGTTTTTTTGCCTAAACTTAAAGAAGTTGTAGTTTTGTTGCCTAAACTTAGCTGTTTTTTTTTTGCCTAAACCTGCAGAAATTGTAGTTTCGTAGACTAAACCTAAAGAAGCCTTTTTGTTTGTTTTGAACACAAAGACATGTTAGAATGTGTTGCTTTTAAGTTTCACTTTCACTTCAACAAAGTAGTAGACGTAGTAGGCCCCTAATGACCCACATCTATGGTGCTATTAGCGACTGCTAAAGGCTATTTAATGGCCTGATAACAGTCGAATTGGGTGGTAATGACACATGCTAATGTAGCCCATTGCATAATGTACTTGTGGCACAAACAGTCACAAAATAAGACTAAGATTAGAAATGTCTTTTTTTTTTTAAATCAGAACTTAATTGAATAATGAAGATATTGTTGAAAATATACTGCAAATGTAAGAGCCATAACTCCAACTTTAGACATTTAAGCATGGTTAGAATGAAAATTATGTTCAACTATATTTCATTCCATGTGAATTAAACTCCACCTAATATTACAAGGGCGAACAAGTCAAAGTAGTATTGGTATTAGTATAGTATTTAATGCTACCTTCCTGGCCTCTTAGCTTGGCTTTCATGGCTCAACTGAGGACCCTAAATGAGCACACACTAAAGTGGACAAGAATTGCTTGCCCCCCACACATCGCCTTCTACACATGTTCCCTGCCTACTCAGGGAAATTTCACCACTATTAAATCAGAATATGATTGTTTTAATGGGCTAATTCAGCCCTATAGTCAATTATTTATGAGCATCCTTCTCTTAAAGCCGAAGACCATGGAACCACATGTCTAATCAGTGATTTCTAGCTGATATACAGCCTGGGGCTGCTCCGGTGATGATTATTACCAGGAGATTGAACACATACATTATTATTTTGAACTTTAACACCCAACTGGGTTTGTTATATTATCATAATTCATATGCTCTTATCTCCATAAAATCATCCTGTGCACCATCACACCTTTTCTGACTCCTATCTTCTCCGGTGCCATCTACATAATTGTGCAAGATCAGGTTATGGGAGGGTATAACTCAGAGATGTATACATAAAGGAATAGATCACAAGTCGTGAGCATACTAGTTTGTGTAAGCATGCCAATTAACTAGCATACTTAAAAGGAAGAACATGTAAAAGGGAGAGTGGACGAAGTGCCGTGGCACATGGCACTGGCAGACCTTCAGATCCATCTGTGCAACTTCAAGGCAATCCCCATATGCATAATCTTTTTTTTCAAATAGCAACCTCCAATAACTCAACCTGTGCAGTCCTTAGCTTTACTCTAACACACATATATATCAGACATCTTCTCCAGTGCAAAGAAATAAGCTGACAAAAGCCCAAATATAGTACCAAAAAAAGGACTTTACATTCTGGGGAATATATTGTTCTCTGCACAGCTGTGAGAGATTGCACAGAAGACCTGATTTAAGTTCTCTCCTGCAGCTGTACAAATGAAAGGTTTTCCTGTTTGAAATAATTCCTCATTTTTTATATGCACACAACAGGAGGAAATTATTTGTCAAAGTGAATGTCATCTCATTTAGTCCGGTGTAATCCTGCACGCTGATACGATCTTCTCAGCTGGTCTGAGCTTCTGCCCAGATATATTGTTCAGCAGCTCCCTTTTTAAGATCTCAATCTACAGAAAGCGCCTTTACTTTTTTTTTTTTTTTCACTCTTTCCTTCTACTGCATTTTATTACATTGAGGGCATCTGACTAATGCAATGCACTGCTGGCCTGCTGCCACGTGCCAATTTATAACACGATAGCTTCGGCCGCTCCATGCATACCAAGTGATGCTGATTTGTTGTATTGGCTGTACTGCCTTTCTGCTACTGTTTTTTCCTCCCTCCCTCACTTACCCCCCTTCCCAAAATGGTAATAAGTGTGGTAAAACACAGCACTTAGAAATGGCAGAGAGATGATGAAGTGGATGATGGGTCCAAAAAATACCAAAAATAGCATAAACATAACACAGTAATAGTGCTTGAGCAAAACTGGGGAAATCTAGTCATGGCAAATGCAATAGAGCTAATGTGGAAAAAAAGTCTGAAAAAACAGGTGTTTGTTTCTGTATTAGGTGTTACATGACTGTACATAAACATGTTGTTCTTGCACATATGTACGTGTGAATATAAGCACATAGGTTAGAGTGTAGATTGTGAACACTTTCTACCTACTGTGATTTTCACTAATTTCAGTGTTGCCAGGGTTACTGCTCTATAGCTGCATGCACTATTAATTCTAAAGGTCTTAAAGAAATGGAAAGAAGTGTGGTTGATGGAAATCTACTGGTTATTACAATTTACTCTGTACTCGCCAAATTGGAGATTGACTTTAAGAAATTGCTGAAATTGGCAGTGTTCGATAAAACACTGCAAAAAGTGCCTTCTTGAAGCTATGGTAGATAAAACATGATAAAGTGCCCTCTAGGATTTCCTTCCAGCGGAGAACATGTGATGAGGCGCCCTCTAGGGTGCCCTCCCAGTGGAGAAAACGTGAAGAAGTGCCATGTAGGGTGCCCTACCAATGGAGAAAACGTGATGAAGTGCCCTCTAGGGTGCCCTCCCAGTAGAAAAAATGTGATAAAAAGCCTTCAAGGGTGCCCTGCAAGTGGAGAAAATGTGATTAAGTGCCCTCCCAGTGGAGAAAACAGGATGAAGCACCCTCAAAGGTGCCCTCCCAGTGGAGAAAAAGGGATGAGGAGCCCTCTAGGGTGCCCTTCCAGTGGAGAAAACGTGAAGAAGTGTCCTCTAGGGTGCCCTACCAGTGGAGAAAACATGAAGAAGTGCACTCTAGGGTACCCTACCAGTGGAGAAAACGTGATGAAGTGCCTTCTAGGGTGCCCTCCAAGTGGAAAAAATGTGATAAAAAGCCTTCGAGGGTACCCTGCAAGTGGAGAAAATGTGATTAAGTGCCCTCCCAGTGGAGAAAACATGATGAAGTACCCTCTAAGGTGCCCTCCCAGTGGAGAAAAAGGGATGAGGAGCCCTCTAGGGTGCCCTACCAGTGGAGAAAATGTGGTGAAGTGCCCTCTAGGGTGCCCTCCCAGCAAAGAAAATGTGATTACCAAGTAATGGGTGCCCTTAAAATGGAGAATGTAAATGGAGGATGATGAGACGCCCAAAATTACCTGCAACTTTATTTGAAGGTAAAACCCTACACACGGTGATTGCTGCCGAAATGTTGGTAACAATCCACATTTGCACATGAAAACTGAATACACGTACAATTACAAAGTACAGTAGATTAAAGATGAACCAAAAAGTCTGTCTGTAAACTGCGATGGATGTTTACAACAGACAGTTTGGCTGACGATTCCATCATTCACCTTCTTATCCTCTTCCAAATAAATTTGGCTAACCTGTTTACAACACATCCTATCATCTGAATGCTTGTTTTTTTGCTCCGTTAGACCTATTTTTAGTAACACAAATTACTTTGGTGACAACAATTTTTATCATAACCACTAGAACCAATGACCAGAGCTGCATCCTTTTAAGCTAAATGGAGGTTAAGCATTTAATCTCTAGCTCTGCAAGTTTGAATACTCTCTTCTGTGGAGCTTGGCACTGAAATTTGCTTGTGCTCATAGAGTGTCAATAACCTTGCTCTTCTAATGGACTCTATAGTCTTAGGAGGGCAGAATCTCTCACACACACAGGGGATAGAGATGGGAACACACACTCACAGCACTGCATAACACCCTGATTGACCTTAAAACATATAGAGGCAACAACAACTGTGCTTTACTGCTTCTGCGGTGTAGTAAAGTGCAGTTATTAGTTTTGCCAATGATAAAAAAAAAAAAAAAATCAGTATGAAACATAGGTTTTAAAATGTCACCCGTTCTCAGTTTGCGTCTGCCTTCAGCTAGGTGGTTCAATGAACGTCAAGCAGCTATTTTTACATTGTCTGCTTTCTCTTCCAGAGAAAATGTCAGCGGTTCACAATGTGCCTGTTTGGAACACAACTGCCTCCTCTGAACAGATGCATTTAAATACTGGTCTATTAGTTAAATGGATCATCCACGAGTGCAGCTGTCATGAGGCAAAAAAGGCATCTGGACTCGGAGCGCGCCAGAGGAAAATTGCTGCATCACCAGGACTTTGCAGCAGGAATATCCACCTGACTGTTTTTTGCTCAGAACATCAGAAATGGTTTCTGGCGAACTTCCATGTTGGACTTCTGTGCATTTTTTTTTTTTTAGATAACATTACCATTAAAACTATAGAGAATAATATCTATCCTTCCTTCCCATGATGCACCAGTTCCAACTACATGGCTGCAGGTGCTGTCGTGAAAGGCCCTTTAGACCCAGCTAAACATGAAACATAGGCTGATGAAAGGCAATTCACACTCGAAGCTAGTCTTTGGCAGTCATATTCATTGGCCACCTGAAATGAGAACGTGGCCCACGGAGGGTTAACAATGGGGAATTCGGAGGTGAAGAGTCGCAATAATTGTTGCTTCCAATTCCAGACTAGAAGGGATGTGGCGATCTGGAAGGCCACTCAGTGACAGAGCTCGGAGAGAGAGTGCTTGGATGGGGGCCCAGGAACAAAAGGTTAGCCCCCTATAAATAGCATTGATAGAGCGAGCGGTAATGGCAGGAATGGTTTGGAAGAGGCTAGCTTGTAGTGGCGTTCAGTCAAGGAGTGCACCAATCGCTCTGCACTCAGCGCTGTCGAGAGTCCGGACTTGTCACTTTTGTTTTTTCTTTCTCCCATTTCTCAGCGTCTTACCGATTTTGGTGTAATTGGCTGTCTTTATGCTGGGGAGAATGTCTGCAAGGGAGGACTAAATAATATAATACTGGTGCTTGGCCTCGATGTAAAGTGAAAAAAAAAAAATACTTTTTGCAATGAATATCTTGAATAAATGTTTCTTGAAACTCACAGGCACAGCTAAAACAGTGGAAAAGGAAGAGAAAGCATCCCAGAAGTCACAGGTTGTGTGACAGCTGAGAGTCCTCAAGCACTACGCCTGTCTTCTCTAGGGGGGTAAAGAGTTGACGAGTGCTCCTCGCTGAAATGCACATATGTGAGTGTCAGTATTTCCCACTGCATATGTGGATATCTGTATTTAATAGATAATGTAATATAAACAAAGCACTCTATCAATCCCTAACACCTGCTTAATTGTCCCCTTTTCTGCCCCAATCTAATGAAGCACAATGGATGAGTAAACCAATAAATTATAAATAAGTTGATGTTTTTTTGTACAACCCACACAATGTAAACTAGGGATGCACCGATACCCAATACCGATAGCGATACCTGGGCTTTAGGGTACTGATACCGACTACTGATCCGATACCAGTGTTTAATTAATAAGCTGTATGCGTCACTGTGTGGAAGTGACTGGGATCATTCGTGTTTGTGTAACGCTTGACTTAAACATTGCTTTCCTAACTTTGTAAAAAACGAAATTTAGCGCTAATTCGTTTTTAATGCCACTAATTTCTTTAACGCATTAACGCAACTTGCAATATTGATATTTTGGAGGTTGTAGTGGGTGTTTTAGAGCTAGAGTGAACTAAAAAACCTAAGCAATCCATTGGTACCAACCATGTCATACTTTCTTGTCGCGAAGGAGGCTAAATAATGCTCCAAACTTACGCAAAATTTTGGCGAGGAAAAACTGGCATGATTAGGGGTCCCTTGACCTCTGACGTCCAGATATGTGAATGAAAATGGGTTCTATGGGTACCCACGAGTCTCCCCTTTACAGACATGCCTACTTTATGATAATCACATGCAGTTTGGGGCAAGTCATAGTCAAGTCAGCACACTGACAGCTGTTGTTTCTGGACAATATTTGTCGTTGTTTAGTGTTGTAAATTGATTTCCAGTAATACAGTACATATATACATACGTACATATATACATCCAGCTCACCGATATCTGAACCAACAAACAGTCTCAGTGTTATATTATTGGAAATATGATATCCTATTGCTACTGTACATAAAAGCAAAAATGGCCAAAAGTCAGTATAAGCATGAGATCTTACATAGACGCAGTTCTGCCAAAAACAATAGAAAGAACAGCAATGTGTAACGAGTGAAATACCCCTTTAAATATATGCCATTATATGCAGTATATGTGGATATCTGGTGGAGGGCTGAGGTTCACTCATATCATACCTTTATGTGTTTTAAACTGAAAATAATCTAATTAAACCCAGCATGGCTCACGAGGGTGTCTACCCCTGATTACACTCATTGCTGCCCATCAGGACTGTTTACTGCATCAGTCTGCTAATGTGAGCATCACTGGTGCACACACACACACACACACACACACACACACATGCACAAACACATGGGGAAAAAGAGAATGAGAGCTATGAATCAGGAAATCTTGGATGCCCTGACTGTAATGAACCCCCCTATAAGGGCTCCTGGGTAATTCAATCTCCATTCGGAAACGGCGCTCTCTGCATAACGCGCATTTCATCTGGCTCGCGTCGAGATCCGTCTCCGTGTTCGGCGAGCGAGTGGGCCCCTGAAAGTGGCAGTAGCATTAGATATTGCACGGGCATTGGGCCTAACTGCGCAGATAACCTTTCAGCCGTGCTAACACTGGGAATTTGGTGAGGGCATCCTGGCGTTAATTGGACGGTGAGGCAGACCTTATTTCAAAAAGCTTGCCTCCTCAGTTTGGTAATTGTTACCATTATGACTTGACAACACCACTCACTGCATTTCAAGTGAGTCCGGGCCCTTGCTCAGTGGCATGAATATTCCACCTCGCTGTTCTCACCAAACTGTCTCCAGAGAGCCAGTGCTCATCAGCGCTGAATGGGTGTGTGTGTGTGCTCAGCCATTGTGGCTGATGCCCATCATGCTGAAATGTGCTGAAACACTTGGCTTGAAACTGGGTAGATATTCACTTTAAGAATAAACTAGCTGCTGTAGCATGAAAGAAGCTGTCTATACCACCAGCACTGAGTGGCAAGAACTCATTGTGAAAGGGTCACTTATGCCTTCCTCAATGTTATTTGATGTAGTGTTCAACCGCTTGCAGTCAATGCTACATGACATCTTTCTAACTCAATGCATATGGGGAATTTTAAAGGTTATGATAAAGGTTCCGAGTTCCTAGACAACACATTTTTATCATCCATCATGCCAAAATAATAAATCCATAGCCACATTATTACTATGTTATCTACTCAAATCAGCTGTAAGTGAATACTTAAAACATTCGTGATTCAAATGATTGATTTGTCACAATTTAACATTTAACAATTTAATTGATTGTTTATACAATATGTACAGTGAAATATGGATAGATTAAAATAAGGAAAGATACAAAATTCTACATAAATGTCATGTAAGTGGTTATGGTGGCCCAATGGGTGGTTGAGCTGTGCAACTTTTCCACTATATACAAATGTAAAACGTACATATGTCACAGTTGTAGGGACAACTATAAAGTAAAAGTAATGTTTTTAGACTAAACTGGGAAATTTTTTACATGTTAAGAAAGTGAAATCATGACCAAATTTACTTTGCAGGGGTTTGATAGGTCCATTTGCATCTTGTAGAGGTCAATAAACCCACTTAAAGGAACAGTGTTAAGGATCTGGCGGTACCTAGTGGTGAGGTTGTAGATTACAACTTCTCCTGTGTGCCAAGCATGTAGGATTGCTACAGTGGCTGATGCAAAAACACAAATGGCCCTCTTTAGAGCCAGTTGATGTAAGAGTAGAGTGCTTAGATTGTGTGTGTGTGTACATGGGAAGTGAGTGTTGAAGCAAGAGAGGGAGAGCGGCGGCGACGGGAGTGAATAATGTTATTACGTTAACAGTGTTTGGCTTGTCCTATCTGGGCTCAAACACATGGTGGACTCCGTGAAGAGGACCTGCCCCCCATATAGATATAAACGCTCATTCTAAGGTAACGCAAACACAATAATTCCTTTTTTTCAGGTGATCATACAATAAAGAAAACATACTTTTTAATATTATATTAAATTTCTGCCAAAAGATCGCCCTAATTGTTACATACTGGTCCACACTGGACCTTTACATAAAATCCTAAATACAGTACATTTTATGGAGCCCTTTTAGATAGCAATATTTGTGCAAAGAAGAACAAATCTATAATAATGAATAAATATGTTATATGTCATTAACTGCTTCAATAATCAGTTATCTGTATGGGTAAACTGAAAATGTAGATGTAGAAAATCCACCCGACAGGTAAAGCATATGGAATAACTGGAGGGGCACTGAAATGATATTAATCAACGGCTGATTACCATTGCGTCATAATTGCAGCTTGTGTGCAATTGCATATATAGGTGCACTTGACCATTGTGCGTTCATGCACGTGTTCCTGCATTTACACTTTATTTATTCTGTGTTCGACACACTTTACCTTTTATATTGTGTTCTCACTCTGCATTCTGGATATGCTGCATGTTTTGTTTAGTGGGAGAGCCTATGGTGTTTAGAAAAAAGAAAAGATTTGTAGATGTTTAAAAAATTAGCCCCCCATTGTGAGCATTATTGCGGCATTATACAAATCAAGATGCAGCTTCTTGCAATTACAGTTACATTGTCTTATGCAATAACACAATATATGGTTATGAAAAAGGATGTTGTGTTGGGCTGAACGTTTTCATCTGAGTGATTGACATTCACATTTTGCCATTTGAGGCCTTTTATGTCGACACGGTGTCACAAATGCTGTTATGTAGTGTATGTTCCTAAATTGGCCCAGTTTTTGGAGCTTTTTGTGAAGTAGAATAAACACTATCAAAAGCCCGTTTCATACCTTGACTTGGTTTTAATGTGCTCACTTCACTCCGCTCATAATAAGCTTGAAGTTGCATGCCGGGTTAAGCAGCCTTCCACGAAGTAATGAGCTGATGAATAAGTAAACCTTCACATTATGATACAGAGATTCTGCGGTGTAGTTGGGGTTCATTCAGTTTGAACAATTCTGTCTTCACAAATTCATTTGGAAAATGAAATAAGACTCGTAGGTTGTCTAACAATTACAATATTCTGAACCTTACTTTGTTATATTTTCACCCAATTAATTTCCCCGAGGCCAAATTTGCCAATTTATCCCTGTGCACATTGATCTCACCACAACTGAATGAAAAGGTGAGTTGAAAAGACATGAAAAGGAGAAAATGCCCTTGGCGTGGTTTTCTCTCATACCCATTGGCAAGGCCATTTTCTGGATTTGCCTTTGATACCGGGTTGTGCTTTAGAACACACAAAAAAGAAAAAATAACTTGAACCAGATAAAAAATATAAATTTACCATGACCTAAATATTGCAATTCATGCAATATTAATTAGTAAAAAAAACACAATTGTACACACCATTTTAACATGCACATCAATCAAATCTACAACAAAATCAAGGTGCCTCAAGATTTGTTCATTTCCAACAACATTTGCATCAACTATATGATATGTTACGTTGTCAAAAAGATGAAAAATATGCCTAATATGCATCAAAATCAGTTTGATTTGCAGTAATGACATGACAGCTCACATTTATCAGTAATGCAACATGCTTTCAGGCTGGTGAGTTTTCCAGATATACAGTCAACAGAAAATACAACTGTCAGCAAAAAAATGATTGATTTGTCTCTTTAATTTAAGCTCAAACAAATCCATAACCCTGACCAATCTGAAACGAGTCTTAAAGTTACAGTGTGTAGCATTTCACGGGATTGATTAGCCAAAATGTTATATAATATTCATAACTCTGTTTTCATTAGTGAATAATCACCTCAAAGTAAGAATCGTTGTGTTTTCGTTAACTTAGAATGACCCCTTCATATCCACATAAGGAGCGGGTCCTCTCCACGGAGTCCAAAATGTTGCTACATGTTTCTACAGTAGCCCAGAACGGACAAACCAAACACTGGCTCTAGCGAGAGATTTTCGCATTACGTGAAAGCAACAATAGTTTTCTGACACGCTTGTGAAACTGCGGTTACGTGAGCCGGAGAGTGCAAAACCGTGGTACCACCAGGCGTCGTCTGACTTCCGTGGCTCCCAAAGTAATGTTATTATGGTAAGCGGAGATATATTCAGTTGGTTGCAATCTGCAACCATACAACTAGATGCCACCAAATTTTACACACTGTCAGTATAACTTAAGCCAACCAAAAGAAAATCATAATTCAAGCCAACAATCCCCCCCCCCCCCAGGTGCCATATGCCTTTATTCCGACGGACTATTATTCCGAAAAATGTCCTATTGGATAAAAAAAAAGCAAATCGGGAAGGTCTGATGATGAACAATGGGCGTTTGTTTTCAGGATAATGGGCTGTTGAACAAATAGGCTTTTGGGGATTTTTTGGACTATTGGGGTTTCTGAATAATGTGATCAGAACAATGGGGGAGTCCCCCCCACCTCTCACCCATTTGATTCTGGGATGATCTTCAGCAACCCTGGACAGCATAACTGAGTGTCGAACATGGGTGGTTTGATGGATTGTAAACCGACGAGCCAGGCTTTCTGTCAGCTGAGTAATGTGCCGCAAAACAAGCCAACACAATCCAATTATAATAATTGTGGAGGATATTGAGGCTGTATCCAACACTGACTTCTGTACTTGGTGAAAGCCACCACAAGCCCATATGACAGGCTTCTTCCATGCTCCACACGCTAATTGACTTTTTCCAACAACATCGGCTGAAAAAAAAATTAAGCATTATCTAAAAGTATAATAGCTCTCGCTCCGAACCATGAGTCATGCGTGAGTCTTGATGGCCACATGAGGTGCAGGTAATTCCATGTTCTGTTTATTCCAAAGAATTTCAATTACAGCACAAATTTTCTGATATTATGCTGTAAATAATTTGCCATACTGCGAATTAAGTGCAACATTTCATTAGAGAGCACGTTTCCCTGGGAAAATTAGACCTCATCCGGGATTCAAGACATGCACTCACTCTCACCTGTGTTAATAACAAGGTTTGAACCGTGCTCCCATGTCGACTAATGGCCCATCCATCTGTATGCTGACGCAGGAGCACAAAGAGCACCATTTCCCCTGTTCTCTCTACTTGTTTCTAGAGCTCTCTCCCCTCTTTACGCCGTGAATGATAGCACCCCAGTGGCATTGTGGGTGATAAATAAATCTTGCAGGAAATAGGAACTGGATCTTGAAGGGGAGGGCCCAATGCAATGGGAAAAGAGATCAATGCGTCTTTTAATTATCAGTGTGGCTAAAGAGCACTATTGGGTTCGGTGTCAGCTGCTATAGGCACTAGATCTATTACACTGACTTTACCAAGCAGATATTACAATGTACATTCTTAGTGTATTCATTACAGACCGGAAATGTGGTTCGTTTTCGGTAGCTAGAAGCCATTCATTTCAAATCATTGGAGATGCCAGCAGAAATCTGCGGTTGATCCTGTAATGCGTAGTCGATAAAATGTGAGTGGAATTGCAAATAATTTTAGCTCTTCTTTCCTGTTTTTACAAGCTTGTCTTCAGAGAGACAAAATCCAATTATTTCCTATCTTGAGTTCAAAATGTCCAAAGGTGTAACTAAGGCCAGAAATAGTGTTTTCCTAAAAAAGTTGTACACAGATTAAGGCATTCACGACTGCTGCATTTTAGCAATCGACTACTCCCAAAACCAGTCAATCAATCGAATATATCAATATATAATATTTTTTCACCCAATAACAATGATCAATTTTCGTCAAAAAGGTATCAAATAGCCAGTAAAAGGTTAACTAATGTAGACGGGAACCACCTAGGCTCTGAGTGGCGACTAGTGGTTTTAATAGACGACTAATTTGACAATCGACTATTTTGTGAAACCCCTAACACACATATGAATAAACACACACATACAGATTGAAGGAATGCGAGGTGATGGGTGAGGATTAAGAGGAGGCTGTAGATTAGCAGTGATGGGTAGCGAAGGACGGCTTTGGTTTGCGTCTCACTCCTGACCATTAATCCCAACTGTAACTGAGTGTAGCAGATGGCAGCCGACAAAATGTAGTGACACTGATGGAATCTCGACTAATGACGCTCCCAATCGGCAGAACAAGACAAACAGGGGAGAGGACACTTGCTCTGTCCCTGAGAGGAAGTGTCAACATGAAAAAAAAATCGTTACTTCCACTTTGTTAGTTTGAGCACCGGGTGTTCGCAAGTTTTTTCACTTCCCAGGGTGTCTCTCGTTGAGAGTGTGTCAAAATACAGAACGGCTCAGTAAACCCAGGCGAGGTCTCTTGGTGAGAGACATTCGACTGATCCAGAATCATCTAATCTGTAATGCATTTACAGTATGCTATTATCATCAAATTGTTGATCAAAGTTTGAGACTTTGGGACTTTGTCAGGAAAAAATGTCAGACATATTCAATTCTGAGCCATTTGAAATGAAACTTCCATTAGAAAATAACACTGGCCCAAACATGTAATTAGAAAAAATCACCGTTAAGTACAAAGCCAACTTGCTACCGCTGTGTCTGCCACTCAGCAACTCAGCTGGTGTTTTGCATTTTGAATGGGAGGCAACAGGGCGGCTCTTCGGCCACATCTAATGCAGTAATGGATTGAGGCATGCATTCCGACCAAATGGATGCTTCTGTACAATATACTACAAGTTTGCTGCCATCCACCAATCTAATCTAAGCAAGTTATGACTTAAAGTAGAGGTAAGGGTCAACATTATGACATGATTAATAACCAGATCAATTTTCAGTCCTTTCTAATACTTTGGTTTATGACCATTTATACAACTACTTTTGGTTGAGCTTGTAGGACTTGATATTACAATCCCAAGTTTAAATCTGCACTTTCTTGATGTCGTGAGTGGGGGTAGGGGTAATCACTTCATCGGGGTCATCAGGTGGACACCCTCCTTCATCTGTGTTTCATTGTTAGGCCCATGACACCTCCAGAGGGATCCTTTCTCTTCAGCCAAATTCAGTTGCTGCTTCGCTCAGCAGCTTCTGATAAGGACCTGATGACTTGTCGGAAGAACTGTCCTCATACTCCCATCCCCTTTAGAAGCCTGGTTGTCGACGTGGCTACAAACCCTCGACACCCTACCTCTACCGGGAGCACCTGGATACGCCAGCCGCGTTGTTCTGCTTCGGCTGCTATTTCTGCATACCTCAGACTTTTGCGTTCATACGCTTCATCAACCGCTGCTTCCCATGGCACAGTTAACTCCACAATGAACAAGGACCTCTGAGAGGTTGACCACAAAGATCAGGTCCGGTCCTGAGACTAGTTGTGATAATCTCTGGCGGAAAGATGAGCTTCTGATTTAGATCAAGCTGCATTTTCCAGTCCTGGTCAGTGTCCAGAAGGGTTGATTATCTATTCTTGCAGATGGCTTAACTGGAAGTTGTCCTGCTAATTCCATCAGCCTCATCTGTACTTTGTGTTGTTTAGAGAATGTTAGCATACTAACCATTGATGTAGAATGAGAGTAGAACAGATATTGAACTGTTTGCCGTGGTTATTTGACTAGTCCAGCTGCTCTGTTACACATCACGCCGACGTGACTGAGTCCGCGACTTGCGACTTTTGTGATTCCTTGTGCTTGCACTTGTGAGTGATGATTGTGGGTGTTAAATATTTAACACCTCATTATCATGTTTATTTTTCATTGGCTTACACCTTCTGTTTACAAGTGATACAATGTAATTCGATTGCTCTAATCACCACCCTGATAAATATATGAAAATGTGCTATGCTCAGTTATCACTGAGTACAAGGTTTGAAATGTGGTTTACACTTTGAATGTGCTTTAAAGAGCTGTTGATTGAGGTATTAGCCTAAAGGCACAGACATGTCTTTGGAGAAAATTACAAAAGATGCATAATCAACCAATACATAGGTCAATATATTAAAACTCTCACTTATGTACAGTATACAGTGCTGTCTTTCCTGGCATTAGCATTCCTTTTGTCAGATTGCTTCTTTCTCTCTCTGTCTCTCTCCCCCGTCTCTCACTCTCTCCGGCTCCATGCAGTTCTTTCAGGGGAGGGGAATCAGCTCATGTTAAGACCTCACAGTTATGATGAAAAGGGTAATCATCCTGTCACCGTGTGCAGCTAGACGAGCGCTTTCAGATTTTGAGAGTTACAGCTGACACCATTGACAGGCCGGGTCACTGTGCTGCTGTAGTCGGGAGAGGAGAGAGGGGAGATAAGAGAGGAGGGAAATGGAGTGGAGAAGGGGAGGAAAGAGGAGAGGAGCAGGTATAGGAGGAAGGAAAGAGAAGGAGTCGAGAGGAGGTGGGCAGGCAAAACGATGACATTTAGTCCCCTATTAATAAATATTCACATTTCCTTCATGTTAAATGTACAAAAACAGATTTCTAAGGATTTCAGGGTCGTAAAAGTTCAAATTACTCAGAACAAATGCCATCCCTTATTCTAAGCTGTTCTGCAATCACCTGCCACAATCTATCTTTAAAATTCAGCATCTCTGTATTCTCTTATTTCTTTATCATAAAATGCTTTGTGCTGGGAGACAAAGTTTATCGGAAGCCTTTTTGGATGATAACATTGGCTGTTGACGGTTGTGAAAATACGTGGAAAAGTGGCCTGAAAGCTGCTACCCCATTATCCTAAACTATGATTGGCTACCTGCCTCGTCCGAGGCGGGACCTTAGTTCGAACCAAGTCTTAGACAAGTTATATTTAAATTTTAAACCCAGGGATGTAAGAAATAATAAAATAACGTAATCTTAGTAATTAAGGGGACAGTGAATAACATTTAGGGGGATCTTTTGGCAGAATTTTATATCATTAAGTATGTTTTCTTTTGTGTATAATCACTTAAAAATATGAATCGTTGTGTTTTTCTTACCTCAGAATGAGCCGTTTATATCTACATACGACATAGAAACACATGTTTTCAAGTTGTAACGTTGGCTACCATAGTTTTCCTACACACTTGGCACACGGGAGAAGTTTCAGTCGGTTGCAATCTGCAACCTCACCGCTAGATGCCGCCAGATCCCACACACTGCACCTTTAAAGTAGATACGAGTAGTCAAGATAGAAAAGGTAAATTAATGCTCTTCCTACATGTGTGCCTGTGCATGTACTTCCTACCCAGCCAAAAAAATTCTGGACACACCGCTGATATTATTAACTATACCAGAGTTCTTCAAAGTGTGAGGCGGGCCTCCCCAGAGGGGCTCCAAACTGTGTCAGGTGAGGCTCAGTGAATGGAAGTGAAAAAATATGACAGTTATAACATTAGCTATCAAAAGAAGATCACATAGAATAGACTAATGTGTGTGATATGGTTAGAGATACAGTAGTTTGGGGAAATTTTACTGCACTTTCCCAGAGTCAGAAACTAATAAATGCCTGAGGACAGACCTTTATTTATGTATGTGGTGTAGTCTGAAGTTATGTCCAACAGTAATATTAGGCTCTCTTGGCTCCATTGTTGAGTGTATGGGATAATTTTTCCAAACTTTGTCCGTGGGGAGGCCCACAGGCAGTCTCAGATATATCTGGCTGTGTTTTCAAAGTCAAAGTGTCTGCTGTGAAAAAGGTCCACTGTCAATATAACCATGCTTAATTTATACAAAAACATATTGATTCAAATGTATTGTGAGTTTTTACACCTGAGGTGATGCTTTCTGAACACTGTTGTCCTCTGTTCCTTTTGTCCTCTAATTCAGTGGCTGGGGCAGAGTGATGTCACATCAGAGGGGCCCCCTCTGTCTCCAGGTGACGGAGCAAAAGGGACGGGTCAATAGGCTGCACCCGGGGAGAGTTGCGGCAAGCAGAGTGTAGGACAAAATGCTATCAGCTCTCTCTACCGTACGCTGATGGCATCAGGCACGGATGGGCAAGTCTCTCGGCGTCAAAAAGGCACACGAGGGACTACACTTTCCACCTGTGTGAATATTTGTGATTGTGTGTGTGTGTCTGTGCAGGATTGCATATGTGCTCACACAGCTGGGGTGAGAGGGGCCTACTAGTGACCGACTTTTCCTCTTGGACATCACATCATTTCAGCATATTGCAAAGCCTTTTTTCCGCTCTCAACATCCTTGCAATTAAAGCTGAGCAAACACATTGAACATAATTGGAGTGCCTGCTATTTGCTGCTCTGGTAGCCACAGATGGGCTGATGAGAGCCACTGGTGTTCTTAATGTATACATCAGCGAGGTTGAGTTAAAGGGTCAGTTCACCCAAATGAAAAAAAAAAAAAATATGAAGCCATGCAAATAGTTTAAGTTATATTTGTCCAGGTTTTTAAATATCCACCTGAAAACTGAAAAACTGCATGTAATTCAACAGTGTGCTTAGTACTCTGACAATGTATCCTCATGTGGTTTGTATGATATCTTACGAAACGTTTTCCCTAATTTTTTGTGTGTTTTGCTAAGAAAGTCCAGTAACATGTGACGTGCCAATTTACGCTCGTTGAATCCATACAGTCTTTTCAAAATAAACTTCTGTTTTCACGGAAAACTTGGTCAGGTTAAGCCAACAAAACTACTTAGTTAGGTTAAGGCAACAAAATTACTTACTTAGGTTAAGGCAACATAATTACTTACTTAGGTTCAAGAAAAGATCGTGGTTTGGGTTAAAATAACACCAGAAGCAACATAACTTAAGTCCAAAAGTTATGTGACAAAAACTACTTGGTTAGGTTTAGGCAACAAACATATTTAGTTAGGTCTAGGAAAACATCAACTTGGTTAGGTTTAAGCGACAAAAATAGTTAAGTTTAGGTAAAGATTGTGATTTGTGTTAAAATAACACCGGAAGTGGTGTAACTTAAGTACAGAAGTTACATGACAAAAACTACTTGGTTAAGTTTAGGAAAAGATCGACTTAGTTAGGTTTAGGCAATACAAATACTTAGTTAGGTTTAGGAAAAGATTGTGGTTTGGATTAAAGTAACTCTGGAAGTAGTGTAATTTCAGTACAGAAGTTGCTTGACAAATAAATCCACGTTGACTTCTGGTTTCACACGGGGTACGAACAAAAATCTCCTGGGCGAAAGTTCTGTGTTTTTTGACCGACCCATCCATCAAGACCTCCACCCTATAAAGACTTTGTCGCTCTTTATACTTCCTGGTTCACCATTACGTGGATTACATATGAATTGATTTCATGGGATATATACAAGGCGTAGCCTGTCGTCCTCAGGCAGAGCCATTATAAATGTCGGGCCGTCTAGACAAAGAAGACAAAGAGGACAAAATTCACTCTCCCTTGATTATAGAACACCTTGCCCGGGGAGCTTAAACTAGCATTTAAAACAAGATTTTTGAAATTGCCTCGTGATACAAGCTTTTCTGATTATTGTCTTCATTGTTGGTGTTTTTATGTCTTCATTAGTTTTCTGTTGAATGCTTTATAGTCTTTATTGCTTCCATCATTTTTACTGTTGTAGTATTTATGCGTTTTATGCACTTTGCCAGTTCTGCAGTGAAACAGATGTGATGTAAATAGTCTTCATTAATGTTATTATTGGTAGAATTGTAGCAGGTAGTCATGTAATGGAACTTGCAGTAGTAGAAGAAGCACTGTAGTGCTGTTGTGCAAATGTGACTACAAGGCCACAAACTTGCTCTTGTACACACAAGGATGTGAGTGTGTACACAAGACTTTTACAGATTATGAAAATTACACAGCTTTGCATCTGACCCCAAACGCCGTGAGTGGCGGCACCACGGTACATAAAGAAATGACACCCAGTATTGACTAATGAATAAGCCAGTGTGTGCACACGGCTCCTCGACTCCCTTTCCGACGGCGCTGTTTGTTATTCATTGTGGGGGTAAAGACAATAACGCAAATGAATATTGAATATGCATACATCTCTGAAGAAAACAGGAGAAATAAATGCAGCGAGATGAGCTTTCCATGTCAAAGCTCGAGGTTAGCGCTGATTAAAATGCGTGCAATCCCCAGCGGGTTGTATTGCAATTATTTGTTTGTAAGGATAAGTCATAAACTTAAAAAAAAATTAAATCCGCCCTAATGAAGAAAAATTGCTGCGGCGGAGGAGAGGCGAGATTAGAGCAGATTTTTCTGCCTTAATTGCACAATTCATAAGAAACGGTTTACACGCATTGTGGGTTTTCTCTTGAGAAATCAGCCTATTTAAAAAAAAAAAAAAAATCATGTTCTCAATGTGAACCCTATATTACGCCTATTCTCCACTTATTAGTTCAAAAGTGAGGCTCGAAAACAAAGCTTGTCTTTCAGTTGAAACATGTATGTCTCATTCAAACCTTAATACCTCTGGAGTTTTCCCTGCTTACTTCCCACAAACCAATCCAAATCCAAGACTCCGCAATATGCATTCCCCTCTAAATTACACCTGCTAGTGCCAAGAAACATCTAAAAAGTGTGTGCACAGCAATGAATATCCTCTCTTCCCCTTCGTGTCTTTTTTTTTTTTTGGTTGTTGTTTTTTCCTGGAGCACAGATGTGCTTTTTTGGCAGCGGCTGCATCTGCCTGTACCTCAGTGCATCTGCCTGTACCTCAGTGCTCAAGGATTAACTGGGGCAACTGAGAATAATTAACCATGCAAAAACCCACCCCGAGTCCTCATCCACCTGCCTAACAGGATAGATAAATGAATTGATGACCCTGGCTCGCATTAATATTCAAGCCTTTCCACGAGGCAACTGTAAACACTTTCTCCTCTATTTTCAAAGGCTCATCTACTTCCGAATGTCTATACTGAATGTGTAGGTGGAAAACTTCAATGGGGGACCTGTCTGCCTGGAAATGGTATGTGTTACCAACCCCCCCGCCCCCTCTCTGTATTTCTTTCTTGCCTTCTCCAAACATAAGCTCGGAGATGAAACGGGGCGAAGTTGCTGACGGAAGGTCTAATTTGCAGAGTGACAAGAAATCCTGGCTCACTCGCGCTCTTACCGTTTCCATCGATCAGTGTCGGATGAAGCAAAAACTCAACCGCCGCATACAAATGATTGGATACAGCCTGTTGAGATCTACTTGAGCTGGGAGCAGGAAGAAGAAGCACAAAGGAATCCGTCAACGCGCTGAAGTTTTCGCTTTGAACTTGTATGTGCAAGTCAATGGGGGACGATTCATCCACTCAAAGCTTTTATTTTGTAGGGATGGGGGCGGGAAAAAACACGCATTGATTGGGCTGAACGTGAAAGATCGGGCGTTTTCTGCCAACATGAAGAGGACGCCGTTAAGAGGATTAAAGATTTTCACCGTATTCTTGGTTGCAAATGGGATCACTTGAAACTACAGTTTATTGGAAGCCAATGTTACATGGTGGAGTAATAGGATCGTGTTAAAGATATAAGGTGTCATTTCAGTTCACCTCCTCATCCGTTTATGGATGTGCGAGGAAAAAAAAAAAAAAAAAAAGTACAAGGCAGTTTGTCGGGTGGCAGGTGGCGAGAGAGCTTTTTTTTCTTCCCCTTAACCAAAAGGTCACGCCATCGATCGGCACAAAGTGAGTGTCCATCCGTGACAAAGTGTCCTTGAGTAAGACACCATAGCTGCTGCAGGTGGGCTGCATCAAATGACTCACTGGTATGTATCAAAAAAGTACATTTATTTATCACAAACTTTTGTTAGTGTGCGTGTCGAGTATAAAAAGCGTTAATTAATAGTTTTTATTTTACGGCTAAATAATAAATCATCGGAGAACACAATGTGCAGAAAATGCCACCTAAAGGGCCTAAGGGAAGGCAGAGCATTAGGTGCTGGTGAGGCGGCTCGCCTTATAACGGTATTTTTCAAATGACAGAATAATATGTTATGGATCATTTGACTCCTCTCTCATGTTTCCTCCCTTCCCGTTCGCATCTCCCTGAGAGAAGGGGCGTGCGTCGCTAGCAGGGCGAACAAACGGTGCCTCCTCTAATGTGGCGTCTGGCGAAATATCAGAGCGTGGAAGGAGGGAGGGGGAAGAGGGGACGGATGTCTGGGGAACAGGGAGATGGGAAGCTACAGCCAATAAAAGTGGCCGTCCGTGGGGTATGTGCCATTCAGACCTTCCTCTCCCCGGAGCTTTTTAAAGAGTCATCTCCCCTTTTCTGTGGCTGGGAGCTAAAGAAGTGGTATTACAGAAGCTCAAGAGGCTCTGTCACATGATTCAGTGGACCATTGTGGGGGAAAAGATGCTCAGGGAGTGGAACACACTATCACATGAGAAAATTGCAGTGTGTGTGGAGATGTGTGTATTGTATATGTGAAACGAAGGAGTGGGCGGGGGGTCATTTATGAGAGTGCGGAACAGGTTAGCAGGCACAAATCACTGTATGAGGGTGTGCTGTAAGGGAGAGCATGTGAGACTGTGGCTTTGCCGCTGTTTACCCTGACATTTGCCTGAGGTATTGCGACACTGACCTTTCCATCTCGCCTTTTAATTAGTATTTCGGCTAAGATGAAAATAGAATCAGATTTTACAGTTGAATAAAAGCAAAAAAAAAAAAAAGAAAGAACATGTTTGATGCTCTTTCACTTCATTTATCCTCTCTCTGTTGTAACATTTTTTTTTTTTTTGACAGGCTTGTGACTGTCTGTCTACACGTTTGAGGTGCCAAAGAAAGGGGAGCGAAGCATAAAAATAAAACAAATCAGACAGACTGGGAGAAGAAAAAAGGAGAGAGGCAGAACTGATAGTGGTGATGGGGGGAAAAAAGAGGGACATTTTGCATTAGTAATGCAAGCAATGATTAATATCAAAAAGAAGAGAAGAAAATTTACTGTGACGTGAATGGCACCCTGGCACGTCTGGGATCTACTGTACTGTAGATGCCCAGGGCCACGATTACTCATCTCCTCGCTGCATTAGCACTACGTCTGTTAGCTTCGATAAATAATATACAAGCTTGGCATCTTTTGCCAGAGATACCATGCTACCACATAATTGACACATAAACACTTTTTTTTTTTTTTTCCCTCCTTCCCTTTTTCCTCCCTCCCCCTTTTTTACTACTTATGCGCTCGCTGGCATTTCATCAAAAATCGCAGTAAATACATAAAACACTCAAACTAATGATTACAGAAGACTGTGGGGTAATGAAAAGTATATAGACGGTGTAGGAGTGCTTAAACCCATTTAATTTCATTTAGAGACGGGGAATTAATTAGGAGATGGAAACCCAGCCAAAAAGGAGCAGATTTATAAAAGCAAAGGAGTTCAGCCAGTCATCTTTCACTCATTAGGGTGCGACAGTTGCTGGCGTGTTGCAGGGAGTCTTCCGAAGGCGCATGCATTTTTCATGTGGGCTGTTTTGAAGTGACCTCTGTGATAAACAAATCATTCTTATTTGCAAATGAGCACAATCTGCAACAACACATAGAAGTGTTTTTTTTTTTACAATCTAAGATGCTTCATATTGAAAATAAATACATTTTTGATTTAGAAGTTAATGTAGTGTTTGTTATGACTTTTATAATCTACTTTTTTGGATGAAATTGGAATTTCAAAAAATAAAGTTTTATATTTTTCCGCTGTGATACCTCAGTTCCAATGGGCCCAATGTATACTCATACAACAGTTCGTATGATATCTTAAGTTAGTCCTCATTTTTCGTGCATTTTCCTAAGATATATCAAGCAACGTGTGTCAATTCGATGCGTTTGTTGCTCATTATGCTTCCTGGTTCAGGATTATGTGGATTACATATGAATTGATTTCGTGGGATATTACAATTTTCAGTACATTATTTTTTGTAGGTATATATGAACGGTTTATGAGAACAGCCTGAATGGGAGGGGAGTAAATCAGCTGCTTAGTCATATTTGTGGTTTAAGAACTCCCTTCTTTACTCTGTATGTTACTTTGTACCGGTATGTTAGCTACCTCTTATGTTGCATTGTGTCGTGATTGAAGGCGTGACGTACAAGGTGCTGATGTACCTGTTGCTGTGAGTTTGACGGTTTGGTTTTTGCCACCTATCTGCTCCCATGAAAGAGATCTAGCTAACACTACACCCGCGTCCTTTACGTAATGTAGGATGAACATAACATTGAGTGCGCAGGTGCTGCCAGTGATTCCACAGGTGTTGAAATACCAATAACGAAAAGAATTGTCTTGTAAGAATTAGCAATTTGAACAAGGAAGGTTAACTAGCTAGAGTGAAATATAAACTTAAAGGAATACTTCACCCACAAAATGACCACTTGAAAATCAACTATCCACAGCATGTTTCCTTGAAATCTTGAAGAAAACTTTTCTCGCATGCCTCTCTGGTGACCAAGAAATCATCCGTCTCATGTATAGACTCACAGAGTGCATGCGCAAGCATGACACGGTAGTGGTGGAAGTGTTTTAAATGGTACAATTTTATCAAAATGCATGTAATTGGGAAGTAGTGAGCATACGACTTGATAAACAAGACTTCAAACTGATTTTTGATATAGTTTTGCTGTTGTTAAACCTGGCCCCCATTTACTTCAATTCATCAAGAATTTACTCCGTTTTCGGCCCTTTTTTGATTCTCCGTTCACCGTGGAGACGTGCGAGACACAGTTTTCTTCAATAATTCAAGATAACAATTGATGAGTAATTGATATAAAAATGTTTTTTTTAAAGGTGAAGTATTCCTTTAACTGTTGGGTTGGGTACAATTGGTAGCTACTCCCAACTGTTGAGTGTTTAAGGAGAGCTTAAATCAATAATGGCTGATAGCTAACGCTGTGGGATTGTTGAAAAAAAATGTATCCACTTAGACGGACAATAGCTGTATGATTATATATTTTCTATTTCCTTACGCAAAAAGAAGAAAATTGTAATTTCAGTTTGACTTTCAGAAAATTTGTCTTATAAATCTGCGTAAGGCTAAAAGTTATGAAAAGAAAAATACTGATACTGAGATTTAGCCACTGCAAATGCAAAAAGAAAGATTGATTCACTCGATTTAAATAAAGAATTCTGTACTTTTTGTAGCTATAAAGTTGCACTGAGTCTTATTTTGCAGTTTTGAGTTTTTGGACATCGGACACTGCAAAATCTGCAGGAGCCCCATTAGTGGTAGTTTTTAGACTCTCTGAGGCTGCTATGTACCGGATATGTACCACTTAGAGTTGACAAGTGTAGGGTTACTTCGAGAGACTTTCTGAAATTTCTCAGCACTTTGAGACAAGCGCTGACAGCACTTTTCCATGAGAGTAGTGAAAGTGACACCGTTCTTGAGATGGGAGGGCGGCGAGAGAGAGAGGGGGAGAAAATAGAAAAAGGAGATAGAGGGGGAGAACAGATTTGGGGGGGAGGGAAGGGGGGTGAAACTTTTTGCTTTTGCATTTCATCTCTCGAGAGTGCTGACTTCAGCATGGATTAGGCAACGTGTTTGTTCTCGCCGTTCTGTTCTTCTCCCGTTCGGAGAGGAGGGGGGAGAGACGAGGGAAGCTGCACTTCATGCGCCGTCAAGGTCAGCAAATGCCTCCAGATAATGATATTCCACTGTAATTTTACCTGTGTGTTGAAGGCAGCCGTCAGCTTTAATAGATGAGGACCCCAAAGTATGCCGCGGATGCTTGGAACAAACTGTCTGGGTGTGTTTTTGGAGTATTTGTAGTTATGTGTGCAAATATCCACCTCTGTGTCAGTGTTTTTCCTACAAACACATTCCGCTTCAGGGTACATACAAATTCAGTGTTTAGTGTTGATTTTGCTTATTTCCAGTGGTAACCTTCCCCTTTAAGGTAATGAAGAAGCGCCTTGAGAATCTTCCCCCGCCATTCGTTTAAATGAGCCTAAAGGAAGGCGAGCCAAGGCGGAGGAACTCCCTTTTGAGTGAAAAGATACAGGCAGTTGAATCATCGCCATGATAACTTTTCCTCTGGTTCACAATGTGCCCGGCTACTGGAGCTCGTGTCTCCGTAATGAACCTCATGGGCTTTTGCAGAAGACACTGAGAGCTGCCTGAGCTGTGTGCGGTATAGCCCTTTCCCATAGCCTCTGGCAACCGAGCACGCTAATGATGCTGTACTGGTTCAAAGTGTTCCACTGAGCACACTCCTGTGTGAGCAGGATACCCAATGTGCTGTGTGAGTGACTACACGCATGTATCGGAACACACGTGTGTGTGTGATTGTGTAGAAAGTATTAGAGTGAATATTGTTTTTTTAAGGCACACGGCGGATTAGCTTCTAATTAATAAAAATTTGCTTTGAAGGGCTACCGAAATAGCTGACCGGCATTCAAAGGAGGAGCTGACCGAGGTACAAATAAGGAAGTCCAGATGTTGCACTGTCCCCCTTGGCAACCAAGTTATGAATGCAAACTGTTGCTGGAGTCATTACAGCCCAGAATAATTACACCTCACCAAGAGGGAACACTACTACTGTATGCTGCGTTTCAGAACAATAAACATATGGTAGCAACCTGTTTGCTAAAAAATGTTTTGTTGGCATTTTTTTTACCGGAGTTCCATATCTCTTACCCCCCAAAAAATTGCTTTGCTAGCTGGTCGAAACAAAAAAATAATTTGTTAGCATTTATTTTTTGCACACATAAATCAGCCACTGCAGTTGAGACTACTATAACCTCCCTTTTTAGAGTGGATGGGAAATGAACAAATTATCCAGTGGAAAGAAGAGAAGAACTCAGATCCTCAAGCGAAAGCAAAATAAGAGTTTAAAGAGTAATGGTGAAGCTCATTTTCAGGATATCCTACTGTGTTTAAAAACTTAAAGCTGCAGTCTTTGAGCATATATGATAAGATGTTATGTTTATAAAACGGTCACTATATCCTGACAGTAGTGCATGAGACAGATAATCTGTGAAAAAAGTCCTGTTCTTCCGCCTCACCCTAGTGAAAAACCTCCTAGAGTCTCTAACGCAGCTGTCAATCATTGCTCGCAAACTCCGATGAAACTGTTTAATGCCTATTTCTCACTTCAAATGTTTTCAGAAACGTATTTTATTGTACTGTTTTGATGTAAAATGGGAAAGTTTGCTCCGGCCAGTGGGCGGTGCTTAGTTTTGGCTTGACTGTTCTCAACATGGCGGTGGGGGTCACAAACTTTCTCCGCTGCTTAGGGATTCCTCATCTCCGATTGGTTGTTTTCCTTCGGGGCTTACACACACTACTGTCAGGATATAGTGACAGTTTTAGAAAAATTACTTTTTTTCTGCAGTTAGGTGTATTATTAAATCATTTTCACTGGTTGTGCTAAAACTAGTAAAATCAAATACATTCTGTGTTGGAAAAATGCAAACATGTGCACATTCCTAAGGCCATGACAGGTGACACTCATTGCCCTTAAGGCCTATTTCTGTTTCGGTGTCGGTCACCTAGTCAACGAACTTGTAGAGCCTATTTGAGGACAAGTAACCCTAAAAAGGACAGAACTGTCAGTCAGAAAGACAATGTGAGATATATGACTGTGAGCCTGCAAGCGAGGGTATAAATGTCACGAAACGGAGAGCCTCTGGGCTCTCAGCCTTGAACATTTATGTTGATGGTTGTTTGCCCACTTGCAAGTGTTTATTAAACCTTTAAAAGACTTTCTCTTGATTTTCGAGTCCTTCTTCACAGAAATTGCCTCCACACATTCGTATACTTTTACATTTGTTTGCTAAACTAAAAGATATAAATGGATTATTGACTATCAAAAGAACATAACATATCCATCATTAAAGAATTCTATAAAAAAAAAACATTTTAATGTCAGTTAAAGGGCAACTTTCTGTGGGTTCCCTTTCATGTTAGCAGTATCTACAATTAAAGCTGTGTGCTGACGTCTCCTTTGAGACTAGTGGGAGCAAATAATAGTAAGTGGAAAGAATTCTAAGTTAAAATTTATGTTTCACAATAGAAGAGCTGCTTCAAATGTCCTTGTCCTGCAATGGATTGTCATTTCACCTTCCTCTACAACTTGCAAGAAATTGTATGTCATGGACATGATTTTTATTTATTTTTTTCTTGTCATGAAAGCAAACGTCTTCTTGAATCTTATGTTGCACACGTGTTGTTTCTTCTAGTTAATTACTGTAACATCTTTGTCAATATATCAAAAATAAACCAAAATTCAGTCCCAGGCACCCTTTCAGATAATGGGTGAATCTGTATTGATTCAGTGTCGGTCATGACTGAAATTCTGACATTTATTCAGACAAACATTAAACATGGCGAGCGCTTTCAATTTGGTTTCAATGTCAGGCATCATTGTAGATTCAATTTTATGGGTTTTGGGTTTTGCCTTTTGAAAATAATGGACAAATTAAGGGATCTCTGACTACCATACTAAACTACAGTATGTTCAGTGGTTAATTAGGGAGCAATGCATTCTTGTTCCATAGTGAATACATCAATGGTTGAATTAATTGTCTCAGCAGATGATTGGATTGGTGACCAGCAGATCACACTTCCATTCATAATCAACACGTTCTCATCTTAACATGCCACTACTGACTCCTTGTCGTCACTTTCTCAAACTATGACGCAGTAAACACCTGAAAAAAAACTGTGAATTCAAACTGAAACACTTGCTTAGGTTTAAGCAACAAAACCCCTTAGTTAGGTTCAGGAAAAATCATCATGGTTTGGCTTAAAATTACTATGTTTGTGAAGTGAAACTTAATGTTGTGAAGACAAACGCTTTCACACGGGTCACAAACAGCGGTCTCCTGGATGGAAGCCCTGCGTTTGTTGGACCCATCTACCACCCCTCCCACCTGCCCTGTGTTTTGATTTATTTTGCTGTTTAAAGTAGAGTTGCAGAAACTATAAATCAAATAGGAACTCGTTTAAGTGTGGGTGTACACATTCATGTTGTATACCGTGTATCAGTGGTCCTCAAGCAGGGGTCCGTTCTCAATATTTATTTCACTATAGAAGTGAGTGAGAGTCATAAAAGTGACTATTCTGATCATAGGTTTCACTTCCTCCACGGTTATCTCCTCAACTTTAGTTGACAACTATATAATTCTATCTTTTCAGATGGAGGTCCCTGAAGCAAAATCTTAACAAATGGGGGTCTGTGACCTAATGTGTATCAATCCAGGGGTCCTTGACACGAAACAGGTTGAGAACCACCGCTGTAATGACCACCATGTCAAACACAAAAAGAAATACAAGGACAGAAAAAAACATTAAGGTTGTGTGCTTTCAAACTCTTTTTTACATTCTCATAATAGTTTGATATTACGTTTGATAAGGACAGATGACTGGTAGAATATCTCTGTTCAAATTCAATTTCCTGCCCTAATTAAAAAGCCATCTCATTTTCTGGCAAAAAATAAAAATTCTACAGAGAAAGAAAAATCACAAGTTCAAAATCATTTTTCAATTGTAATCATTGTAGGGTAAATTCTTTGATGAATACACTGTGGACTAAGTCAATTTGCCCTCATAAAGAATAAGTGTACCAGTGGCTTCTCCTTGAAATGAAACAACCTGTTGCTAAATGTAACCTCTACTTTAAAGAGGACCTGTTTTGCTTTTGTGCTTTTTTCCTTTTCCTTCAGTGTGTTATATCATTTTTTGTGCATGGTCTGCAAAGTTACAAAGCCCAAAGTCCAGGCCACAAAAACACTGCTCCGGAACTGATTGAAACGCCTCGTCTGAAGTCCCGACTTTTCTACTGTAACGTGGTGATGTCACCAAGTAACACATTTGTATAATACCTGTCTAGCAGCTAGTTTGGCACACCCTCAAACAAAGCTAGTTAGAGTGGAGCTGGAGCGGAGTCCGAAGAGTTTGGTTCGGTTGACCAATCACAACAGAGTGGGCCAACTGACCAATCAGAGCGGGGGAGCAGGAGCTCAACAGAGGGAACATTAAATCACGTAAACATGTTGTAGTAGAAACCCAAAATACAAATATGCACCTGAAAATAAGCATAATAGGTCCTCTTTAATATTGTATTTACTTTTCATATCCTTTACAATAACATGCACAAAAATAAATTCCCCTATCTCTTAGCCAAGATACTTTAAAGTGCTGTGTTCATCACAACCTAATCCAACGTTATTTTACAGTATGTTTCTACCTGACCACAGCAATATGTAGTGCTAATAAAGTTGTGCATTGGTCTCAACCACCTGCACTCTCACAGTTGGTCTCTAACCTTTTTATCAGGTGTGAAAAAGACAGTGTTGGGGCAGTGGAATTATCCCGACCTCTAAGGTCCGGGCTACACACTTAAGAACTCGTGCTGACGCACTCCTTGGCGAAAGGTCTTCATACCACGTCACCTAGCCCCCTCCGATGCCAGCAGTTTCGGTTCCCTTAATGTCAAGCCACTTTTGTGCATTCAGCAGCAGCCTGTTCCTCAGAGGAAAAAGGTTAAGATGCTGTGTTTGAGGGTTTTTGGGCAGGATGCCTCCCATGCTTCCACCGCAATGAAGTCCCACGGGTGGGAGGCCGCAGCTGAAACTAGCTGACAAGGCCACTTTGCCAGTAGGTCACTGTGTAAATGTGAACCAATTAGTTTTAGATGTAAGCAAACAACTCTACTGATCTCGATTGTAGACAGCAGTGGCTCACGCACGCTGCCACATTGTGTGTGCGTCAGGGCAAAAAATGTGCCGTGCCAAATGTTGCTGAGCATCTCGCCCTCAGGGCTGTGGATTCCCAAAGGCAGATCCCCGGGGTGACAGTTTGTAACTAACAAGCGGAGCTGCTGCTTTGTGCCGTTTGATCAATGGGAAGTCTATGGACTGTTAACCGATGATTGTGCCCGATAATGATGCAAATTTGTCTCGTATGACCGGCTACAGACGGATTCGGTGACCATTTATTAAAATAATAGCCGGTCTGTTGTGAAATTATCCTGTGATTATTAGACAGTTTTATCTCCAAAAGGATGGCGTGGAATTTCCCACCCGGGCCACTTGGCTTTATTCACAGCAGCCTTGCTTGCTTCCTCTCTGATCTTTTTCGACAAAATCAAAAAGACATAAAACATAGATAGGAGGCGGAGAATGTCTTCTAATCAGGGAGCATTACTGAGGATTTACAGGAACAAAGTAACAAAAGCTCTGCGCGCCGCAAACAAACAAAACCAGGAGCAGCAAATTTGTTTCAATTTACCAAAAGGAAAAAGACGCATGAATAATTCATAGTTTCTTTACTTAGATTAACTTTTAACAGTAGATGATGAGAGAGTTGTGGCTCGAGACAGAAAACTATCTCCCGCCTAAATCAGGACTCCTTTTATCCTCGCATTTGTTTGTTGCCTCGCACCGTCCTGGAAAGAAAAAAGTAGTTGTGCCCAGTGTTGGATTTTGTGCGTTTTGCTGGTGTGAAATCGCACAAAAAGAAAGTAATAAAAAGTAATAAAATTATAAGTGCAGGGGTGCCAGAGGATCAGTGAAATGATGAAAAGTGTGAAGTCAGTGTTTGTAAAAGTGTTATGTTGTCTTAACACTTTACTCTGCCAACTTTTTCATTATGTAACACACTTGCTTTCTGTGCAACCTTGATATTCATATTGACTAAAAACAGGTATACGGATAAAGTAGCCAAGTTTAAAAGCGTCATAACAATATAAAAAGAAATGTGCAGTGTGGTGTGATTTAGTAGACTTTCCATTTGGGACGAGACCAACGATGGAGCTAGAGAACACACGCTCCATTTAATACCCAGGACCGGTGTATCCGACTTATGTAGGAGGCAAGGTGGTCCACCGAAAATAGGAAGACTCTCTGCGTACATCTCTTTTATCTCCGTGCCCCTGAGAGCAATTTACATGTCCGTAGAAGCTGAAGTTTCAAGGTGGGAGGCAGAGATCAGAAATATCCCACGAGCCTTAAAGGAAGGGGCCGCTGGCTGCCTCTAGACCAGCGATGCTTGCGGCAGGCCCTTGGCACCCATTTTTCCACATCCCTCACGTTGCTAGGCGCTTTACCGCGCTCCTCGCCGAGGTAAAATCCCCTAGACCCCTGCTGGGAAGCCGCGCGGTACATTCTGACCTGAAACTATCCGTTTCATAACTAATTAAAGCTGCATTCGTGTCTAATATCCGAGTACAGTCTCTTTTATGTTTTTTTTTCTTACTGTACTTTATCATCACAATGACAGCTTAGATCTACTTCCTAGAATTCAGCGAGCGCTGGCTGCGCAGCGTGGGAGGAACCGTCGACAATTAATGAATATATGACTTTAAATGCATTAAAAAAGCAACATGTGCCGTCGCAGTTTAAACAACTGATTGGTATGCAGGGTCTATGTGGTCAAGGATCGGCCGCTATTACAGGCTCAGCATGGAGCAACGGAGACACACTGAGAAGATAAAGACGGGAAATCAGCCGAGCTGATGCGATGCCAAGGCGGGGTTACATCACTGTTTATGTGACAAGACAAGTAGGCAGTGAGTGGCATTAACATAAACACTTTCTTTCTATTAAGCAGTGCATTGTGGCCTTCTATTACCCTTATTATTATGGTATGGTAATGCATTTAAAATGTGCCAGAGCATGCATTGTTTTCTTTTACACACTACCTGACAATCACTTCCTACAGACATTTTTTATCATTTTACCGAGTCATTGTTGCATTTGGCCAATCAGTGTTGAATCCCAAATAGTCCTTTTGTGAAAATGATCCTAACAATGGCACCAAGTTGATATGTGGTCATCAGCTGGGAGTGTAATTTTCACAATTTGCCTTCAGCAAAGATCTCATCGCCCCCTTTCTCTTTTGTTTGATGAGTGACAATCCGCGAAATGAGGAGTCGGGTCACCGCGTCTGCCTTTAAAAAATGAAATGGAGAAGTTAAGTTGGCTTTTGTTAGATGTGAGTATAGGGGATTTAGCTTCTGATTTCCACTTCTAGTATTTGCGGTCATCATTTCATGTCATATTTACCTGTCTACAGGGTTGACAGTGAGTCATAGAGAAGATTGCTGTGTACGCAATGTGATCTCATGGAAAGGTGTGTCATGATAACACATTTTAGGCTTTTTGTGTGTCATTTATACGCCACGCAGGTTTTTTTTATCACCTCGCTTCCCAGCATTGGACGCTTGATGGGCTGCCACTAGACATCTGATTGGGCGATGCTTTTTCCATCATGGGGCTGCTGCTCCCAGCTTTCAAACCTGAACCAACATGGCAGCTCAAAATGACTCAACAACACTTTGGGACACAAACGCCAGTCTCCTGGTTGAAAGCCCTGTGTTTGTTGGACCCTTACACCTCCCCTCCCGGCTACAATAAGCATGTCTCTCTCACTCTGTCATTAGCTCTGAGCATATCATATTTACACGGATGCGATAGCACTGCAGTCAGTACAGACTACATGGTGTATACAATGACATGCCAAAAGACAACAAAGACGTTATTGCACGCAAAATAACTTACAAATTACCTTGTCGTTCATGTGCCATTTGGTGCGACCGGGTTGGTGTAATTATTTTCTTCCCGATTACCTTTTGTTTTTGACATATCACAAATAACTTTGTAATGATAGTCCGCGAGAGTCAGTTTACGGGAAAAGCCGGGGCTGGATGGCTGGGTCCACCAAACACAGGACTTTCACCCAGAAGACCACTGTTAGCATCCCAGGTGAAACCAAAAGTCAATATTCACTTATTTTTATTCATAGCGTAACTTAAATAACGCAACAAACGTACTTATTTCAACCCAAACTGTGACGTTTTACTAAATCTAACCAAGTAGTTTTGTTGCCTAAACATTACCACGTAGTCTTTTTGTTTTGTTTCAATTCACAACATTAACCAGGTGTTTAAAACCGTGACCATAATCTAGGAGAAAATGTCCTTCGAAATGTAACTGAGAATGCAGTTTAGTTGTAAGGGAACGTAATTTTGTAGGAGACAGGTTTGGTGTCTGATTAATTCATCTTTATGCCATTTTTCTATGAAGTATAAGAGGACTAAATATATTATACACATGCTGTTCTCTAAACCGGTTATCACATACTTGTAGAACACACATTGAAGTTGATGTAAAATAAATATGTACCATGTTTCAAGTGCATGGTGTAGGCGTAAAGGTAAAAAAAAAAATCCATTGAACAGTTTGTGTGAATCTCTGCCTTTCACCCTTGCCATGTACGAAGCTATACTATGAGCTGTGTGAGAAGTAGAAAGGTGGAACCTGAGGTGGTTTCATATATTAGTTTGGGATTTGCAGAGAGGTGTCGAGCCAGAGAGGTGGAACAGAGCCAGGGGGGAGATATGACGGTGGGCTTTACTTTATGTCTTTATTCAAAAAACCTCGACCCTGGAAAGTCTGGAAAAGCTACAAAATAATAAAATCTACACTCACATCAAATATTGAGCGATTGCAATATCTTAAGTTAACTTTACACATCACATAGAACAACAGGAAGTCTGAAAGTCAGATTAAAAGCACACTAAACACCCCTCAAGTAGTTACTGGCTGGTATCTCCCGGAACCTTTAATACCAGAGAGAAGAAACAGTCCACAGAGGTAAGTGATTTGAAAAAAATGCATTGCACAAGTATTATCTTGATTACGGCATCATTCAATTCAATCATGTTGGTATGGGTTACATGACAATGACAACATCTTTACATGTTGAAATTGAAAGTTGACAAATTTTCAATCATTTCCAGATTAAGAGGCCGTTACTATGTCTACCAAAAAAAAAAAAAACAGCAACATTATTACAGACCTTCATTACAGTGGGATTTTTATGAGAAATGTAATGTCAATGCTACGAACACTACAGTATAGTTTGGACGCTCAAATAAAACAGACAAAGTAAATATAGTGCACTTTTCAGTATAGTGTTTAGGAAGTAACTTCTGTTATTTTTTGAAGGCCTGGCTGACTAGCTACTGTTGCTGTCCATGGTGCTGAATATCTGAATGTAAGAACCATTGACAGAGAATGAGGGGCTTTTCTACATGTTATATATTTAACTGTAACTCTCTTGTGATCTTAGTCTGCAGATTATTTACTATCATTTGTGAACCTTTTTTAATGGTGTATAGTCCTTAAAAACCTACAGTGTAAAAATATATATTCTTTGGTTAGATAGCAATACACACCTTTTGTAAGAATACAAGTCATATACTGCATATCTTTACTTAGATTGCTGAGAGTTTTAATCATAGAAATAGAAAAAAGGAGTAGAACAACATTCCAATTTGTTCCCAACGTGGCAGGATGGTCACAGTGGTGGCCATTTTTTATGTGTACTGTTGCCATTGCGACCGTCGTAGTGAGTCCTTATAAACTAAACCGACTTACGGCAAGTCGCAAACTCACTATCGTCAGATCAGTGACAACTTTGTTTGGCTCATCTTCTGTAACCAGTGTAGCATTAAATCATGGTGGAATTAGCAAGCTAGATAATTAACTGGCCAGCCATCCGTCACCATGACAATTAACAACAATCGGCATTGTCTTTTGTACTAGCCAAATGATTATGGAAAACAGTTCAATGTCCGTTCAACTCCTATTCTGTTTCTGTGTTTTTTTAATAATGTCCCTGATTACCTGCAGTGGAAACTTCACAGCATGACCAGAATGTGTTTGTTCAAAGTTGCTAGGAGGGGGGGGGAATGCCATTTGTTTTTCAAAATTGTGACAAGATCAACTTTTGTGAAGGGAATGTGGGCTGGCTAGGTGGGAGGTCCATCTGGCGCTATGGGATGCCCTTGTCATTGAGGGGGGGACACAGCATGGACATGCACAAGGTGCAAGGCGACAGATGCCAAAAAAGGAAAAAAAACAAACAACAAATACAAAAAGTACAAGTATCGACAAGGAGCTGCAGCTGGCACACGGGGGTGGCATATCCTTGACATGCAAGCCGCCTCTTTTCCTTGATAACGAAGTGAAAGACAAGAGTGTGGAAGCTAAAAGAGAGTATAGCCTACTGGATGTGTGAATGTGTGTTTTAGTGTTTGTGTGTGGTAAACTTTTTCCGCTGCCTCAGCTCCTTGGCGGTGTCTGTCTGTCGCCGAGGGGCCCCAGCCCTGGCCCCGAATCAGCCGCCGAGCTGTGTCCACTCAGCACTTCCCCTAGCCGCTGGTAAATTAGTCCCAGCAATATGCCACAGCGCTCCTCACACCCCTTCTCTCCTGTGTGCTATTGTTCATGCCCTTGAGGAAGGTAAGTGTGTGTATGTGTGTGCACTGTGTGTGCTGATGCGGTTGTGTCTGTGTTCAATGTTGTTGAAGTGTTTAAGGAAACTGGGTGTTAATTTATACTCTCTTTTTTTTGGGACATGAGCCAAATTACTAAACATACAGTACGATTATGTCTTTTGTAATTTATAGATCCCATCAGGGATTTCTGTCATCATTACAGCAGTTATCTCCGGCGCTATAAAGCTAACAAAGATGGGTGAACTTCCATATTTGCCTCTTCAAACTGATTTTGTTGTTCAGTTTGAACACACAATATCTGTCTCTGTTTCTTTCTCTAAAAAAGTTTTTACTGTTTAATTCGATTTTTTATGAGTAAATGTGTTTGTTTGTCAGGGTTGGTTTTGGTTTACTTTGGTGCCAAGGCATGGCACATAGTTGGTCCCCTGGTCTTATGAAGCGCAAGGCAGTAGGTGTTTTTGGGCAACTGTTAAAAATGGTATTATCATTAGGTCTGGAATGTGGTGTATTAGTGAGTTTCCAAAATCAAGATTACATAACTACACTGTGAATAATTGCTGTTAATTTACAGCAGGATTTCAACAGTATTAACCTGTTATTGCTAAAAACATGCTTTACTGTTACGCTCATAGACCGTTTTTTAACTGAACTATAATGCATTATTAAAAAACAGCACTTTACTGCTGATCAACTGTGTAAAGTATCATCAGTAACAGTTTCATGCAGTATTTGTTTAATTCTGGGACCTGATCTGCACATGTGAGGCTTGTACATTGTACATGATTGTAAAATCAGTGAATTAGCTTTATTGTTCTTCACTCACATGTTGTTCTGGTTTGCATTCTGTGCTTGTAGCCAGCTATAGACAGACATTTTTGGGAAAAGTGTCAACAAGTCTATTATAGCCTTTTTCCTGACAAGTGCCTTTAATTGTATTTAGTGTGACTATTCCTATGTCTGTAACCTGCTAAGTCTATTCATCTAGGCAAAAAATAATGTTTATTAAAATGTATGTAAAAAATACAACCTAAATAGTGCATTAAAACAAATCAGTAAGATAATGTAAGAGAAAGGGGGAAAACAGCTATATAATGTATCTTTAAACAATAAATTAACTGTAAAATTAATAAAAAACAACCAGTTCAAACTGTATTTTTCATTAACAGTACAAAGCTGTAAATTTAAGCGACAATATAATAATGTTAATTTTACAGTAACACAAAGGCAACCCTGCTGCCAGTTCTTTACTGTTATTTTACTGGGGAATTCTTGACAGTGTATGGTTACCAAACAGATGAGACAGAAATGTCAGGGTTGGGATGTCAGTTAATTTCTTCAGCCGACGCATCACATTTAATTCACCACGTCGTGTGCTTTACAAATGTATCAAATGGCGCTCCTCAAAACGCTACAAAATATGAACGTTCACTTTTACCACCCCATAAGTAATGTATTCATGTATTAACACGAGATAAGCTGTTCGGCTGTGCGAAGGGTGGATTGTAAGTCAGAATGTATAAATAAAGATATAGGGATTTCAAGGGGACCCACATCCCTGGCTATAATGGTGCAGATTCACCCAGTGGGTGGTGGAATTAATGAGGCCATTGGCACCCAGGGCACATTGGAGGGAGGGGGAGCAACCCCTCATGGTCACTACACCACTGCCAGAGATGGGCCAGGCCATACTATCTTAACCACCAGCAGCAGGCCGGAAAGAAAACATGGATTCTGTGATCCAAGACCCCCAACGGTGAATCAAATCACTGAAGTGGACCCCTAGCCTGAGCCTTCGGGCAGGTATACAGATGATTGTTCTTCCCCTTGTTCAAAGCAACATCACCTGGGGTTCATTTGCCACAGCTGGGGGGGCCTTCAGCTTTATAATGCTCCTGGATAACTACACTGCATTACCTTGACAGATACAGTAGGTGTGCAGCAGAGGATGCTTGGAAAAGCAGTGATAACACTGTTTTTTTTGTACTATTTCATACATTAAAAAACTTCTTTTTCAAACAAGTGGCTTCTGCCTATGTGGCAACTTATTTTTCAGTCTTCTATAGAAACTGGAATGTGGAATACCTCACATATAAAACTTCTTTAAAGAAGTCCAAAGAACCCAGTGATTATCATCCTGTAGCCTTAACCCCTATTGTGATGAAACCTTAGAAAGAATTTCAGTACAAGCACAGATTGAACACGTTTCCCTCCTATAAATATATAGGCATCTATGGGGAGGCTGCTTTATCTTGGAGTGCACGTATGGATTGTATCTGTAGCAAAGGTACAACAACGCATTCACTTCTGTAGGAGGCCATTTGGAGCAAACGTAAACATATTATTTTGCCAATCTATAACATTGTGTGATGCGGTATGGAATCAGTGTGTGGTACAGTTGTCTCTCAGCTTGAAGCTTTACACTGACTAGACTGTATCTGCTCAAAGACTGTGGGCCAAACGCTTGAGTTTCCAAAACTGTGAATACTAAAAGAATGTTGTCTCTGGTATATTACATCAGACTCCCTCTCATATTTTATTTGAGGAATATCAGCTTCTTTTGCCATCAAACAAAAGATTTAGAGTCCCACAGGCTAGACCGAACCGACCACAGAACGCTTTTCTTCCTCAGTCTGTCAAACTGTTGAATCAGAGTTTGGGGTTTAAAGTAGGAAGACGAAGCACCGAATGTGAAAGTGATCGATTAAATTGTTCCGACTTCTTCGTAATATTTATATATATAAGGCCGATAAATTTTAGAAAAAACATTCCACATTTGACAAAGTCATTGCCACATCTTTAAGAAGACCTTTCATTTTCAGAGGCACACTTGTATTTTGGGTTTCTACTAGAACATGTGTACATGCTTTAATGTTCAGAAAACGCTTTATTTTTCTCATACCGTCTGCTCCGATTGGTCAGCTGGCCCCTCTCTGTTGCGATTGGTCAACTGAACCAAACTCTTCGGACTCTGCTTCAGCTCCGCTCTTACTAACTTTGTTTGAGGTGTGTGCCAAACTATAGCTGCTAGGCAGTGAGTATGAAAATTAGGGCTGTCAAAGTTAACGCAAATTTGTTTTAATGCCACTTATTTCTTTAATGCATTAACGCAATCAATCTTTCGGAGGTTGCACCAGGCTCAGTTTTAAAGCTAGAGTGATGATACTGGCATCGTATGAAAACTTAAGGAATCCATTGGTACCAACCATGTCATACTGGCTTGTGAAGAAAGCTAAATAATGGTCCACACTTGCGCTACATTTTGGCAAGGAAAAACTGTCATGGCCATTTTCGAAGGGGTCCCTTGACCTCTGACCTCAAGATATGTGAATGAAAATGGGTTCTATGGGTACCCACGAGTCTCCCCTTTACAGACATGCCCACTTTATGATAATCACAGGCAGTTTGGGGCAAGTCATAGTCAAGTCAGCACACTGACAGCTGTTGTTGTCTGTTGGGCTGCAGTTTGCCATGTTATGATTTGAGCATATTTTTTTAATGCTAAATGCAGTACCTGTGAGGGTTTCTGGACAATATTTGTGTTTGTTTTGTGTTGTTAATTCCAATAAAATTTCCAATAATAAATATATACGTACATTTACATAAAGCAAGCATATTTGCCCACTCATGTCGAAAAGAGTAATAAATACACAAAAATAAATAAATACAAAAAGCACACAAGCATAATAGGTCCTCTTTAAATTATTATTTACATATTCATTTTCAAAACTAGCTAAATAAGCTTGCGTTACAAATATATAACAAATAAGCTTGAAGGCTGTTCTAGTCATGTTACTTGGCGACTGACAGAATCCATATGGGATGAACACATGTTCATACATATCGGCTGAATTGCAAAGGACAACATGGTCAATGTGTGGTCTCGCGTCTCCCTTTCACCAACCACCTTGATCAGCAAGACAGATTGATCTCCAGCTCAAAATTTCCAGCTTATTGCACGAACAGCAAAGTGCATTGTCTCTTAGGAGACACGGACGTAAAACTGATACATGTTTTCATGCACGGCTAAATAGCTGCGGAGGAATCCGAACGCGCCGGTGCCGGAATCCAAATGCCGCCACCTCCCTCTCAGCTTTCAAGACCACACATTAAAACGGAAATGCAGCCTCCTTCCGAAAAGTGCTGAGTATCTCGAGGTTGTGCTATTGATATATGCCCCGGATCAATCGCCCTGGCTTCCCAACCTCTGCTTAAATCAGACAAAAGGGGGCAAGTGTTAGGTGTTCATTTTCTATCGACAGCGGGCTCGGTGGTGGGTTCAGAAAAGGGCACCCAATTGCTGGTAGGAACAAAAGAGGTGGCGAAATGGCGCTCTTATAGCTGAGCTACAATGTAATTTAACTTAAGGCAAACCCTTTTCAGTAAGAAACAGGCAGTCTTAGATTCATTTCATTAACTCCCCCAACACATGGTCAAAGGCATAAATATTAGGATCCAAAGGGCATTTGTAGGAACTTGTAAGTGTGTTGAGAACATGCTCGGCTGGCTCTGGTTGCCATAGTCTGGGGAAATGTAATTTTTACATTTGTATGCAGGCTGTGGCGGAGCAGCTCCAGCACAGACTCCAGCATGTAGATACCCCACGAGATGAAGTGCTGATATCATGGGTTTTGTGGATTTTCCCTTAGTTGCATTTGGCTTTTATACAATTCCCGTGCGCGTCTCGACTCCTTTTCACCTTTTCTCTCGCTTACTGAATATTGTTGTTCTCTCAAATCCCCTTTTTATTCATATGCTGGGAAGCACCTGGCCAAGTTAATACCGTTTATCAGGATCTTTTAGCATATCAAATGCCTTCTGTCAAGGGTCGTTTGCATATGCTCTTGTCTTTCTGGGGGAGAGAGAGAGGTCTCCATTGATAAACGCAGGAATATTAAGTGCGTGTGCCGCATGCTGAAGTGTAAAGCGGGCGTTCAGACATTACGAGGACGGGCCGATCGCTCTTTGTCCCTGCTTCATTTGGGGCTCTGCACTTGAGCCATTAACCGGTTTCATGAAGAGTGAGAGAGAATCAGAGTGCTTGCTAAGGCGTCTGTCTCCACCGTCATCCCCTAAAAGTTGTTTCCGCGGTGGCTTGGCATGGCGATGACACCTCATTAGTGCTGCCTCGTGAATTCAGCTTAACTTTTTCTTATTGTCAATAATTGTCATGGAATGTGAGACGCGCGACTATTTAGGGGAGACAATCATTTTGCCGCACGCTGTGCTGACACCCTATCTCGACCAATTAAGTAATATGTGTAAAGAAATGCTGCGACATTTTACAGCTTTCGATTTGAATGTGTGGGCACGCCGGAGACAGCGGGGATTGAAGGCTGGAGAGGGCTGCTATTTTTATTAGAACCTGCTTTTTTTCATGCGGCGAAGCGCTTTCTTGCCAAGAGAACGTGTCGCTTTCTCCTCTGTCCTATTTTTCAGTGTTCACTTCCTTCATCCGCAAGTGGACTTTCTGCGCCATAATCCTGTCAGTCGTTCTGTTTCCGAGGTTTGATATTTTAATTTACTCGTTGCGTGGCTTTATGGAGCTCCAAGCCCACCACAGAGAATCCTTTAGATGAATTGTGGGGAGGAAAAGAAGAAGGGGTTTGATGCAATGGCTCAAAACACCCCCCGAAACAAAGCGGATGTTGTGCGAGGAAGAAAGGAAACACAGGTGATACATGACTGCAGTGCAGTGTTCAGGCAGCCTGCAGGGCGTTCGGCTGCTTCTGGTGCGATAGCGGGGCGGATATCATCACAATCGACTGAGCATCTCGGATGTGATTGATTGGCGAGCGCATGACATCAACCAGCGACATCATTGTCGCTGTAAACCCAACTTTCTACAGGGGCCTTCTAAGGTGCTAGAAATGCTGTTGACTTTAGGAATATAAAATATTTATGTGCGGCTTCGCCCAACCGGATGATAAAACTGCCATGCGACTGCGATCTCGCAGCGGAAGGAAGCGTAATGTCTGAAATATACATTTGTAGGGTTTGATGAGAGCAATAACAATGCAGGCAGAAACTGCTGGTTCGGCAGGCACAACAGACGCCGCAGATTGCACCGTGCCATATATTTTATTTTTAATCATGCAAAGCCCTGAGTCTAACGACCAAAACAAAATGCTACATCAACGGTAATGATAATGGCGCTCATGATTAAGAAAGCAAAGCACTAGTAAAGTGTAAAAGAGTTTTGCGGTGACAGAAACCACATTTACTGTCCATATGGTAGCCTGTTGAACCCCCATAACTCACGGCACAAAGAATGGCAGGGGGAAAACCTGGGAGGAACACTAAACAAGCAAACACACACACACAAAAAAAAAAAAAAATCATACCCGAGCAACAATTACCCTTATATAAATCAAAGAAACAACGTTCATTTCCAATCATTTATAAATCATAGATGCAATTCTTGGTACTAAAAGCCGCGGTGCAATCAGTGAGTGATTAGTTCACATGCAATTTCCAACACCGAACATTACACAGAGACACTAAAAAAAGTATGTCATAAATTAGAGGTGATGATAATCTGCGTCGAAATGTGCTGAAGAGTGGAAAAGCAGGGCAGATGGCAGCGGCTTCATCATTGGCCTGTTCAGCGACACATCAAGTGGCTTTGCCAGAGCAATATCAGCCCCCATCCCATATGACCAATTATCAGGGTTTCACCTTGGGCTGGTGGTGGTAATGGTGCTGATGGTGGGTGGAAAGGAGACGGAGGGAGGGGGGGGCGAAGACAGGAGAAACCGTTATTAAAGCAAACTCTTTTTATCGTCTTGAAAATGTTTCTAGTCCTTTTTTTTTTTACCTGAAACAGCGGCTACAACAAAAGGATTACTCAACAAGCAGGTAAATGCAATATTAATGTGGGATGGTTAAGAGGTTGTTTGTAAGGGGGTGTGTTTAGCAGCTTGTCCTTTGATGCTCATGGCTTTCAACCATCCTCTAAATTTGTCAATTACACCTCCATTGTGTTCTCCATTGTTAGGCCCTTTGGCTGTGCTCAACAGGGAATCCCATCTTCAAAAGGCAATGGGGGAACTGTGTTTATTGGATTTGAGAACCTGGCCGGAGATAAGGGTGAATTACCCTGTTTGTGTCATCTCCCAGATGAGAAAGCGAGTGCGAAATGCGAGTTGTTTGATTGAGGGAAGGGTAAGCAAATCACGCCCGCAGATTAATGGCTGCAATGTGTAAATGCCTCCAGGCCCCCCTGAAATATTTATCTCCTTAAACTTGCCAACCGCAGATTACTTATAATCACAAACATATTTAATTCAAAATCATATTTAGGAAAACAACTCTCAGTAGCCATTATCACGTAAAGCAATATTATAGTCTATAAGGTTCCCAAGCTTTTTGTTCGGAAGTACCCCCACAGTCCAATGTATTCATTTGAATAGATTTTTAAACTGGATGATATTTAACCCTATCAACTAGAAAGCAATGATGTTTTTTTTTTATGTCAAGTTTGCATTTGTACTACAACCACTTGGAGTGACAGAAACTGAATGTTTCAACCATTTATCTATTACTTTTGTTTTGCTAAATATCATTTACAACTTTCAGCTGACTACCGTATTTAAACCATTTATCCAATTCTGCTAAATTAAAGGTGCAGTGTATAGGTTATAGTGGCATCTGGTGGTGATGTTGCAGATATGAGCAGCTCATTCTAAGGAGCCGAAAACCCAATCATTCATATTTTCAGGTGATTATATACTACATAAAACATGCCTACTAATATTATGTTCCATTTCGGCCAATAGATACCCCTAAATGTGACTGTGTACTGTTGCTTTAACAATTTATCCATTACTTAAACTTCTATTTCAACTACTTACCAATCACTTTTAGACAGCTATTTTTTTGTTTATCCATTAGCCTACTTTAAGCTAATATTTTCTCTGTTTATCCATAACTTTTAGCTAACTATTTCAACTTGTTCTATTTGTTTTAGCTAACAATTTAGCTAACTATTTCAACAATTTATCAGTTACATTTACCTAACTATTTTTTAAACTATTTGAACTTTTTATCCCTTACCTTTAGCTAACTATTTTAGCTGTTTATCTATTACTTTTAGCTAATAATTATAACTAGCTATCCATTTAATTTAATCTTCTCTGTATATCCATTCCTTTTTAGCCATCCATTTCAACCAATTATGCATTATTGTAGCTAACTGTTTAAACCTTTCTGCTCACTTGCTGACGAGTTTACATTCACTCAGTTTTTCCTTAACGTAAGGTATATTTTTTTTCCAATTTTCTTTTAGCTATAGGAGCTTACCTCATACTGCCTGGCAAGCACCGAAACACGATTGTGTCTAGAAGGTAACATGTAAATTGCGAAACTCTTGCAAGATGGTTAAGGTTAGGCGTTGACCTTGAATGGTTAAGGTTAGACATTGACATTGAAGGGTTAAGGTTAGGCATTGACCTTGAATGGTTAAGGTTAGACATTGACATTGAATGGTTAAGGTTAGGCATTGACCTGGAATGGTTAAGGTTAGGGTAGGTCATTGGGCAGCGAGTGTCGCGAGAGGTTGTGCAAGTTTTTCACTATTTACCTTCTAGACATGACCCCAAAATACCCTCTAGAGTAAGTAGCTACCATGGAAACATTAAGGAGTCTCTCATCAACATGAAACAACCGAACAGTACAGTCCTACAGGTAACAGTCACTCAGAACTGAAGAATGTGGTGTTGAGATTGTGTGTCTTGCCAGCAAGACAATGACATACAGTGTCTCTCTCTCCTAACTTGAATTCCAAGTGGGACGTCTGACACCAATGTCACTGCTCCACCTGGCTTGAGCGTCTGCTGTCACCTTTGGGGAGAGCGAGTTGAGCTTTTGCCAGCGCGTCGATCAGCCAAACTGTCGTTAGGCCAGAGAACAGTTACGCACGGCCAACTTTATATCGCTGCCAAGACGCTTTTTGCATGCGAGCGTGTCTCCTTCACTTCAGCTGCTCTTGCCTCTTCTTTCTTTCCTTTTCTCTTCTCACCTCCCCTCCATCCTCCTCACCACCTGTCCTGCATCCGCTGAGATCGAGTGTGAAGTTTCTCACTTTTGTCACCAAGACAAGGGATTGTGAGCGTGCGTGGGCTGTGTGTGTGAGATGGCGGGCCAATGCCAGAGACTTGTTGGGTCTTCGAGCCTGCTGGACCTCCTATTTCCCCCCACCAGTCACCCTGTCGCGGAGCTGAAGTGGGGTCCATCTGCTGAGTGTCCTTGCGTCTGCCTTCCCAACCCACACAAGGACCTCTCACTATGCCACAAGTTCATCGAGAGTACAAACCAAACGGAACACATCTTGTGTTCGACAGATGGACTTCCTTAGTTTAAAAAAATTGGTTACCACTTACTGGAGTTACTACGTGATTTGGCTTAAGAGAATCTGTTAATGAATGGTCTGTATTTTTCTTTAGATGTGTGCAGATTTGCTCCGCAGAGGATGTACGGCAAATTACAAACAAACATGTGATTTGTGAAATGACAGACGGCGTTAGTCACCTTTTTGCAGTCCAGTCATCAGTTCCAGCCAAAACTTGGTGAGTCGTTCACATTATCGTGACCTGGAAACTGCCATCCAGCATCCGTCCAAGTGTTAGGTTGAGAGGTGGAGAGACACGAGGGAAGACCAAGCATCTGAACTCCATTAACTCTTTATGTATTGTTATTCAGCACACAGTTTATTCTCTCGTGTCTGGTAGAGGAGCCCTGCGGGGAGATAACCAGAAACTATGTGACTGGGCTTTTGATGAGCTTAAGCAGCATCCACAAGTGGAGTTTTTTTGGTATTTGTTTACTGGGGTTCCGGAAAAAGGAAGAAAATAATGGCTGTGGTATATACAGTATGCTACCCTACAACAGGTATATAGAGGTACAGTATAAGGGGGAGTTTCTTAAATTTGAGGGACTCTGAAGATGAATAAAGAAAAGTATTCACAGCCCGGTCTAACCAAATAGTCAATGAATGACCTGGCAAATTCTAAGTCATTTCACGTGCAATAATGCTCGTCATTTCACACTATATAGTCTGTACTGACAGCAAAGTGAACGCTACACTCACAGCTAGGGACGTACGATAAAAAGTAAGGGAGGCCGCTTAGGATGGGCGGAAGGGGAGGTGGATGGGTCCAACAAACACAGGACTTTCAACCAGAAGATCGGCGTTTGTGTCCCAAAGTGTTATTGAGTTATTTTGAAGTTGTTAGTGATGTTTGTGACGTGTCTTCTGTACTTATGATGTTTATGTATGTATTTTACTTAATTTACGTGGTTATTTCAAGCAACAACAAACACAGGACTTTCAACCAGAAGACCGGTATTCGTGTCCCAAAGTGTTGTTGAGTTATTTTGAAGTTACTTATTAGTGACATTTCTGACGTGTTTTCCGTACTTATATTATGTTGTTCATGTACGTATTATACTTAGTTTACATGCTTGTTTTAAGCACAACCATGATGTTTTTCCTAAACCTAACTAAGAGGTTTTGTTGCGTAAACCTAACTGCGGCCGTTATCATAGTTTTTTTTGCCTAAACATTACCGCAACCGTGGTAATGGTAACAACCCGGTGTTAAGTGACACGCGAAAAGCCTAAAATGTGTTATCAGGACTTGCGGAATGTCATTTAAAATATCGTGCTATTTATACACCTTCCTATGAGATCAGGTTGTGCTTGTTTTATGTTGAACAAGAATCTGAGTTAATCATTTTTAACAATCCAATCGAGCAATTTAACCTTTTGCACCTGATGCAAATTTACATAAAAAATCACACTCTTTTTCTCAGAGTCATAACTCAAATCTGAATACAGACATAGGTGTTAAATTCAGCATGACCTACACTTTCCGCAGATATTAATATTGTTCAGAACATCTGTAAATACACTATATAATAGAAAAAAAGACGTACCTTGTATAGCTTCAGATTCGGCTTGAAAATGATCACTTTTGAAAGTTTTCTCTAGTATCAAAGTAATCTAAATATAATTGTCTGTACACCCATTGTTACAGTGCAAACAGGAAGTGCTAATAGCTGGTTCTGCATGACTTGAAATATGCCAAAATGCAGGGACGTGTACAGACATTTTGAAGGGCTGTTGCTCTAACATGGAAAAGGAAGGCGAAGCACACTTAGGGAGGTCTGGGGATACCAATTTATGCATGAAAAGTAGGTTAAAAAATAGCATTTTACCTTTATGCTACTAGTTACAGTCTCTTATTCCAACTGCACACTGACAATCTTTACTAATACGCCAGTAGTGCAAGTGACACAATCCTCCTGCTTAGTATAGCATAGCATTTTTCCCACTGGCAACTTTGGTAAACTATTTTCATTATAACAATAAGAAACATTTCAAACACTTCTGTATTGCACTGTGCGAACACTGAACAAAACAGACTTTCCCAAAAGGCATCAGGTCACAAGAGGTTATAAAACTGAAAGGCATATTTTATGCTATGGAAGTGAAAATCGGAAACTAAATAAATAGAATAATAACAACAAATAAAACTCTGCATTAGGAGGAGTGTTTCAATTAGTTATACCTTGGCTATATGCCAATGTAAATGCCAATTATTTCTATAATGTTTTATCCCATTCTGCTTTTGCATCTAAAAGGCAGCGGGGATAAGGATTTGGGCTTGAGTTTTTTTTTTATAGCGTATATTGTTTTTTCTTTTAAGACTTAGAATGTGGTTCTTAAACAAAACAACATTATTCTTATGGCCATGGCATACTAACTTCCTTTATCCTTTCATAAACAGATATTTGTGTTGAAAACCTTCATACACTCAGAAAAAAAAACATTTTGGTTTTATATAATTAAATTACCGATGTCTCAGGTTATAAACACCCAGCTATCACTGTTCTGAATCAACAAAGAAATAAACACTCATTCAAGACTAATAAATGAATCAATGTGTTGACAAGAAAATGGAAATGGAAAATGTTGACTGTGGTGCTATCTAATTCTCAGAAAAATGGACAACACAAACACATACCACACGACATAAATGCTAAACCGGCTCCGTTTTTGCAAAAAAATAAAGGATTACATCGCGTCTCTCAATCAAAAGAGACAGAGTTTGGCTCCCTTTTTCCTCCTGCACCTTTCGTTTCCTTTTTAAATCACATCACATTCAAGTTTCAACTCTGAGCCGAACAAAAGACGACGACAATTAATTTGAGGCCTTTTATTAATCACGTTCAATTTCATATCAGTCTCCAGGGAGCGAGATGTTACGATCTCAATGTTTTGTCTCATTAGGTTTCCCTCGACTATCTATTCAGCGCCGTGGTTAATGTTTATTTATTTAACTTGATATGGGTCTACAATGGGGGTAATGTGAGGATGAGAATGCATGCATGAGTGGAGGGATTTGCAAAGCAGGACCTGTCAATTTTGATTAGCTTTACAGCGATGCAGGCAGACAGACAAAGAAGAAAGAAAACTCAGGGGACTCCATATTTCTTTAACTCCCTAAACCCGCTTGGAAGAAGTCCTTTTAAAACATGGCTATGCTGTATTTATGTCTTTATTTTGATGTGTGTGTGCTTGCAAGTCAGATCCAATTCATCATGGTTTAGACTTTTTACAAAATAGTTATTTAACAGCAACAAATGTCCATCTACTAGCTAGTACGAATGTCCTTTTGTGTACAGAAACAAAAAAAAAAAAACTCCGGTGACAAACAAATGATTCATTTCCTCCCTGTTACATTTCCGTTACGGTTTCTAATAACCTTGACGTATGTTTTTTGGTACAAAGATGCAATTATGTGGGAAATATACTGTGCACTTTTACTGCAAGCTAGGTAACTTAGAAGAAGAAATGGACAGAGCTAATGCAGCCGGATCCCCAGCCCCTTTCAAGTATACCTATTAAGCCTGATGAATTGGAAGTGAAATGACTGGAATCCCTGCAGTGAACGTATAAATAAGCCTCTCTCCGCGGGACAACAACACAATGGGTTGGAGATTTATTGACAAGTTCAGGAATGATGGGGGACGTTTTTTTTGGGAAAGACTGATTTTTCGCCTTATGTTTCACAGTAGACTTTAACATATAGTGTACAAAGCTGATATATTATGTGAGGATGGAGTCGGTGAAAAGGGCCAAGTAAAGGGTGTGTTTCCTCGGGCAACTGAGAAAAACTCTATATTAATGAAAGGTATGCAGATGCTTTGCTTATGTAAATGTTGCAACACCAAGTTCTACATTCAAAGTGTTACTTATCAGTAAAAAAAAGCACTTGAAGCTTGAAAAGTAAAAGCGCTTGTAATACAGAATGGCTCGTGTCAGTGTTATAATAAACCAAATAATATATGAGAATGTGAATGTCTGAGCAGCATTTTAATGTTGTGGCTTTGTAAGGGCAAACTGAACTTTACTTTATATACTGCAAGGATTACCAATTGAGCAACCCTCTTGGGACCCAAATCCCTCAAAATGTACCTTAAAGGTAGATTTGTCAAGTAATTAATACTCTTATCAACATGGCAGTGGGCAAATATGCTTGTTTTATGCAACTGTATGTATATATTTAAAATTAGAAATCAATTAACAACACAAAACAATGACAAATATTGTCCAGAAACCCTCACAGGTACTGCATTTAGCATACAAAAAATATGCTCAAATCATAAGATGGCAAACTGCAGCCCAACAGTCGACAACAGCTGTCAGTGTGTCAGTGTGCTGACTTGACTATGTCTTGCCCCAAACTGCATGTGATTGTCATAAAGTGTGCATGTCTGTAAAGGGGAGACTCGTGGGTACTCATAGAACCCATTTTCATTCACATATCTTGAGGTCAGAGGTCAAGGGACCCCATTGAAAATGGCAATGGCAGTTTTTTGTTTTGAGCGTTATTTAACATCCTTCGCAACAAGCTAGTATGACATGGTTGGTACCAATGAATGCTTAGTTTCATATGATGCCAGTAACTTCACTCTAGCTTTAAAACTGAGCCAACTACAATCTCCGAAAGATTGATTGCGTCAATGCGTTTCAGAAATTAAGGCGTTAAAACATATTTGCGTTATTTTGTGCGTTGGGACAGCCCAACATAAAATGCCTTTTTTTTTTTTTATTGACCGAAGTGTATTACTGCACCATTTTTGTTGTTTCATCAATTTTTCTTCAGTTTTCAATAAATAATTATTCAATAAAACTTGGCAGAGAGTCTTTTTTTCTTAAATGAAGCCCCTAGAGACAGTGTTGTGACTGGCAGCTTGTTGGACAGAGTCTCTTACTCACGGTTAATGAACTGTGAGATGGTGATCAGTGCGCAGTTGCGAAAAACAAAAACATCAAAATATCTACCTTGAGCCTTTATCTTGTTTGTTTTCCCTCTCCTCGGGGATTCTTTTTACGGGTGTCGCATAGAGTTTCACAAACATAATCCTAAGCCAGGGGTTTTTATTTTTTTTTAACATATCATCTTTCATGATCATTTTGGCCATAACACTTCAGCTGGGTTACTATGGAAACTACTCGCGATTCCAAGAAGATTGTCAACCACTTTAGTAAATATCAAATTATTTTTTTGGGGAACAGCTCAATAACTCCCGATTTAACACATGCGAGGACTCGTTCGACTGCTCGGCAAAAAGAAGACCTAGTCTATTACGGCTTAAGTTAATTAATTGACTTCATATAAGGACAATTAATTGGAGGATATTACACTCTTTTGTAAAAGGCAATTCTGCTTTAAACTCAGGTAATGAGTTTGTGGACCTCTGCCACCGGCGGTTCGTCTCCGGTCCACAAAAGAGTTTCCTAAGACTTCCCAAGGTAATCCGACTTAGTTAAAATGCCGGAGACTTTGATTATGAAGAACAAAAAGGGAAAGGGACAGGTGGGGGGGCGGCATTGTTGCACGGTTCCCCTTCAATTAGATTCAGCTGTAATTGAACCCCTGGGGAAGCACTGATCGTCACAATAAAGTGCGGCATTACCTCAAACCGGATTTAGTGGCAACATGATCCTCCACTGCTCTAGGTGAGACATTTAATTAAGTCCCATTGCTTTTGCAGAGCAGCCATATAACTGAATTAACAGTGCGGAGACCCACCAGGCATGCGTTCGCTCACTCCATTCAGCATCCTCGTATACAGTACTATCTTACTCTGCTGAGCAATAACAACAACAGGATTTGCGAGCATCTGTGTGTGCGAGAGAGAGAGAGAGAAAAAACCACAATGACACTGAAACTTTTAATACAAGATAAACACAAGCGTAAAGTATATCGCTCGCGGTGCACACCAGCTACTTCTACATCTGAATGTCTGGGAACAATCCCCCTCCGACTGTGTTTGTCACATCTCTCACCCAGCCAAGTGTGTCTGCACCTTCTCTCTCCAAAAGTCGAGCCTTATTGAAGTTTACTGAGATTCTGCTTCTCGCTGGAACGAATGGCGTGCTTCGCTTGGGTAGGTGGCGTTGGTAGTTTGGGTGTGTTTATGTGTGTGTTAGAGGGGTGCGAATCAGGGCACGCCTGACAGCACCCCGAGCCTGCCTCTCCTCATTACTGCCAGACAAATAAATGCTGCACATCTCCTTGGAACATTGGCCATGGCAAAAGGACCCCGGGACTCTGATCTGGGCATTTACAGTTACACATCGACTCAACACACACACATTGGCAGATGTGAATGAACAAGCATTATACATTTTTGAAAAGAAAGTTGATTGGAACACTACTTTCCTAAGTTTAACTTCTTTTTTTTTTTTTTAATTGTAGGCCCTTGTGCAACAGTTATGCAACGGCACAATAGCCTACTGATGGTCTGTTCAATTTGTCAAGGCTATGGCCACGGCCCATAGCGTTATTGTCCAAATAGGAAATTAATTTTGCATTCAGACTGAAAGAGCTGAACGCTTTTTTATTTTTTATAAATGTCAAAATATGAATTAAACTTTTTTTGTAAAGATGTATAAAGACGTTTTTTTTTTGTTGCGCCACATTTGCCCTTCTAACAACTTTACATGATGGCGTTGCACTTAAAATTAGATTTTCCTCTCTCCACATTATCTATCTGATCTAGTTGGGAGAATACATTCTTACTTTGCCAGCACTTGTACAAAATACAATTAGAAAACCTTCTTCTTTGGTATGTGGCTTCATATTCTAAAAAATCTAAAACATTTACTCAAGAGGGAACATAAAGCTCTCAAACATCTGTTAGCTGAACTCGTTAATGGGACAATAAGTTCACACAGTTTATTCAAAAGATGTATTTGTATCATGGAATCCTGTCTCATAACTGTGTGCAAACCATGACTCTTTTGTGGAGCAGTAAATACTCCAACAGAGGAGGTTTAATAAAAGGAAATAGTGAAACAGCTAAAATATAAAAAATCTTTCTTAATTTTGGACTCAGGTTAGCAAAGACAACATGGCTTGCTTTTGGTCAAAGGCATAAAATTAGCAGGTCAAAGTCCATAAGTTGAATTTACTGATGATTTTAGTGACATTTTAATTAATAGATTCTCTTTATTAGCTTATATGCAGTGTCTATATTTCCAGATGTGTAGCTATTCGCATTTCACCAAAGTCAAAGGACAGAGTAACTCAACGGATCAATTTCCAGACACGCTTTCTTCTCTGTCCGTCTATCCTTTTCTTTTAAAAAACACATTCATTTCAGTGTGCCACTAGACAACATCTGTCATAGTAGCCCTCAGGCTTACTCTGACTGAGCCCTGTAGGGTCAATAGATCTAAACTGACCCAAATCTCACAGGGCAGCCCAGGCACACGGCGTCAAGGGGAAGATAGACGCGAGTCAGGAATGAGATTATTTTTCTTCTATTTCAGGCGAGGGAGCGGCCCTTTTACTCACTCACCTGTCACACAGATAGACAGGCGAGACATGAGAAGTTAATGTCAGCTGGGGCAGGCGTTCGGTTAAGCAACACAGGTGTGGAGGTAACAATGTGTGTGCATTCACACGCATAACAAGCAAAGTCGTCCACATATGGACTCCCCAACATAGGTTGTCGATCAACTATCATCTTCTTCTGTTCCACTTAGCCTCACAAAATACCCTTCCAAAGCTATTTTCCATTAAGACACTTTCGCTGGCCCAGTAATCTCCAGAGAGAGGCTGTGCAAGGCCAGCTGGGGAGAGGCTTTGTGGCCACTGAGTCTCCCTTTCAATCCCATCTCAGGAAAGCCAAAGCTCCAGTGGGTAGATCTGGCCAGTTCCATCCAAACGGGACCTTTTGTGCTCCACAGCGGATTACCTGCTGAGTCCCACAAGCACCGAATGTCTCCTCTCTAAAGATTTAACAAGACCCTGGGGGGAAAACATCTAATTTGTTGGCTGTGTATTCAGTGGAGTTCGCCCCGCTGGCTAATCCCTGGTCAGCACTATTGGGTCCAGCTAATCTAGATTGCCACTGAGTTTGGACTCGGTTCTGGTCCGGAGCCAGACTTTGAGGTTATATGCATGCACCAGGTGTCCACACATGTTGAAAGAGAAGTGATGCTGCGCAAGGTTGATATTGGTATTCTGTGTTGTTTAGGTTTTGGGAATGGTTTATAGATTACCTATCAGGCTGGCATTTAGCTTCGGGGTATGGAGGATACACAGAGGAAGAAATAACCAGTGTGTTACTCTCACTTACTTCTCATCCTGACATGTTTCCTACAGCCAAAACAAAAGTTACACATGAGAAACAGAGGATTGTTCTGCAAAAGCTACACACCTATTGATTTTTTGGCCACTAGAGGGCAGAAAAAAATCCCAAACAAGCTCACAGAATACGTTATGCTAGCAAACAATTGTTATAAACATCCAGCCAACACAAAGCAACATGTTATCCCATTGGAGTTGTGTTTTCGGCCACATTTCACATGACGTTAACTGTGTTTTCATTCAATTGTTAAGCAAATTTTAAGCAAACTTTTCAAATGTTGCAAAAAAAGAAATGCCAGTAAGGCGCGTTTCCGTCAACTGTGTGGAGCGAATAAACTCGGCTTATTATCTACAGCGTAATGAAGAAGTTTTATCAAATTTTGCATACAGCTTTTCTAATGGGATACTGCAAAATGAACATAAAATCTGAATTGAAACAAATGTAAGTCCAATATTCGCTCTCCTTTTATCTCTGGTTTCTCTGTGGACTAATGAGGAAAAACAGCTGGCTCTTTAGCTGCCACATGTTGGACTTTCTTTAGTAGCTATAGCTGCTAATTTTGTCTATCTGCCGTTTGGTGGTGGTGCAGGTAGCACATTATCATACATTTATCAGATATTGTTTTGCTGAAAATGGCTTCCTGCTGCTAAATCAAGCTTGATAAGCGCAGCGAGACTAAACCTTACAGTAAATGTGGGGACCATTAAAACCAAACAACGGGCTAAACGAGGCTGAAACTGTCTGTAAAGCTGCGGAGCAGAGTGATAATTCCTCAGGTTAATCAATTATCAAGTAAACCCTTTCACATTAGTGATAATATATCATCATGATAATCAGGATTCAAGCACTTTCACAAATTCAACACACACACACTTGCAATGTTTGAAAGAAACTTCACTTCCTAGGTGCCATAACATATTCTGTGACCGATAATGTCAGTCCAAGCAGCCTTTATAATGGCAATCAAATGGTTCCCTGTCAACCGTCCCAGCATCCATACATGTTATTACCCTTATTGACATTCACAGCATTCGTTCCAAGAAAGACTGGCGCAATTGCCCTTGAGAACACTTGACTAAAATTTATATAACTTCCTGCTATTAAGATATCTCCCCATTGGATATATGCGATGTTATCTATCTGTAATAGATGTATTATTTATGACCAGCCATGCTTTAAAGTCAGCCATAAACAAGTGACTGAACACAGAGGAAACAAAAGCCAAAGAGAGACAGACGGCCGTGACTGTGTTGCATCGAGGCATCTAGAATGCCCTCTGCATTACTGTAGAGTCTATAAAGGCCTGATTAATCACATAATAACACCCCATAGAATTATATCACCCTCATTATTACAGACAGTTAAAGCTAGAGAAAAGATTTCTGAAGAAAAACGACGAGACTATATACCTCAGCTTTCACCTCAAACAATGTGGTATCTGACTCGGGAGGTTTTTCACAAAACATTAAATCTGGGTAATAGACTGGTGGCGTTCATATCTGCGTTGCGGTTTGGCCATGTGTGACACAGAAATGTGCAAACACTAATCACAAGGTACATTGATATGTTTAATGTGCCATTTTCATTTCCTCAGACGCAAGAAATAATTGGAATTTCTTTTCCGTTGCCATGCTAATAGCTTCGCCTGGAGGTGAAAATCTCGAAAGAAGGCAGAGGAGAAAGGCGGGAAAAGCGTGATCAAGAATGGTAATTAAAAGGAAAACTTTATTATGAGGTTTTTGATGGAATTCCTGTCTTGTGCGTGTGCTTGCATGCCGTCACACTTGCACTGTGCATATCTACGGAGGCCAAAAGGTGTCATATTCACACAAATTAGTCATTTGATTTAATTTGTAAGCACTTCAACTCTGTGCAATCCTCCCTGACTGACCAGAATCGCCAGAGCAACCCTAACTTGATAGTGATACAATAACTTTGAGATTTAGTGTTAGCGGCAGGCTAGCAGCTGTGTTTTGGTATTGAGGTGCTTCAAATATTGAATTGATAATACTGTAAAATGACTGGATGTCATAGTAAGAGGAGTATCACTGTGTTCAGGGATGATAGTTCAGTTAAAGAGCTATGTTAGCTACCTAAAGCTGTGTTTCCACTGCATGGTACAGCTCTGCTTGACTTGAGTGGACTCACTTTTGGTACCAGGTTATTTTCCCTGTGCCGTGCTTCCAATGCAGATAGCACCCCCTTCAGCGTAGGCGAGATTCTCAGCTGATCGCCATGGCGGCGGCGCGTGAAACTGCCGTGACATCATCCTCATCAAGGGGCACTTGATGAACCTGGCAACCAAACAGAGGAAATCCTGCACTTCGACATTGTACGACGTAGTGAACGCCGTCGTGAACGACGTAGTTTTGCGAGTTGCCATTTTTTAAAATCAAGTGGACGAGTAGGTCAAGTGAATTGACAATTGGGGTCGCTATTGACGGTAGCTTGGCTATTTGAAAACAGTGGGTTTGTGGCGGATGTCCTGTATCGCAATAGTGACGATTCCCTCTGAACAATTGGTATGCTTTTATTCCTTTTTTAGTATCGGCTCAGCTCGGCTTGGAACCTCGACCAATGGTGGTGCCAAGAATGGAGTGGGTTTATTGGTAGCACCCACAACTTCTGCTAATGGAAACCTGAAAAATAACCATTCTAATGTGTAATGAACTGAACTGGACTGCTTGGTAGAAAGGCAACTTTTGACATTGATTTGTGTGAGGAAGCGTACCTGTGATTGGCTCTTAAGTAAAACAGTTTAGGAAGAGGGAACCTTTGGTGCCTTCAACTGAAACTTGTGAGGTTGTGTTAATAAATAAATAAATAGTTTAAGTCATGTTCTGTTAAATTGGTGTACACAAAATTACATTTTCTTTTTGTTCTCCATGATACCTTTAAGGTTCTGAATCGTGATACTTTTTTCTTTATTTTGATAGGGCCATTCAAGTCTGAAGGCTCGTAACAGGTGATGATTAGATCCCTCCCGAGCCCTCCCAGCTTTGTCAGGCCAAAAGGTTCACCTAATTCCTCTTGGCATTCATTCCACTTAGTCTCCACTCTTTTGCTTCCAACTCTCGCTCTCTTTCTCTCACTCATAGGGGAGTTGTCAGACAAGGATAACACCTCTCTGTGAAGAGAGAGAGAGAGAATGAGTGGGAGTGAGAGTGGGAGACGGCTGCTAGGATAAAGAGAACGCACACTGAAGCGGCAATTTACTTAATAACAGATTTTTCAGAGATTTTTCTTATGCCTTTAGATAAAGTGATGGCTGCTGTTCCTTAAATCTCATTATCAAAGGTCCGTAAATTGAAGGGTATGCTCTCCATCTGGAGATGGTAGACGCCGTGTACTGCTGGGTGAGGTGGCACGTGTCTGAGTCCAAATGATGTGGGTTGAATGTTGGCGGTTGAATAAAACAAATTAGTTAAAAATGCATTTAAAAATGGGAACATATGTACTCTATCCTCTGCCGTAATGCTACAAAGCTGTGAAACAACAGACGCGAGCTTGTGACTGATCACTAGTTCATATAACATCTGGATGGGTGAAGTCAACGAGACACACATTTCATCATACTATGCAAATATTGCCAGGCTATCCTGTTGAGCAACGGCACGCAATTAGTGATGTAAAGCAATAAAGGAATACAGAAAAGTATGCTTTTCATCTCTCATTGCAATCTAAGTTTTCACACAGAAAACAGTGATCATCCAATGAAAAATTGGTACAATTTACTGCAAGTAATACCCTTTTCTCTCTACTTTATTTCCTGTCTACTGTATATTTATACGATCAGCGGTGTAAGAAAAGTGCCAAAAAATAATCTAATACATCACTGCATTTTACCATGCTATCCTGTCCCAGAATACCATTAGCCAAATGCATATACAGTATAATAAGATATAACTATCATCTAACATCTATGGAAAAATGCCAATGTTGTATTTCATTTTCAAGCATTGGCCAAAAGTTTGTTGTGATTTCAAGCCCTGCAGGGAGACTTCATGCTGACACATTTTATGTCCTGTATTTTCAATAGGGCTTAGAAAAAAAAAAACTTTTTTGTGATTATTTTGACTGATATTGAAATTGCAATATGATTTGGGATGTAAGAATTTTCATTGCAAAACAATAAAATGCTGTGATTTTTGCGGGGATTTGTACCAAACAAAGATGCTTTCTTAAGTCTGAAGAATAATGGGTGGAAAAAAGTACAAATGCAAGTCTCCCTCAAAAATAATTCAGAATTTTAAACAGTTATTGCCGTGTAAAATAAAGGCATTTTAATTTTGTTCAAACACTACAGTGTGCCTTGGATTACTTTTGAGGGAGACTTGCATTTAGTACTTTTTTCCACCCATGCAATGAGCCCTTCACAAGAATGAGCCCAATACACTTGAAGGATCCAAAGAGCACCTGTATGTGATTACCACAGAGACCCAGCAGCGCTTCTACTCCATTGTCTGCACATTCCGCCTCCCAGGTTTTGAAAATTGCAGAAGGCCATATTGCAGATTTCGATGAAATTTTGATTAATTGAGCAGCCCGAATTTCCAATCTTTAAAACACATGGTGACAAAATGACAGTGTGGTTAAATCAAGCAAACTACTTCCTACTTTTTTCATTCAAAAGCAGGCTTTTATTTTGAAATTCAATACCATTTCAACCTTGGCACTCCCGAAATAAAACTTGATCTCTGTTCATATTGTCAACAAAGGTCGCAAAGGGATACGCCGGAGCATTAGATAATATAAGTGCAAAGATAAATGTTATAATGTGATCAAATGAGATGCTACATCCACTTATCGTAACACTTACCCCTTGGCTGCCCACTCACACACCCCCTATGGACATTGTCAGTGTCTCTGTCACCAGTTGTATGCCCCCCCCCCTAAATGCGTGTGCCTCCATTCACTCATGCACACGTACACACACACACACATTATGGATGGCAGGGAAAATGCGGACAGAGTCATCCTGTCCGCCATCACTGCAGGGCTTCTGGAAGAGTGGACACCAATTACAGCCAACCAGACCGAGCCAAACACGGCTCCAGTCCACCAGCCGCCCCTCCATCCGGCCGCCGCCGCCGCAACCCCCGACACCCCTTTCTCTCCGCCTGGCTCCGTTGCGTTCCCTTTGGTCATAGCCGTACGATGGCCAGCCATGTGTTACAAATGGGATAAACTGCAGCGGTTGGGTGATGTGCGTGTGGGTGGATGTGAGTGGGTAGCCATGGCAGCCGGTAGCCAGGGCACGAGAGATAGAAGGGAGGGGTGGGAGGGAAGGTTGGGGGTTGTGGGTGTGAGAGGAAAATGGGTGTGTATTTGCTTGCATATGTGCATTTTGGTTTGTTTGACAGTTCAGAATATATGACTGCAGAGAGTAAACACCGGTTACACTAACCCAACCTACGCAGGAAAAAGAAAGCAAACTGTGAAGCTCCGGTCTCTAATGTTCCTCAAGTGCTCATCAGGCGTGTTTTGTTTATCCGCAAGGTCTCATTTATTCCCGTGGTCCCCGACACACTTGGCAGGTGGAAAGGGGGGCGAAAATGAGTCGTGCTGGTGTGCGGCGCTGTGCAGCGCTGCCAGTCCCCGCCTTGGAAGCACATGGCGGAGCGGCAGGCGCACTGGGCCACCATATTGACCTGGCGCTGACTGACACATGTCGAGAGAGGGGAGGTGTGAGGAAAGGAGGGGAGGCGAGGTCACCGATCCGCTCGTCTCTGTCATCGGACGTTCCCCGCGGCCCCCCCCGTCGGACGGACAGGAAACATCTGCTACAATGCCCCCGCCCAACCCGAACTCCTCCTCCTACCCCCTGAGGGCACGGCCAGCTTGAACGCCTGCCACCGCCGCACACAGTACCGCCTGTCCAAACCGAAAACAAACAGAACTGACCACGGCGCAGTTGCTCCCCCTCCATCCTGTGAAAAACAGGCTTAAGTACAATTTACCACACCTGACCATTCAAAATGATTGATGTGCAAACAATACGTCTGATGTGCACATCATGTTTGTGACACAAGACTGCGTGAACTTGGAAATGCCGAATGGAGTCACTGAAGCACAGGGGCAGCTTGATGAGATCTTGATCTGAATCCATTTTGGATCTTTCATCATGTTTTGTTGTGATTAAAAAATCCCCTCCCCAAAAAAAACACCTCCCCAGATTCATGCAGGGGACTCCATCAAACAATCGGACTGGAATGGAGCGCCTAATGTTGGAATAGGGTCGACTGGGAGGATTGATCTGCTTCGCGGTGTTGACAGCTTGCTCATTTCTAGAAAGTGATTCAACTATGGATGCGGGGCTCTAATTAAGTCATCCATCAAGCTCCAGCCGATATTCCGCAGGAGAGTTGAGGCTAAAAAGGACCGATTGAAGCAAAAAAAAATCCTCATCTCCATACATGCTGCTCGTGTCAGGAGGTAGCACTGCTGGGAGATTAAAAAAAAATACAAAATCTTATGTTTTGCATCCACAGCAGTAAAAGGTCCTGCATTGGTTCGCCACCTGAAATTTGTGTTTATACGCACCCCTGTGCCTAATTGTGTCCTTATATCAGCCGCATACACATTTACATTTACACTTGGCATTTAGCTGACACTGTTATCGCGCCGTGAGTGGGCAGGTAGGGCTTTAGCATCTCACTCAGTAACCATTTGACAAGCCAAATAGGCCCTTGGTGGCTACACATTTTAGGTTGTGAGGATCAAGCCTGGATTATAGGTTAAGATGAGCGCTCCGAAGCTGTAAAGAGAGCACAGACCAGAGAACTAGGAGTGCATGAAGAGAAAGTTTATTAAAAGCATTGATTTAAATGACTTCCTGCAAGCAGCTTGCTCGTCTTTTTGTTTGTTTACAGGTATGGCAATGTCAAATTGTCGGTCGGTCCACCACTTTGGTCCAGACTGAAACATCTCAACAAGTACTGGATGGATTGTCAAATTTGGTACATAAAGCCACATATAGTAGGTCAAATTTGAATTTATCAGGGCATATGATATCCATGCATCTGCATCTTTTGGATAGATTGCAATAACATTTGGTGCACATGTTCATCTACTCCTCAGAATGAATTGTAAAAACTATTGTGGTCCCTTGACTTTTCATGTAGCTCCGTCATCAGTTCAAATTTCGTATTTGTCCAGTCCTTTGCTTAAATTGACATTCCCATCAGGCTCAGCTGGTGTTTGTGTTTGGTGCTACTGTAATTCACAAATGTTAGCATTCTAAAACGTTAAACTATGATGGTGAACCGAGTCAGGCTGTATTTATACACCGTTCGTAGCTATACCTACGAAAAAGTAACGCACTGTAATTTGTATATAACCCACAAAATCAATTTGCATTTAATCCACGTAATTCTGAACCAGGAAGCATAAAGAGCAACAAATGCAGCATACAGAGAAGATCGGGGTGGATGGGTGGGTGAAATAAACACCGGACTGTCGCCCAGGAGACCGGTCTTCATATCTTGTGTGAAACCAGAAGTTAATGTTAAATTATTTATCACGGAAATTCCATACTTCAGTTCCGCCACTTTTTTTAGTTATTTTAATACAAACCACAATCTTTTCCTAAACCTAACGAAGTATTTCAAGCATAGATATTTTAACCCAAACCACGATCTTTTCCTAAACGTGACCACATATTTCAAGCGTAGATATTTGAACTCAAACCATGATTTTTTCCTAAACCCGAGTAGTTTTGTTGCCTGAACCTAACTTAGTGTTTCAAGTGTAGATATTCTAACCCAAACCACAATCTTTTTCTAAACCTAAGTCAGTAGTTTTGTTGCCTAAACCTAACCAAATTGTGTTGCTGGACATTCATCACGTGTTGCTGGACATTCGTAAGAAAACTTGCGAAAAATGAGGAATGACGTTTCATAAGATATCATGCCAACCGGTGTATGAGGTTACATTGACCTGGTAATCATTAAACCAGCTTAGCATCAAAGTGTTAGCATTGCCATTGTGTGCATGTTAGCATGCTGGCATTAGCATACAGCCTCACAGAGCCATAAGCATGGCTGTAGTCTCTTAGTCTTGTTTAAGTGTAGTGCACTCATATTGTATGCACACACATAAACACAAAACCAGAATGAGCAATTCTATATGCTGATATATAAGTATTAATTATGTGTCAACATGTGTCTTTATGTTACAAAACTCATTGTGATTCATAGTGCATTGGAACCCACCTTTATTAACATTAGAGCTTTCCTTACACATCTATTACATTTAGGTTCCTCCTCTGCCTCCCTCTCGCCCCCTCTCTCCTCATCTAAACCTGTTTTATATTTATGATGCTGATGATGACTTTTAGTGGTAATCTGTTATACTTCCCACAGTTTATGACTATGTATTTTGCTGATGTAGGTGTCTGACAATTTATGATGGGGCACAAATGGCTCTTCAAAAAGGCGGCCACACACTGAGTTGATGCTCCCAAAAAGTCTTTATTAAGCCCAGCTATGACATTACATCCTCGTCAGGTGAGATGAAAGCAGTGGTGGTGTTGTATGGCTGCGACTAGTGAAAGGGAATAGATGAAGCTACCAACTTGTTTAACAATTAGAAAAGGTGTACCGATTATTGCGATTTACTCATAATCATACAGTTAAAGACTTTCAGTTAATATTAGGGCTGTCAAAGTTGACGAGATAATAACGCGTTAACGCAAATTTGTTTTAACGCCACTAATTTCTTTAACACATTAACGCAATCAATCTCCCAGAGGTTGTACCGGGCTCAGAAAACCTAAGGAATTCATTGGTACCAAACATGTCGTAACAAAACATAGTAGCTTGACGCAAAGGTGGTTAAATAACGCTCCAAACTTGAGCTAAATCTTGGCGAGGAAAAACTGTCTTGGCCATTTTCCGACTGGCTGACCAGTGTGACGGCTCTTGTTCTAACCTCTTGATCAGACCGCAACCCAAAAGCTAGCCTTAGGCAAAGCTCACTGATGTCCAATGTTTTATTGAGATGGCTGCCAATGCACAGACCTGTAATCGAAAGGTTTCAGATTGAAGTGAGCAGAAAAGCGTTGTGTTCCAGCACAAAAAAAAACCCCAACAAAAGCAACATGTATAGCTCCTGGATTTTCTTCTCCCCCTCATCTGGAAAACGCTGAATTTTTTAAAAAGAAACGGAGAAAATGAAAACAGGGATCATGATTTGCATCTTAACTCGGTCCCCATTTAGCTGTGAAATAGTGAGCCAAATCAGCCTTTATCCTAATTGGTAAATGACAAATTAGACTTTGCCAATACTTAATTGAAATGCTGGGCTAAACGCACCCACGCTGTTGCTGCCGTGCTGTTGTGAGAGTAATTACCAAACTAGTCCACAAATGTACAGAGGGGGTGAGAATTATCATTTGTCTTCATTGCTGGAGTTGCGGGGATATTGCTCTTGGGGTCAAATTAATTCATATTGGCTATCCAAGTGGTTAAAGAATGGATTGTTACACTTGAATACTGATGAAAACAAGTGGTTTTATTTTTATGTTTTTTCAGCCAATGTCCAAGCAATTCATTTTTTAACCCATTATGTACCAAAGGCTAAATAAAAAAAGAAAGGAGAATTGTAAAATAAACTGTTTAGAGATGTCGTCTAATTTCATCATTTCAGTAAATAATATATTTACTTTAGAGTATTGCATAGGCCTCAAACTCCTGCCAAAGCCCCCCCAAAAAAATTCAGCCCATAGCTAATATTTTAACATCATAACAGTCTGTCTTTTACACCCATATACACTGGTACACTATTCCTGGTCTATTCTGCTGCTATTAATGTATAGCATCTACTCCCAAGTCCTTTCTTTCTCATTCCCCCGTACATCTGAATATACCTTTAAAGGTCTGTGACATTGTTCCAAAGTCCCAAATTAAATTGAAATGGTCTCCGGCGCTCATAGATTATAGATGGTCTGAACTTTAAAAAAAGCATTTGTCTTTTATTTCTCTTTGTACTTCCTAGAACATATAATAAATCTCAAGATGATAAAACTTGGCATACTAATCTCGGTCTATTTCCATCTTCCACTTGAGAACTAAAGGGATTTTGAGCCACAGATAATGTTCCTTTCTATCTCCTCTGCTCATCCCTAACCTTTTGTGTTTCTCAGGGGTAGCTATTGTCTGGAATATGCACAGGCCATTTCAGGACAAAAGAAGCAGCCTCTAAGTGCAGCCCCGGCAGTACTCAAGCTCAAAAATTACTGCAAAGCGGAAATCAGATTTGTGAACATATAATGATTATTTCTGTTTTTTTCTCTATTTCTTGCCGTCTTCTTTGTCCTAGTTCGAGGCACAGTGGGTTCAGGGTTTTTCTTGAAGGCATTTTGTTAACATTTACAGACTTCAAACCCAGGGCTGTTTTACCATACAACTTAATGCGGGCATCCTTTTACTGCCAATTCCCATTTAGCCACTTTCTATTGTTTTAATGTGGTTGAAAGTTTACACGACCTCATCTCGTTTGGGGAAGTAGACCTTGCTGCTGCATTCTAGTGATACTTGAGGTCAAACTGTGTATCATGGAGAGGTTCTGCATGCACATTACTACAATTTATGTTAGAAACTCTCATGGTCTGTCCCAGGTGACATTTTACTTTTTTTCGAGGTAGAACTTGTTAGTAGGGGTTAAGGGCTACAAAACACACACATGCGACATGTGAGGAAAGTAAAAAATGAAGCCCAAAACACCTGCATCTTGTCTTGAGACTCGTCATTGACATGGTTTACCGACATCAACTTGTCAGGATCATAGACTCTTTATAAAAAGTGGGCACCATGATTGGTTTGTGGACTACGGTTTTGAAGCCTCAGGATCGGCATTTTGTCTGTCGCCATCTTGGTTTTTGACCGTCCCCATTTTTTGGAAACCAGAAGTGACACGAGACGGTGCTAAATAAGACATTTTTAGGCTGACCAAAATATTCCAATTAACTTTCATGAACTGAAAACAAACGGAGGATTAAAGTTCTAAGACGAAAACACGGACAAATCCCAGACTGGACAACACTGTGGTAGCGACCTGTCAATCACAAGGTACCCTGCTTTATAGTCTATTTTACTCTAAATGGGACCATAATGTACTAAATGAACATCATGCTGTACTGAAGAAGACTTGAAACTAGCGATTGAGACCATAAACTCATGTTTACAATGTAGAAGTAGGATCATTTTCTCATAGACTTCTATACAATCAGACTTCTTTTTGCAACCAGAGGAGTCGCCCCCTGCTGGCCATTAGAAAGAGCACTTCCGCATTGGCTTCACTTCTCAGAACTGGAGATTGCTGCCTGCTCAGGAGTAGCCATTATGCTATTTCACAGTATCAACACAACGCATAAACTGTCCGGAAAGGCAACAGTTTTACAACAAATTGCTCAAATTGAATAAAAAAATATGTTTGGAATTGAAAAACACATTTTGAGCAGCATTTCCTGATACCTCGTTCCTATTGGCAGAACAACATTACGGCAAAAACGTATTCTTTTGTCTTTATAATGCATCTGGTGTGTGTTCTGGGCATCAACTGAAGCACTTCAGATGGCACGACGTTCCTTGACGTTGGCCAATATATGTTTTAATAGGAGTTACGAGAGTTAAACCTACAACATATACCTGTTGTATGTTCTTCCATGAGAACAAAGTCAATGGAGGAAGTGGAGGATGATCATCACATCTGATAAATCTTAACCTAAACTTCTATATTTCCAGCTCTGCATTAGTCATGTGGAGAGTGGTTCATGTGGTCACTTGAGGCCCCTAAAGGTGTCGGTATGCTTCAAGCAAAGTGCTTGTTGAATGGTCAAACAGTGTCTGAAACCCCCTCCCACCACAAGTTATTTTTCTCCCTCTACACGCACACAGCCGAATCACAAATGCACTTAAACACAGGGGGCACCCTCAACCGCACACTGTTGCTCATGTTCACTTGGGTTATTTTCAGTCGCCACAATCAAGGCAGGCAACCTGATGTTATCTCAGTCTCCCATGGAGGATGTACAACACCAAAGGTTTTACCTCTTCATTTCCTCCCAGCGCCACCGCAGGGTGTTTTCTGCAGGAATGCCAACGAGCCGGCCCACTTGGGCTTACGAAAACGAGGAGGCACAACAAAATGCGCAACGGGCGAAATTATCCTCTTTCATTAATGCCTCCGTGTTTTTTCAATTTCCTCCTGTAAAGAGGTTATATAGGAATAATTATCGGGGCAAATAGTCCTGCCGATCTACGAGGAAATAATTGGCTTTTAGCTGCAGTGAGAGATTTCCTTGGCTGCCTGAACACACAGACAGCTCTGGAGTTGCTTGGCATGCTTACAGCATTAGCAGGGGGACCGGCAGTGTGCACAGGCCCCAATGACAGGGAGAAATAATTATGAACGGAAGCGATGTTCAAGCCAAGAAGCCAATTTGTAAATGTCTCTTGGTTGCTGCTGCTGCTGCTGTTGTGTGTGTTTGCGAAAGCTCTCATAAGCTGCGTCTGTTTATATCTAAGTGCAGTTTGTGTGGCTTTCGCGTCGCGCACGCCCGGTGTGTGTGGGTATTTTTTTATTTTTTTTATTAGTGGCCGCTGCTCAAGCAGATGCTGTGATGACTCCCCACTTGTCACCCAATTCTGTGACCTTCAGTTTTGCGCGAGCCTGAGCATATAGTGTAAACACCGAAGATGCCATGCTGAATTGGACAAACATGGCAAACATTCACCTGAAGAAAAGACAAAAAAAAAGAACTGCTTCTAAATGAAGACTAATGAAATGTTGAAATCCTGTGTGGGCTGCAGGCTATTTTTTTCTACAGGCTATGAAATGCATACCAATTACCACAGAGCCTGAATTTTACATCAAGAATAAACACATTTTGGGCGGAAGCAATTAGGCATTTTTTAGAGCAAGTCCTGCAGCAGATATATGGCCATTTCACAATTGACAACCAAGTCGGGCTTTAGATATATTTAGAGATATTTGTTTTTTGGGGGGAAAAAGCCAAAACCAAACCACCGCGGGTAACTCTAACAGCATCTGCTAAGCCCTTCAAAAATGCTCTCCCTAAACAACCCGAGGATGTCTCCAGGCCCTCTTTTAGGCAGTCATCTCTCTCTCTTTCAGCCTCGGGGCCTTTGCCAGGCTTGGAGGCGTCACCTGGTATGGCAGACGGTGTACCCCCGTCCCCGCACCTGTCACTCCTGCCACAGTGTCCTCTTACTCTGGTCATCAACGCTATCAGGGGGGCCTCTTTTATGACAAGAAGGCCCCGATAAAACCTGCTTGGCAAGCGATCAGACGCATTGATATCGCCTCCCAGGGTATATATTTTAAAACAAAAAAAAAGGGAGGGGGTTCTTTTTCATCTACTTGAAAGTCAGTGACTTTGCACTGTGGCTCAGTTGCTGTAAGGAAGTGCTTAAATTAAGGCGGATTTTTATGGTGGAGAAGGGTGGGGGAGTGGGGGTGCGGGGTTGGAGGGTGTGGGAGGGAGAAAATGAATATGCATGTGCATATTTATCCGGAAAATGATTACTTGCTGGAGCATTCATTAATCGTTTTTTCATAATTCATTCTGTGCATATTCCCCTTTTATTGAATTTAAACAAACCCATTAACGGGGATTAACTTCCCTGAATAAGACTTTGGTTCTCTTCCCAATTGCTTCCAAAAAGGGCCCCCTTGTTCCGTCAAGTGGAATTACTTGCGAGCGTCTGCAATCTCCTCGGAAAAGAATTATAGAACACAAGGGTGTACTCTTTCCCATTTTTGCCACTCTCCCTCAAGACAATTTATAATCACTTTTCAAAGGGTATATCCTCTCATTGTTCTATTTTTTTTTTTTTTTTAGCAAGAGGGATGTGTGCGGAAAATGTTTTCGCAGTAATGAGAGCATTATTTTGCATGTTGTTTTTAATAACTGGTAATTTGTGTTTGACCATCATCGCCATCTCTCCCATGGTTGTTAAGTTATTTTCCCTGGCCTTTGTTGCTGCTTATTACATGGCACTAATTATAGCCTGAAGAGAATTGCTTTTCTAGACCCTGACCTCTTCCTTCTACTTAAGGCCATAGTGAGGAGAAAAAAGGGGCGAGAAACGACTGAAAGAGCTAAAGGAGGGTATGTGGAGCTTTGTAGCTGATTAACCATAAGGCATACATTAATGATAATTGGATGAGAGGAAGTGAACGGAGCCGTGAGCAAGAAATGCACTCCTTTTTTTTTTTTTTTTTCTGCGGTACACTCAAGATTCTGTTCATCGCTGCTCTTTTTTCTCTCTGAAGAATTAAGGAGAGCCAACAAAAGAGTGCCATCAAGTCTGGGTGAGGATGTGACTACCTTCGGGGGGGCAACACAGAAAGACTGCATTGTATCCCACTGTGTAATGCTGCCCCAGATCTGTAATTACAGCGTACATTGTTTATTATAGTGTATAGGTCAGTTCATTTGCATCTCCAGTTAAATTCAAAATGTATTCTTTTTCTAGATAATAATGTGCATCTATTATGGTTTTCTTTGTGCGGCATGATAATGTCTGATGAAATGTATGCAGTTCTTGGAATGCTGGAAAAACTCAATTTCCTCACATATATAGCATGCATACACTTATCATGCCTGAATGGTTCAATTTTAGACCATGCATGAGGTAAATCAAAATAAAAATCTGAGAATTAAAAAAAATACAAAAAAGGAAATGTCACCTTAAGGAAGTGGCTTATTTCTAAACGTTGCTGTATATGCATATGTAAAATAGCAATTGCCACCCTAGTTGGCAATGCATCACTGTTGCGGATGCATCAGCTGCTATCTGCCAGTGTTTCTTTATATTTGGTCACATTTTAATACCCAGCTATCTAACTATAAAGCAAGGAATCTATGTCCGCCTGTCTGTGCGGTATGTCCTTCGCATAATCTCGAGAACCGTTTGTACGGAAGCAGCACTTCCTTGCTCCGAATGGCCATGCGCTCCTAAACGGGCACGCCAACTCGACAATGCTGCAAGCAATAGCAATACGGGGAGCCATGCGCTCCAAACTGCCACGCGCTAGGAACGGCCATGCCACAAATGGGCACTGCGCTATAAGTATAAAGTGTATGTCCTTCGCATATCTCAAGAACTGTTCATCCAATCTACTTCACACTTGGCGGGTGTATTGATGGGGACCCAATGGAGTGCCCTGTCGAATTTGGTGCAATTTGGACACGCGGGGACTGAGTCAGGAATTTCGTCCCCAGCGGGTCTTTACAGCTCATTGACTGCAGTTCACTTTTGCTGCTGGACGCTGGATATACTAACGTTACAGACGAACTCTTTGTCACTTTCCAGGAGTCAACGAACAATGAGCGGGGGTTAAGCCATGGCCCGCTCCAAACGGCCATGCATTTTTGAACGGCCACGTGCTCCAACAACGCTGCAAGCCGCAATAACGGGAGCCAACTGGCCAGTTCCGAATGGGGCACGCACTCTGAATGGCCATGTCCGGGCACTACACAAATTTTCCAACAAATGACACAACACAATGTTTTGTGTTCATATATCACATACTTCTTCATACGTCTTTAATTAAAAGTAACACTTCTGTCTTTAATCTTACCGAGAACCTCTGGTAAAAAGCCTGAAGCCTGGGAGAGTGGTCTTTTAAGGTAAGCCAACAGGAAGATGGATGAAGAGGGGACTTGAATTTAGAATTCTGAACAAAATCTCAAATGAGCTGAGAGACGCCATGCTACCGACTGGCGTTATGTTAGATCATCATCATTTCATCTGGTGAAATATGGGGAATAGGCTGCGTTTTTCTGCTGTGATGAAGACAAAAGTAAGTAGTCATTTATTTACTATATATTTACCCATTTCAATTTAAATAATTGCATTATTTAATTTGAAAAATAATTTGTTACATTTCTAGTTACCGCTAAAGGTAGTGGAATTAAAGTAAACTGTACTGTAATTCCACGACTCTTGGCAGTGCTGGAACTAATTAGGTTGAAGCTGTAGTGTCTTTATTGCTTAGTTGATCTCCTTTGACTTTGGCGCCAATTCCCTTGCTACTTTTTCTAGTTTCTTATATTATGATTTATTCACTATTGTCATTTTTTCACACCTTTTGTCCTTTTGCCTTTTTTTGCTTGGTCCCTGACGGCTGCCCAAGGTTAAACATGGCCGCCAGCATTATCGTTCAGGGTGACGAGTCACCCATGCAGGTGCGCCTCAGTCACAAAGCTCAACTGAGCACACCGATAAACGCTACCAAAGCTAACACACCCTGCACTCAGGTGCTTACTCACATGTGTAAAGGCACGCTCATAGCAAAATGTGCACACGCATGCATAAACACACACACAAGCAGAACATGCAGTCATGGCTTTAGCTTCAAAGTGTTTACCGATTGTGTACCAGATGAGATTTACTTGTCCTGTTGGCACAGCTTGAGAACAACATGTAAACGATGCCAGCCAAACCAATTAGTTTTGATTCCGACACGAGACAAGAGGCCAAATATCAGACGGGTGTTGCCGCGACGGTTTCCAACATGAGTGCATCAAATGTTGTCCCAGCTCACAAACAATGAATACATAAAAGATGGCATTTGCTAAGTGGTTGGAGAATGAATGAAAGACAGAGAAAATAAAATTTAAAAAAAATCTAGAATCGGTACAGGGGGGGTCTGCGCATCCTTCCTTCGTCACTCCACCTCTCTCCCAGCTCGCTCCATTCCCCCTGGAGCCCTTTGGTGAAAAAAATGTCAAATGATCACGCTTCTGTGAGCACCATCTGGCAGCTCGTGCACTTATAGCACCCATCACATCTCTCACTTTCCTGCCAACCTACTACACTACAGTAGTACACTTAACCCTTTGTTCTGCAGGGTGAATAGTAGCTGCTCACTATGGCTCCTCTGAGAGCACTGTGACCTTAGGTCACACCCAAAGTGAATGTACAGTATAGAACCGGGTTAACAACTAAATGGAAATGGCATGTAAAATGTATGATGACCCATGAGTATGGCTGTAGCAATTAAAGGTGCAGTGGGTAGGATTTGGTGGCATCTAGTGGTGTGGTTGCAGATTGCAACCAACTGAGTACTCCATCACGATCAGCAAAAAATTGCTGATCAACTGACAAAAAATGCCAAAAATGGCTTGTTTCGTAGGCACCATTTTGATGAAAGTTTCCTGTGGCTTCTTCAAAATAAAAGTCACTCAATGTTTTGCCAGTTGAACCTGTTTGCATCAGCAGTATTTAATAAAGCTCTTATATGCTGTAAACAGAAAAAAATGTGATGCTGATATCAATGTGATTACACTGGATTACATGTATGCAGAATGGGAATGGCGGACTCCGCCACTAACAATGAAAACTACTAGCCTATATAGAGAGGATATTACTGAACGTAAATACATTGAATGGATATTGCAGAAATATAAACAGTATCAAAAATGGGGTTTGATTTCATAACAATTTGAAGTATTACACCTTTAAGTTTCAAATAATGGAAAAGGGTTTGTGGATTCTTCAAAATAAAAGCCACTCAATGTTGCATCAGCGGTACTTAATATACTGTAGCACTGATATACATTGTAAAGAGAGTTAACAAAAAAAGTGATATCAATGTGATAGAATTACACTGGATGACATGCACCTAGAATGGGTATGGCGGACTCTGCCACTAACAATGGACTCCACTAATATATAGAGAGGATATTACTGAATATAAATACACTGACTGTATATTGCAAGGAAAATGCCAACTATGAATTGTATCAAAAATGGGTTTTGATTTAATAACTAGTTTAAGGATTACACCTTTAATGAGTGAATTAATGGAAAAGGGACAGTTAATCAATGATAATGATGTACATGGAAACAGAACTATTTAGGAAACATACTGTGGATTGTACATGAAAGAAACAGTCAGAGTACAAACATGATGCACATAAACAGAGAGCAATCAGTGTCACAGCAAACACTCATTCTCACACATGTATTTTATATTATTTGTGCATGTAATGGCAATTTCTGTATGTTCACTTTTTGTTGTTAACAGGGTGTCACAGAATATTTACATCACTCCGGCAAGTGACCTACAAACTGCAAAAATTGAGGCGACGGCGCCTGAATGTCTAGTTGGGAGATGGACTTGATTTTCGCTGCATATTGTATCAGGCAAAGTGTGTTGTGAACTTGATAATCTGGTTTTCCGTGGCGCCCCATGCCAAAAGCAATTGGAGCAAGGCCGAAATGGATTGTGTTAGCAGACACAGATAAGATGAATAATTCCTTGGCAATATGGCATCCAAACATTTATGTAGCATTGTGTATTAATCAGTTCAACATCGCCTTAAATGCATTTGTGGATAATGGACAACAAATGGCAAAGTAGAACACATTTGGCAAACAGCTGACAGGCCAATAGTATTGTACGGGTCACATTTTAATCAGTGTTGTTAATTTTTTTACACACATACTTTATGTTAATCCTAAATCTACCTTGAAATTAAAATTGTATTTCTGTCAAACTCTTTGAAGTAACGCCCTTTGACCAGTTTTGACTTGCTAATCTTATTTCCCATCTTTTTTGAGTTCTTCAGATAGTGTGAACATATGGCACTGTTGCTCCTGGCACTAAAAACAGATTTTTATTAAAAGCTTGAACATAATTCCTCACTTTATGCAAGAAAAACATTCCCTAATTATCCATTTCTATGAAATCTGTGTCCTGTCAAAGTCACTCTCTCATCTGTTGATTGAAAATCATAATGAATAAAATCATCAGTTAAATGCCTAAAATGTAATACTTTAATGAGTCTATCCCATCCAGACCAGAAGGCTGTTTAAACTACTAGTTGCAGAAAAGCAGTAGAATATATATATATAAATAACTAAACTGTTTTCTGACACAATTTTGGCAGTTTCAGAGGAATTTTATTGGGCTGACAGGTGGAAGGTGAGTCAGCAAAATCTGGAAAAAAATGAGAGATGGAAATGGTGGTTACGGCTGTAGAAATGAAGGGACGTGAGGCAGAGCGAGAAGCAGCGAGAGGCAGAAACAAGAATGACAAGAGTGAGAAAGCGAGAGAAATGAAGGGAGAAAGTGAATGCAGACAAGAGTGCAACATCTCTCGCTCTCTTTTTGGACATGTTCCACAGGACAAAGTGTAACTTTTCTCCTGCTTTGGTGGAACAGGCAGTTTTAAAAGGCCTGATTTTCTCTAACGGCTGAAAGAAATGACTGCCAATCCATCACAGAAAATTCTGCCCACCAGAGATATTCATAGGTCAAGTTTTAAAATCTCCATGATTCATACTCGCTATTTTCCAAAATGACTGATTAAATTATTGGTTTTAATTTGTACTCAATCTGGTGGTTACTTTTTGTTTTGTTGAATTTTGATTGAATTTCAGCATATCCTGTTTAGAAAATCGTGGGGATACTGGAACTAAAATAACATTGAAAATGAATGATTGCTATAACAGGAGTCTACGGCCATGCTAGCAGCTCTGTGGGGACTGTACTAAGTCCAACCCAGTTGCCAGAAAAAACGTTGCCATTGAACGTATACTTGGTTTGCAGAAACGTCCAATGCCAATGCCGCTCTGGGCAACTTGGCTTTGAGCTAAATGCTAACATCAGCAAGCTAAAATGCTCACATTGTCAATGCTGACATGATGTGTAGCAAGGGCCGTACAATGTTTACTATGTTTATCGTCGTAGTTCAGCCTGTTGGCATGCTAACGTTTGGTAACTACTAAATATTATTAGCTTTGGAGTTCCAAACTAAGCCAGAAGCACAACAAATGGGGTCTTGGTGGTGTGTACCTTTGTGCTTTCAAGGTGCCAAGTGCTCCATCCTTGGACTACTAATGCAAGCACCCTTCTTGTAGGGTATAAACACACCGGCAAGCTTGGGGACAAACCTCCCTCTCTCCGGTGGAAACGGAAACTGACGTAACTTTTCGTAACTATGGTTTCGTATCAGCAGCTTTCGGAAGCGGCAACCTAAGACTATGGAGAAAAATAAACTCCCAAGTTTCTTTGGTGGCATTTAAAATCAAATGAACACATCTACTGTTTGCTAGGAGCAAACCTACACTTGGCTAAATACAATGTATTTACTTTAAGTTGTTAACGTCTGTATAACAATATTAAATGTCTAGTTTGAGCGGTTTATGAGTAAATGTTTGTACAGGTAGTCGCACAGAACTACATTTGTACGGAGCGTCTTTCATGACCAACACAAAACGGCATTGCACGTGGTCGGTAAGGGCAGCTGGTTAAGCCAGCATTGATGTAGACTCACTGATGGAGGGTTTTAAAACCCATTTCCACTCCCTGCTAAATGGTTTGGGATGGCACTTAATATTGCGGAACATCCATGACATGAAAGCGCAAACGGAGTGGAAGTGGATAGGGCAGAATCGTATTCTTTTTATCGTTGTGCCTAAATTTCACTGCCTACTCTAGATCAAGGCAGAAAAACTAACTGCAGCTGCTTTAAGATTGAAAGATGAATCAATTCAAAATTTATTGAATTGCATGAAGGTGTTTCCATGCATTAAAAGACTAACCGGGTACACACAAAGATACACACTATGCGCCCACAGTTAAATTACAATTTCAGTGGTCTCAAAATTGCCTCTTAGCTTTAAATTCCTTACAATTTGGGGCTTCTCCTTTGACTTATTGAATATGATCATGTGCTGAACATTTCAGATTAATACCTCCCATCCCAACAGACAAGTTACAGTCAATTCGCTGAAAAATTATCAGTCCTTTTCACAAGCACCCTTTTCCCTCCGCAATCTCTCTTCTGTGTAATTGATGGGAGCCCGACTATTGAGTATTTTACTGGCGCTGTCTTCCCTGTAATTTCAATCAAGACTTTAGTGGGACAAATCAATAGGACAGAGTCTAAATGAGAGACTATAATGCTGACTCTGTTCCATATCTGTCACGTGGCCAATGTATTACATCCAGCTCTTGGAGGCTTTCTAATCATCAAGGCGCGTGTGTGCTGCTCACACAAATAGGCATCATCAATAACATCATAGGTGGAGATTAATATGATATTGAACACTTTAGGAATGCTATTTCTTAAACTGGAAACTCATGCATTTACTTTTAAGAAACATATTTAACTTATTGTTCATGTAATTATATTGTAATACTGCTCACATAGAAATAAGACATGGACCCAAGACATACCTATATGAAAATAAATACAAAAAACAGAGCCATCTCATTTCAGTAGTGCATTTCATCATTTTACCAGCACTGATCTTCTTTGGCATTTCAGTTTAGAATTGTGGTCGGCTCTTGGACCTGTGCACATACGTCGTTAGTGAGAATTCCCTTGTCGTCGCCTGTCTTTGCAGTTTGTCTTTGCAGTGTGTGGACCAACGACACCAACAAGCCCGCATGAGTCAGACCCAAGATTTTCTAGCAGTTGAGGCCAAGTGGAACGTTGTTTGTCTGGGCCCGCAGCCAAGTCTTCCATTAGGCCTTTGGCCCAGGTGAACAGTAATTAAACAAGGCTGCGCTGAGTCGGCACTCCACATCTCCAGTGCCTCTGCATTCACATTATTTTTGTTTATGTTGCTCTCCAGCGGGGTTTTTTTCTCATTGGAGATCTCAACCATATGTCGTATCTATCTCTCATGGTGCCAGGAAATGTTGTTTTAGAGCAGAGGTTTTCAGACTGTGAGGTGTGCCTTCCCCGGGGCAGCATGGGAGAGTTGAAGAGGGGGGGTACACGGAGGAAGACGTGAGACAAAGGTAATGACTGAGCTGAAAGCGACAGGTGCATGCCTCTTGTCTGTAAACAGCGGGAGGTTAGTTGTTGTAGTTTGGCCCGCTGATTTGGCCCTCTTACCAATACAGCTCATGGAGGTAGTTAAGGTTCGTGGATACCCTTTGTAACTGATTGCAACAATTTGCGTCAAATCACACTCCTTCTCTGAGTCATAATGCAATCAAATCAGAACACAAAAACGTGACGCTCATATTTTAGGATTCAGTGTGACGTACACTTCCTGAGAGTATCATTATTTCTGATCTGCATCGCGAATAAATCGCCATGAATCCACTTAGAAATCACTGAAAAACAATTGCTCCTTATAACTCCAGAACTTGCCTGGGAATCATCACATTTAAATGTTTTTTTGTTCAGCATTAACAAAAAAAAACAGTAGTTGTCTGTACATCCACTGATACATTGCAAACAGGAAGTGCTAATAGCAAATTCGGCATACTTTTAATGGTGCCAGTTTGCCAAAATGTACATAAATATAGGCTACAGAAAGTTGTAGCCCACAGCTAACTCACTGACTCCAGGGCATGGTTGTGGCTAGAATGTAACACACAAATTGCGAACTTATGAGATGGTTAAAGTTAGGCATTGACCTTGAATGGTTACGGTTAGGCATTGACTTTGAATGGTTAGGATTAGGCATTGACCTCAAATGGTTACGGTTAGGCATTGACCTGGAATGGTCAAGGTTAGGCAATGACCTTGAATGGTCAAGGTTAGGCAATGACCTTGAATGGTTAAGGTTTGGCATTGACCTTGTATGGTGTTGAGGTTCGGCATTGACCTGGAATGGCTGAGGTTAGGCATTGACCTGGAATGGTTGAGGTTAGGCATTGACCTGGAATGGTTGAGGTTAGGCATTGACCAGGAATAGTTAAGGTTCGGCATTGACCTCAAATGGTTACGGTTAGGCATTGACCTTGAATGGTCAAGGTTAGGCATTGACTTTGAATGGTTAGGATTAGGCATTGACCTCAAATGGTTACGGTTAGGCATTGACCTGGAATGGTCAAGGTTAGGCAATGACCTTGAATGGTTAAGGTTTGGCATTGACCTTGTATGGTTGAGGTTAGGCATTGACCTGGAATGGTTAAGGTTCGGCATTGACCTTGAAAGGTTGAGGTTCGGCATTGACCTGGAATGGTTGAGGTTAGGCATTGACCTGGAATGGTTGAGGTTAGATATTGACCTTGAATGGTGAAGTTTCGGCATTGACCTCAAATAGTTATGGTTAGGAAAGGTCGTCAGGCAGCCAGTCTCGCAAGAGTTTTTGCATGTTTTGGCAAGTTTTCAAAATGTGCAGGTTACCTTCTAGACACAACCCCATGGCATCCAACATTATACTTCCTGTTTACATCCCCCAAAGCGCCATGGGAGCAGTACTTACAAAACACTGTATTGGGGTCGTGACGTGGTTGTTGGGGGGCCTGAGGCACAGCTGGGGGAGGCAACAGTGTCCGACTTTGAAAACAACTGTTGAAAGGAATTCATAATGAAAAGGCTTATAACAGTGATTGATAATGTATCAGGACAGCACTGTGGTGGATGGAGAGATTAGGGGGCTGAGTGCACGCCTTTTTTGTTGTTGTTTGATTCTACCTCGCTCGCTTCCTGTTTGCCGGGAATCTGCAATCAGTGGCAGGAGGGGAGGGGGGAACGAGGGGGTCTGAAGATGAGATAGGGATAGGTATATATGATGGAGAGAGGAGTATTTCAACGGCATAAGGGGCGATAACAGCTGCGGAAAGCGCACAAACAAACAATAAAAGAGATGACACACGGACGCTGGCGAAGAGAAAAGAGGGAGGTATCAGTGGTGGGAGTGATGGCAGCTGAGATACCCCCCCCCCCCCCCTCTCCACACATCCTCCTCTTTTCACTCATCCTGCTCCGGTCCTCCTCCTCCTCCGCTCTCAGCCACATGACTATTGGTTAGCTATAGAGCTAGCCCCGGTGAGGAGACTGAGGGAGGAAGACAGAGAGAGACTTAGAGAGAGGGATAGTGCTGAGGCTGCATTCACAGAAGATTACAGTGCAGGCTCGCTGATCAGGCTCTCCACCATTTTCTCTCTCCTCTGCACAGAGATGAGCCCCGTCTGCCTTTGATCACACTCACAACCAATGGGATCACACAGGTAGAGAAAATAATGAAGAACCCCCCCTCTCCACCACACACACACACACACACACACTATTGTAACCAAGCTGGGAAATCAGATTGTGCGCAGTGGAGGCGCTTCCAGGAGACAATATTCATATCTCATCTAGGTTTGTATGCGAGTGAGGTTGAAAGTAGAAGCGTGACGATAGGATACTGCGATTGAATTTAAGCGTGTGTGTGTGTGTTTGTGTGTGTGTGTGTGTAGCTCATCAGAAAACAGAGCGATATTCAAATTCTCTGATTCATTCCCAGCAGGGATGGGGATCGATAGCTCTTTATGAAGGGACTTAGTGAACTAATTAGGTAACGGAATGGCTGTGCATTTCTAATGAGCCGACTGTGTGCACGATGTGAATTAAGTTGTGGATATGCAACAGCAAACTAGAGGTGACTTAATCTACGTAAACCCATCGCATGAACACTGATCACTCACCTGCATGCACACCGATACGACCCCAGGTGTGTGTGTGCACAAAACCGTGTTGATTTTGTCTCTCGTCAACAAAGTTATTGTTACGTGCAGATGTTTGTTCTTGTAAGCGCATTGATTCCTATCAGACTTGATTATTCTGGTTTGGCGACGTGAGTAACACGCTAAGCATGAAACATCAAAAACTAAAAGGCTGGAAAATGGAAACTAGGAGGTTATGAGACAGGAATTATAATTAAGGCTAATCTCTGTATTACTGTCTGCACTCCAGGCAAAACTGTTCCACAGCATCTGTATTGTGCGTTCTGATGGATCTCTATAGAGAGCAGAGAGAGTAATATTTGCTTTCCAACGTTTAATTTGTGAGCAATACTGTAGATTAGCTGTCTCCCTCTCAGGTTTGATATTAAATTAGAAACATTGCATTTCTTGAGGTAGTTTCATTCGTTGAATGCTTTATGCTAAGAAGCTCTTGTGCTCGACAATCACGCAGCAAAGAACAAAACGCCTTTCGTTCCGGTGTTTGTTCTTTTCAGATGATCAAACAAAAGAGACTTTTAATTACATGGTGTGTCTGAGTTTCACCTTCTAGCACAGCCCTGCAGTAATTGAAGGTGAGGCCCGTGGGTTTAACCTCGAAATCTCATGTAGCCACACACAAATTTGGGTGAACTGACCTTTTAAGTTTCTATTGTACAATGGCCTACTTATGCAAGCCAAAGCAGTTTCCAATTTATTTTTGTCTGGAGATAATTCCGAGCATAGACTGTATATAAGAAGTGGACGTAGTCACTGTGAGTTCAGCATTTTGGCTGTTGCCATCTTGGGTTTTTGCTGTCACCATCTTGGCGCTGAATAAGACATTTTTAGTGTTAAAATTAACTTTCAAAGCACACTGTGAAAGGGTTAAAGTACTAAGACGAAAACACAGGCAACTCCCAGACCGGACAACACCGTGGTAGCAACCTGTCAATCACAAGGCAGCCACGCCCTAAAGCATACCCTGCTTTATGGTTTATTTTATTCTAAATGGGACCATAATTTACAAATGAGCATCATGCTGTATTGAAGAAGAGACCATAAACTCATGTTTACAATGTTTACTGAGGTAATAAATCAAAGGAGAAGTGGGGTAATTATCTCATAGACTTCTATACAATCAGACTTCTTTTTTGCAACTAGAGGAGTCGCCCCCTGCTGGCTATTAGAAAGAATGCAAGTTTAAGGCACTTCCGCATTGGCTTCATTTTTCAGACCCGGACGCTGCGGCCTATTTCCAAGCCCTATCACAAATAAACCTTCATTGACACCACCTATCATATTCCTAATGTGTTTATTTGAGCAGATATTAAGATGTTATATGTTTATCAACACTATTAATTTGTATCAAAAAGTTGTCAGTGTTTGGCTTGGATTCCTTTTTTCCTTCTCTTTTTCATTACGTCCGGTCTAGTTTGCATTTGTACATTATTATGGAGTGTCAGAAGCTGGATGTTTCAACCATTTCGCCTTTTACTTTAGCTATCTATTCTGGTGTTAAGTCATTACAACCAACTCAAGTTGCTGGGAGTGTGTCCTATGCAGCTGGCCTATCATACAGTAGCAGGTAGTTTTATTGTGAAAATTAATATTTTAAAGGTTATCGTCACACATTTGTAATTCTTACTGTGCATTTACACAAATATGGTAAGTGGTAACGCAAACGTACGTAACCCCGGGCAACAGCAAAAGTACCCCGGTGTTGGAAATCAATGCTGTAAGTTGCAGAACAAACAGTATAGTTGAAATGCACGCTCTCCTCCATACACAACCAAAAGCCTATACAACTGGCCTTCATCAAAGTTCTATTCCTGAAGCTTTACACTGAGGTTAGGATAGTAATTAGTAATAGTATAAAAGCAAAATGAAGATACAATGTTTGCCGTGGTCTCTGCAGCATAAACAGTGTAGGGGCTCTGCCAAAACTAGTGCACATAATGGTCAATTTGTTGCCAGTAAAGCTCTGCAATATTGGCCCATTGAGCACATAAATACTCTCAACCCAAAAGCCATAAGAATCGTTCGAGCACTTTTACTGAAATATGCGACAAACACAAGCTGATTTGCATTTAAGGTAGCTAAACTGGATGGGTGGTGTAGCAGTAGATAAATCAGTTAATTTGTCAGCGAAAATGACCACTCCGTGATGGCGACAGTCATTTCTATTAAAGAGGGTACAGCTGGGCATTCATCAGTGTCAGTTAGGGCCGTTCATGGCAACACTCAGGAACTCTCTAAATGCACTATTTACAGTAATTCCATCTGCCTGCCTGCTGTGTCACATTTCCACGATGAGCTCTCCACCAAAGGCAGGCTGCAATTAGCCCTATACCTTGTGGCGGGCACGCACTCAACATACTTCTCCCTCTTCTCCGCAGCTCAAGAAGTTGGCAGTAATTATTGTCAGGGAGGATATTAAAAGGACTTCAGATGGGGTCCATTTCCTTATAACAGTGTGGGCATTATGGATCATGTATGCACAATTAAACAAGAAATGGTCATTGCATTGCTTGCGGTCTCTTAGCATAGGCCTCTTGCACTAGTGAAGTGCTACCAGGTTTGACTAATTGTCAGTTGCGGATAGCTTCATGTCTTTCCACTAAAGAAAAGAAGAGGTGTTGAGTTTAGTATTTGGTCGTTGCCACCTTGGTATTTGGCAACCAGTAGTGACACGAGTCCTAATACGAAAACACGGACAACTCCCAGACCGGACAACACCGTGGTAGCGACCTGTCAATCACATGGTAGCCACGCCCTAAAGCATACCCTGCTTTATGGTCTATTTGACTCTAAATTGAACCATAATTTACTAAATGAACATCATGCTATATTGAAGAAGACTTGAAACTAGTGATTGAGACCATAAACTCATGTTTACAATGTATACTGAGGTAATAAATCAAGTGAGAAGTAGGCTCATTTTCTCATAGACTTCTATACAATCTGATTTCTTTTTGCAACTAGAGGAGTCGCCCCCTGCTGGCTATTAGAAAGAATGCAAGTTTAAGGCACTTCAGCATTGGCTTCACTTTTCAGACTCTCAGAACCGCTCCATTTTACCCTCACTTGTGAACGAGACACCGAAATACTTAAACTCCTTCGCTTGGGGCAGTGACTCTCTCCTATCCCAGGGGGCACAATTTTCAGGTTTTCACGTTTCTTTTTACAATTAACACTTGAGTGATGAAGGCACTTGCAAATGACAAGGTAGTACAACATGTAAACCGTACTTTGGTGTTTCATTTTTACCTCTTTACTTAAGATTTCATTAGTTTTCCGGCAGAAAATTTGGTATAGACACCTTTCATCGAGTGCCATCTTGGTTTAAGACTAAATACCTGAGAGAGTAAGTCTCTTAAATCCTGTATTATGTATTAACAAATGAAGATACCTGGCCTATTGTGTGCTATTGGAGTTTTTCCTTTCAATTATCATCAACAAATACTATAAAGAAATGTACTATTACATCGTTGTCTTTTTACAATTCCTTGATGTGCAAAATAAATGTGCAGTGCTACGGTGCTCATAAATGGAATTTGATCTTCTGATTTAATAATAAGGACCGGAATGAAAATCTCTGTGGCTCAACACAAATAACAAGCTTCCTGCAAAACAAGAAATCCCTCCGAGCCGACTCCTATCATCAGGCTGTTGCCGAGAGATCGCGCAGATATGGAGTGATTGAAGGGTTCCAGTCGCTTGGCAGGATTACTGGTCTAGAGATGATAGCAAGATTTAATAGACCTCTGAAGCAAAAGGCAATTCACCCACTGAGAAAGAGAGCGCCCTTTGCTCCTCCCATTGACCTGATCCTGGCCTCCTCTTCAGACCTTTTAACCTTCGTCTGGAATCGGCCTCGTCTATGTCTCTCTGAGCGAAAAGCCCTCCTACCCATTTTTTGAACCTATTGCTTTTTCACATTATATCTGAATCTTCAGAATCCGTCAAAGCCCTCGACCCTTCTGACCCTAAAAAACCTTTGCTCCGTCAAGATTGAATACCCTCCTCATCCTGGAATCAACCTCTTTCAAACTCTTTTTGGATCACAAATATATATATATTTTTTTTTCTGTGTTAAATTTAGATCGAATTACCGTTCATAATCATATCAGCTCTCACTTGTCAGCTCATTCCTGACAATTTACTCACTGAACCAATTCCCCAGCTTAACCCTTTGATTCAACCCATCAATTTGAGCTAAATCTTCCTCTCTTGACCTTAATCCTTTTAACCCTACCTCGCTTCTCCTCAATCTTCCCATCCATCCTCTCTTCTTCGGTCTCTGTGTGTGTTATTTGCCAATGTTAGTGGCCCAATAAAAAGGACAGCAGTCATACCCTTCTCTTGACTAATATTTACACTAGTCAGTCTGGAGACTGATTGCTGCTCTCCTGAAGTGACACTGAAAGAAAACAGTCATACATTTTGCTGTCAAACCTGTATTGCACAACCTTCAGAATAGCAACGCTGCTTAGTAGCTTCTTCTTCTTCTAGCATTAGTATTCTGTAGTATTATTATTATTATTAGTAGTAGTGGTATTCTGTAAATTATCAATCTCACCCAAGCTTGTCGACATTTTTGTGGCCATTTTTCTTTTGCAATTTTTCATGGACAATGGATGTAGTTAGCTAGCTGGCCAGGAAGATTATATCAGCATTCTTAATCCCACCAAACAACAAATCTGTCCTTGGTTGACTGTTTCTCCAATTGGCCAACCATGTTTCCCTACAAAATTATGTTCCAATACATCTAAACTGCATTTTCCATTACATTTTCGAGGGAAACAGGCACTTTTAAACATTTTTTAAACACGCGGTTCACGAAAAAATGCAACAAAACTACTTTGGGTTTAGTAAAAAGACGTGATTAAAATAAGTGAATTTTGACTTTTAAGTTTCTTACGGGACACGGGACAACAGTGGTCTCCTGCGTGGTGTTCCCACGTCTGTTTGGCCCGTCATCCACCACTCCGACCTGTTTCCTTCCATTAGCAACGTATTTGTGATACATCAAAAACAAACCTAATCCGCGTCAAAATAAGTTTCGTTGTATGGGAACCTCATTTTTAGAAGACAGGGCTGAAATAGCCGTCGATTGACACAAGACTCCATATCTCTTTAAAGTTCGGAACAAATCGGACAAATGGACCTTTTCCCCTGCTACATTAGACTCTGCTGACATGCTACCATTCCAATGCACCAATGTGCTGCAAAGCATATTGAAAAAAAACTGTTAAACACATACCACTAACCAGAAATGTGAATAAGAAATAGCAAGAAAGAAATTAGCTAAGAAAGCTTTTTGCATTCTTTTCTCCTGCACCTTTCCCCCACTCTGTCTCTGCAGGCTCCTGTCACTGTCTGCAGGGTAACAGGCTGCAACTTCTGCCGCAATCGTCACACGTGGCAAATTGTTAAAATGGTGGCAGCAAAGCTGTGTGTGCATATCAAATCATGCTTTTCTCCCGCTCAGCCTCTGTCTCTCAGTCTCCTCACCATTTCTCTCTCAGAATTCCTCATCTATGCTGTCTTCCAAGTCTGTCTTTTCAAGGCCAACTTCATCCATTAATCCAGCCCTATACAACCGATCAGCCACATGTCATTTTGTATAAACTCAGAGCACATGAAACCATTACTCATCATTCGTCACTGATGCTGTTTGATGCTGAATTAAATGTCAGAATGCACTGAATTGTAAAACCTGTGGTCACCTAGTAAAAGCACCTCTGGCTACATTTTTATTTTCTTGCCCAGCACACACACACACACACACACACACACACACACACACACAGAGAGAGACACTTAGACACACACGACGGGTGACATTTCAGGTATGGAAATTTGATGACATTTAAAGCCTCTGTGGTGTCTTATGAAATGTAAGTAATTGGATCAGGGTCAATATGACAATATAAAAATGAGATGTATGCTAAGGTAGCCACTTGAAATTAATTTGGGGTTCAGGGCAACTGCTTAAATCATAGCTTTTTTTCAATACACAACACAATCTTTATGTTTGTTAAAAGAACATTAAGAAATATGTGAGCCTATCAATACCCAACTTATTTACCCCAAATCCTCAATTCAGGATTGTTTCTCCTTTTATCTATAATTGTAAATATTAAGATTTGTACCATGGATGTCTTTATTTTTGTACTTTTATTTTGAAAAATTAATATTTTTTTATCTGTGCACATACATTTTATTTTACATATTTATTTTAGTAACTGCTTCCTTCACATCAGCATTCTTCTTCCATTTGATTTTTATGGATTTTATTAATACATTTTAACACTGCATACAGTACCTGCAATGTGAGTGAAACTATGACAGCCAATTTTCCAATGGTGTTAAGAAACACAGCCTGAAAATGCGGTTTCTTAATCAGATAAAACTTCAAAACATTAGAAGCCTGCCATATCCTCCGGGAGGAAGAGAGAGTGAGATAGGGATCCAAGCAAAGGTTTCACATATCTCTCCTGGGAGAAAATATGTGCACAGCTAAATAAATAAATAAGAGCTGAAACAAATAAGTTTGCACTGCTGGGCAAAACACGGTGCAGCCACAATGTGGTGTACGCTATCATCTCAGTTAATTAGCAGACTCATTAAATATGTGAACATGTTGATGTTGGATTCGGAGCAGATAGAACCTTTTTATAAATTGTCTAAAATGGCAAGGGTGTGATATCTTATTAATTAATCTCGTGCTCAGCATTACCAAATACCCTCAAGCCAAGTGCATTTGAATCAAAGTGCATAGGCTGCGTAGTTGATGAATTAGTCAAATTGTAAGATAAATATTTTTTGATGAGCAGTTTTGATGATATTTCTCACATATTTATGCAGACATGTACAACAAAGGAGTCCATATACACACACGTGTGGCCTTCGCAAGCCTTTAAAACTCATCACAGATTTTGGAGTTGAATTTGCAATGAAAGAAAATGTTGACTTGAAGCAGCTGAGCTGCTGTGTCCCCTTTTGTTCATTTTTTCCATTTAACCCATTTCAGCGTCTCTTCGCAAGCACCAAAAAAGCGTCTCCCAGTGAGGCCGGGGCAAAGCTGTAATTAACCAAATCTTTTGCCTGGAGCTGTTGTAAACAAATCATTTCAAATCTAGCGGTGACCTCGCGGAATTTCAATTAACGACATGAAAGGCGTGTAGCTTTTAAAGAAATGCACTTTAGCACTATGGGAATATTCACAAGGACATCTTCAAAGAAATTTGTATAAAATGTATAATCTTCATACTGTACAACCATTTCCTGCAACACTGTAACCTGCAAAAAGCACATGAAAGCCATTTATTACTTAAAGGAACAGAAGCTTATTTGTCAGCGCTGACCTAAATGCAATCAACTAGCCATTTGTGTGTGTGGGCAGTAACGACCAAGCTGACTTACTAAAGTGACCCAAAATACGCAAAATATTTTAAAAATTGTATACTTTTGTAAGGGTGCTACAAATATTTCTACATTGAGGCTGGTTCTGGGTCAACTTTGACCCATATCTATTGAAGTGGATTTTTTGATTCACCTGTGTGGGTCGAATCAAGGAAAATAAATGGTGGTTTTAAGGAATCTTGAAACTGTGAAACTGTACATGCCATATCTGTGTGTATTTGTTTTTTGTGGAACATATAGGGTGACTCGACAGTGCCGCAAGATCTGCACCTGCAAACCAGCCCCGTCTCCTAAAAATAACGTTCAAATACAACAAAACTGCATTGGGAATTTATGTATTTTGTCGCGGATTACATTTGTTTTTGACGTATCACAAATACGAATATGGATCGTGTACTTTCGGACAGAGCCAGGCTAGCCGTTTGCCCCTGCTCCCAATGTTTATGCTAAGCTAAGATAACCGGGCTGTTGGCTTTATATTTAACAAACAGAAGTGGGAGTGGTATGAATCTTATGCGCCAACAAAGCGATTAAGCATACTTCCAAAAAATGTCAAACTATTCCTTTAAGTATAGGGTTGTCTTTGTACAATGCAACTGCCTTACAGTAACGCTACAGCTGAATGAATGGAACGTCAATTTTACAACACAGTGTAACATTAGGCCTGGGCTGTGTTCATATTAATTTAAATGAATTACTTGTCAGTTCAAATTTGTTCAAACTTTGATTTTTTCTTTTTTTTTCTGACAGCCCTATATGAAACAGAATTATCTATAAATTATGATGAACAACCATTACGTAAATCAAACACCATTTCATCTTATTTATATTAAGTGTCGGTTTTAGTGATAGAAAGAGGCAGAAAGGTGTTTGCTCAAAACATATTTCCTGTTAAACCTTGATTGAAGTTTCCTTTTAATGACAGGTGGCCTTGGCGCTGTTTAAAAAGGCAGCTAATCAAAAGCTGTAAACTAGCCGAACACAACTGAACTGCGTGATCTGATCTGATTCTTTATCAGTGTGCAGTATTTTCTTGATGAAAGTCAATTATTTACTTCCGCTTTACAGTGGCAGAACAATATCTTCTCAAATGTATGAGGTATGTTAGATCCACGACGGGCTACTTAGCATAGTGTTTCTTCCACCACCAAAGTTAAAAAAAAGGAAATGTACTCCTCATCCTCTGTCACACTTCAACCATTCTTCCTCAAAAGTACTTCTACTTAATTCCCCATTTTGCTTAAACAGAGAGCCGGAGCTCTTAATCCTTTATTGGCAAACTGTCTTATTGGCACTACTTTATTACCCAGCCGGTCCTTTAGAAAAGCTCAGTGAAGGGTTGGTTTATTCCCGTCGCTGTCAGCTTAGTCCAGGTGAAAGGCATAAGGTTTTTGGAAATTTTAGTATTAATAGTTTAAATATTAGCATCCCCAAATTACAGTGAACTCTACATGATATACAGCCAGTTTAGCAAATTAACCAAATATGTGTTTTATTTAGGGCTGTTAACGCAATAATAACGTGTTACCGCAAATTTGTTTTAACGCCACTAATTTCTTTAACGCATTGTTGTAGTGGGCTCAGTTTTAAAGCTAGAGTGAAGATACTGATATATGAAACTAGAAAACCTAAAGAACCCATTGGAACCAAGTCATAACCATGTCATATTATAGCTTGTCGGGACGGAGGCTCAATAACGCTCTAAACTTGCGTTCAATTTTGGCAAGGAAAAACTGTCACGGCCATTTTCAAAGGGGTCCCCTTGACCTCTGACCTCAAGACATGTGAATGAAAATGGGTTCTGTGGGTACCCATGAGTCTCTCCTTTATATATATGCCCACTTTATGATAATCACATGCAGTTTTGGGCAAGTCATAGTCAGCTGTTGTTGCCTGTTGGGCTGCAGTTTGCCATGTTATGATTTGAGCATATGTTTATGCTAAATGCAGTACCTGTGAGGGTTTCTGGACAATATTTGTCATTGTTTTGTGTTGTTAATTGACTTTCAATAAAAAATATATACATACAGTTGCATAAAGCAAGCATATTTGCCCACTCCCATGTTGATAAGAGTATTAAATAATTGACAAATCTCCCTTTAAGGTACATTTTGACCGGATAAAAAAAAATGCGATTAACTATTTTAACCTAGTTTTATTATAAGATTTGTATGTTTTTTTGTTTTGATAACATTTATTTGCATTTCTAGGGATTCTGTTTTGTTGTTACGCACATGCAGTATTGTTTTGTGCATCATTGTTAATTATGTGCCCCTTTAATTTTGTCTTAAATTGAAGATACATTTTGTCTGAGCTATATAGGGACTGTTCCCTTTTGCTGCGTTTCAGCACCGAGGCTGTTTCAGGACCAAGGACAGCTCCATTCATGCTCACAGTGGGAGAGTAAAGCATGTTGGGAGTGACGCACTACATTTAGCTTTACACACAGTATGCTAGCTCACAGGCATATGCTGCATTTACACACATAATCTGTTTTCCAACGTTGATATTAAAGAGTTGTTTTCTGTTGATCAGTGTAAAAAAAAAAAGGCACATTAAATCTCCTTAGTAAGACAATAAAACAAAAAACTGAATATTTTTTATAAGCACTGTTATATCCATTCCTCCTGCAACCTGCTGTCTGGTTGACGCACCGTTTGTTAGGCTACATCTGGTTTATGCGCAGCTCCAGTATGACAACATATTGTTGGCATTTAATGATCACAAAGAGAACAATCTCTTACAATCATTTAACTTTGTTTTTTCCATGTCTGTGAGAGGATACCCTAAGCTGATGGCGTGCCCATTTTGCTGACAAATAACCCACATGAAGTCTGCAAAACACTGAGTTAGAACGCCCGTGTCTGAAAATGTCAGCCATAGGTCAGAATTGAATCTGGATGAATTGCATTTTTTTTTTTTTTCGTTGTTGACAGCTACCTGGGGAATGAAACTGTCAGCGGTTAAATGTTGCTCATTCTGTTCCACAGCTTCATCATAAAAGCAGACTTTTTTGCTACATGTCCAGGTGACCTATCATGGGCAGATTTTTAGTATACGCTGAAGAGAATCAATGTAGTAATAATCCAGGGACTCAAAAAACTGTTAAAATTCTAGTGCTAGCATTGTGAAAAGGTATTTTTAATTATTTTTCTGGAGAAACTAACCACAGTTTTTCTTCTGCCTCTGGTAACATCAATTGTGTTCAGACCATCTACTCTGCGTCCCGTCCTTTGACTGATGAATGGGAGGGGCAGTGAGGTAATTATGCTCATCATGAGGCATAATAGATACAAGCAAGGAGTATGATTTGATGTACTCGGCCTCCGTCTCTCGTTCCCCCATTCACCTAGGAGAAATTAATGAAGTCGAATTGAAGCGCTGCGTCAAATTAGCTTTTTTTTTTTTTTTTTTTCTAGAAAAAACGTTATAGCATCCGGGGCACCTTCGATTAATATTAAAAAAGGCTCTGGACCATGCAGTTTCAATTACCTAAGAGAATCAAAACGCTGAAAAGGCCTCAAATTGATTTTCTTTCATAGAGCCCCCTGCCTCAAAAATAAAATAGAGTTGGAGACCTTCCAAAGACATATACACACAACTTTATGATTGGTTTTAGTCTTTCATTTAGATATTTGTTTATTTTAGTTGTTCAACGTACTTTGTTATTTTTAATAGCTTTGTAAAGGCAGCCGAAATGGCACTAGCATTTTTGTTCTGTAACAATCTTTAAGGGAACAGTGTGCTGCATTTAGAAGGGGATCTATTGGCAGAAATGGAATATAATATTAATAAGTATGTTTTCTTTAGTGTATAATCACCTGAAAATAAGAATGTTTTTGTTCCCTTAGAATGAGCCGTTTATATCTACATACTGAGCGTGTCTTCTTCACGGAGCCGGCTGCCATGTTTCTACAGTAGCCCAGAACGGACAAACAAAACACTAGCTCTAGATATGGCCCATTCAAGTTTTCACGTTGGCCACTGTGGTTCTCCTAAACGCTTGGCACACGGGAGAAGTTCCAGCTGGTTGCAATCTGCAACCTCACTGCAAGATGCCGCCAAATTCTACACACTGCACCTTTAAGTCGAGAAAATATCGAATACAAATCAATTAAATTCAGTACACCAGATCAACCATGTGCAGAATTGTATAGATCAGTGGTTCCCAACAGGGGCATAACGACCCAACAAGGGGTCACAAGCTGATTCTAAACGGTCCCGATATGATTAAGAAAATAGGAAAGTAGAAAAAATGTTTATTTTTTGTTTTTAAGGCTGGATAATTTTATCACCATAACATTTTTAAAATAAAACCAATACAACTGTTTTGTCACAAAGTCTACTTTTATAGTGCCTTTAATGTTCAGTTTTTGTCGACCGGTGTTCATATATTTTAGCACTGAGGTCCTAGTCAATGATGGTGTTGTACTGGACTGCATACTATTAATGGGGGGGACAAAAAGCACCTCTCAATATAATGTAGTCCAGTACAACACCACCTTTAACGATGACCCCAATAATAAACATATTGAATTTATTACACATCTGACACCAAAAATGTAACATTAGCTTTGCTATGATAGATTTTATGGCAGGGCTGTTGTATTGGATTGCATTAGATCATACAGGTGTACCTAATAAAGTGGCAACTTTAGTGTATGCAATCAATGACAAAGGGTTGCATGCCAGAAAGGCCATGTAAACTAAGAATTATAGCTATACAGTTCATCCAAGTTCAGCAGCTTCATAACAGATCCTGCGTTTCATTCAGAAGCTGGTAGATAATTTAGGACATTTTGTTTACAGAAGCTTTTCCGGTTATGAAATGCGAAGCAAAAGACTGATATCGTTTGGATGACCGAAAGACAACAACCGAGCAGATTATATCGCTTGTAATAAACAGAGAAAATAAATCAAACCTGAAAAAAAAACCTCCTTCCACAACATTGTCTTTTCAGGAAATTAAAAAATAAAAAATCCACATTTGACTACCGTGCATTTCACACAAGCTCTAAGAGATGAGGACGTTTCTCTCATCACGCAGATTGTGTAATCCTGCATTTGAAGTTGAACATGTAAAATGACCAAACACTAGTTTTGTATTCCCACAGTGATGCAGAACATTTGGAAAATTCCAATATTCAATTTACAACGACCTGACCTGAAGTTTTTTCCTGATGACTGTAAATCTGCTGAATGAAAGAGTCCATTATGTTTGTCTGTCTGGAGGCTTTGTGCTTACTGGTAACACTGTTTGCTCACAAATACAATCTATTTATTCAGTCACTTGTGAAAAAGCAAATGTCTTTAAAAATCCCTTTATTTTGTACTGCTAACCTCAGACGTGCATGTCAAAACCGGTCCATGCAGGCCCATACACCTTCACACACACACACACACACACACACACACACACTCACATTAGACACAGAGTCAGTGACTTGCCATAAGGTGGAGCGCAGATAATAGATTTAGGCGACTGTAAGCAGATTTGGGCGTGCGCCTTACTTAAAGGCAGATCATTCGGTGGCTGTAAACAGGCTTTGGAGAAATCAAACCGTTAAATGGAAAATACATTTATTAATTCAATCCGCTTAGTTCAGGTTCAGCTCCTTTCCCCTCAAATTAAGTTTGCTGGATTTCACAGGATATTAGCGGGGCGAGAAGAAAAGAGGGGCATCGGAGGGGGTGGCTGCCGCGTCATTCGCAGTCGTGTAGGCGCCTTGATGTCACTTTAACCTCGACTCAGACGTCCCTGTGACTGAAAGAATGGCGGCAAATAAAGCGAACCGTGGATAAGGGAGATTGAACTTTGAATAGCCTGCACACGTCAGCTGTAGCAGGTAATGCTAGAGGAAAAAAGCTGGTGGATGTTTTTCCTTCCCCTATTTAATGGTCGACCATGGTATAATTCACAGCGTAAAGGTCATAAGCCAACAGTCATTAACTTGCTGAATGCGAAACCCTGCATAAAAGGAATAATATATGAATATCTTTCACTCACCAGGATTGTAGTTGGTGTTCAATAGAATATATACGTCCATTCTTTGTGTTGTATGAGTCATACATATCATGCAATAACTACAGTACATTCGTCTATGCACTATAGGTAAAGATATCACAGCCACAAATCTGCACAATTACTTGGAATTGGCTTCTAAAGCACTAATAACAACCGAGACCGGAAGCTTTAAATGAGTAAGTGGACCTTAAGTTGAGATTGTTTTGCTAGCTAATGTTTGCAAGATAAAGAATGAAATCAACATGGGTTGAGAGGTCCAAGAGGTGCTCAAAGCATCTATAGTTCCTTTACAAACTGAGCAAACAACCATTCATCTGCTGGTGAAGGCCATGTGATATAGTAGTCAGAAGCTCTAGGATAAGTGAGTGCAGTATACGGCCTTTGAAAGGAAATTCTTTTGTCAATTATTGTTTCCAAGGTTGAGAATTTACTGTCAAACTCACATCTGTTTTGATCAAATTTTATTTCCAAGTTGTCACCATGGTTTATTAATAAATCATTTTTACAAACCTTCTGTATAAGACAAATCTCCTGTATGTTGCTTTCACTAGCTTTCATGATTGTTTTTGAAGAATGAATGCAACACCGTTACTGTTACTTTCTTTCTCAATCAAACGCCAAGTTTTTGGGGTTTCTAAGAATTATAAACCTATATATGGCGGGTATTTTTTAGGGCTGTATTTTTAGACTCAGAATATCAAAATTTAAGTCAATAAAATATAAATAAATACATAAATAATTCAGTATTACTCACTGGGATTTGATTCATGTTGGGAAATAAAACTGTAACGCTTTAGGTTGTCTCAAGATAGAAATTTAACTTTGTACAAATTATAAGACAGCCCATAGGCACCTATCTATAGACTGTTTATAAGAAGTGGATGTAGTCACCATGACGTCACCCATTGTTTGTGTACTGCTGTTTTGAAGCCTCGAGTTCCGCATTTTGGCTGACGCCATCTTGGATTTAGTCCATCACCATCTTGGTTTCTTGCAACCAGAAGTGGCACGAGAGGGTGGAGCTAAGTACAACCGAACGCTGAGTAAGATATTTTTTAGACGACCAAAATGTTACAATGAACTTTCATGAACGGAAAACACACCGTGAAAGGGTTAAGACGAAAACACGGACAACACCAAGACCAAAAAACGCCGTGGTAGCGACCTGACAATCACGAGGTAGCCACGTCCTGAAGCATATTATGGTCTATTTTAAGAAGACTTGAAACTAGAGATTGAGACCATAATAACTCATGTTTACAATGTTTACTGAGGTAATAAATCAAGTTAGAAGTAGGCTCCTTTTCTCATAGACTTCTATACAATCAGACTTCTTTTTGCAACCAGAGGAGTCGCCCCCTGCTGGCTATTAGAAAGAATGTTGTTTGTTAGCAATTGTTTGAATTCCACTTGGAAAGGAAAATCCAAATCTTTAAAACATGATACACGCTATCTCTTTTGGTGTCTGGCAGTAGGGGGTGAGAGGACTTCACCTTGTGACCTCAGTATTTGTAAAGTCCTGGCTATAAGGCTCTGCTTAATTGATCATAAAATGGTTTCAAAAGTGAATATAAAAAGGAAGCACATTGAAAAACACTACCTGGATTCACACATTCACAACTAAGTTGCCAGAGAAAAGAATGAAGGGGCTGTTTAGGCAGATGCTTATCCTTCATTTTACCAACGCCAGACAGTGTTATTTGAACCAACAGCCTTCTCAATTACAATCCCACCTGTCTCTATGGCGTCATTAGTCTTCTCAGTACTGTTCTTGATTTGCACATGATTTATTCTTCAGCCCAGCTACAGACTTTTTTCTTTTCTTATCCCTGATCATATGAAAAGAAAAAGAAAGATGAAAGATTCCGGCTGGGCTGGCAAATTCAGCCGGCTCACACCCAGTCCGGATGATGGACAATGGTGAGAGAGAGTTATCTACAAAAGCTGAGAGAGCGTGTCAAAATCTTTCACGGCTCCTACTGAAATTTTCAACAGAGATCTTTTTGGAGCTCGCTGTCAGTGTGTGGAGGTCAAGCCTCGAGGCTGAACTTGAAACAGCTGAGGGCCTCATGAAACATGGAGGACACCTCACTGTGCCTTTTTGGCCATCTCACTTTCACCCCTGTTGCACGTCTTTCAGCCTAACGTTCCTGTTCTCTGACCTTCTCACGACTCGGTCGCTGAGTTGTAGGATTCATACAGTCCGGCTAGTAAAAAAAACTATTTTCAAAACGAACTTCCTTGAGTTGACGTGACACTGAAACGATTCTTTGCCTTATTTTTTTGTTAAAAGCTGTGTGAGAGACATTTTGTAATTGATAAAATCTCCACTTTCGCAAGATGGAAATTGAAACCCCCAAAAATGATTTATGTGGCCGAGCCTGCTAAATCGGCCCCTCAAAAAATAGTACATTACTTTAGCATCGGTACAGCTAATCGCTAGCCTAATGGAATGTGTGGCTGCCATATTGATCAGGAGTACAGCAATCACTCATAACCATGCCTTGAATGATCCGGTGTATAAACACATGATCAGGCCCCCCTGCACCTGCTCATGACTGCCGATCAATATTCTCAGAAAGAAAAAAAAAAAAGCAATTTCCAGAATAGGATGCTGGAAATGTCTCGGTAAGGTCAGAGTTATGTTTGCAGGATTTTTTAACATTTCTATCTGTCTGTATTCTGCAAAAAAAATACTTGACAGATTTTGAGATAACTATGTTTTGTTGTGTTTGCAGTGGACCTTGTGTATGGTTACCAGACAGAATAGATTAGAGAGATGCCCAGAGCGCCGAATATGTTCCAACCCCCTTTGTAATAAATGATTTATTATCAAAACCACACTTTTTTTTTGGTTACCATAGGTTTTCGGCCCAGACCGGCAGATCTTCATCTGGCAGGAGTTCAATGCCTTGATCTATGATCAATCAGACGTTGCTTGGGGATTACAAGTGCCTGAACATTGTGGCCAGGGTTCGAATCAGGAGGGGAATTTGGGGGGGGGGGGCTGACCCCCGAATTATGACTTGGACCCCCCCAAAAAGAGGTGAAAACAAAAGTTCTTGTATTACGATTTCAGACACCCCTAAATTGGACCAAACCATTTCTTAACCTTGAGGTTAGTTGAATGTCTCGTCTACCTGCCGGAGTTGCAGTGTCTCGTGTCCTTCTATGGACATGTGCGTCGAGCAACCAGTGGAGACGCTAATGTACTTAGCTGATTGTCCATAGTTTGTCCATAGTTAATCGCAATTAATCATATTTTTTATCCGTTCAAAATTTACCTTAAAAGGGAGATTTGTCAAGTATTTAACACTCTTATCAACGTTGGAGTGGACAAATATGCTGCTTTATGTAAATGTATGTATTTATTTATTATTGGAAATCAATTAACAACACAAAACAATGACAGATATTGTCCAGAAACCTTCACAGGTACTGTGTTTAGCATAAATAACATGCTCAAATCATATCATGGTAAACTCAAGCTCAACAGAGAACAACAGCTGTCAGTGTGTCAGTGTGCTGACTTGACTATGACTTGCCTCAAACTGCATGTGATTATCATAAAGTGGGCATGTCTGTAAAGGGGACTGGTGGGTACCCACAGAACCCATTTTCATTCACATATCTTGAAGTCAGAGGTCGAGAGACCCCTTTGAAATTGGCCATGCCAGTTTTTCCTAACAAGTTAACTTTGGCAGCCATATTAAATACACTTTACTTTCTTACCTTCAGAGTTTCTGAATAAGAGCACCCGATTTGAATGTTATCAGCTCATTAAATGTGCGTTATCAGTCGTTATAAGCCCCATAGATGTGGGTCAGCAGGGGCCTGCTACACCTACTACGTTGCAAAAGTGAAAGTGAAACTTAAAAAGCAACACGTTGTGAAACTGGATTAAACAAAACAGCGTGTTTGGGTTTAAGCAACGGAACCACTAGTTTAGAGAGAAAAAAGATCCTGTTTTGGCTTAAAATAACTACGTTTGGAAAATGAAAGTGAAACCAAAGGTTGTGAACACAAAGACAACTACACGTTGTTGGTTTCACATGGGATGCAAACCCAGGTTTCCTGAGTGAAAGTACTGTGTCCCATCCATCACCCCTGACCTCCATCCCATACGGAATGCCATACGGTCTATACTGCAACACCTGACTTCCGCTCTTGCTCCTGTCCTAATTACTTCGGTCACTAGAGGTCACTGTCATTTTCTTTTGTGTGAATTGATGATAAAAACCTACTAGTGGGTGTAGCAGGCCCCTTCTGACCCACATCTATGATGTTTATAACCACTGATAACCCCCATTTAATGACCTGAGTCTAACCGGCTAATTAGATTGTGTCAAGTGTCTACACTGTAATGAATTTGATTTATCATCATCATCTACATACTGCAGACATTACCTAAAACAAGCAAGATACTGTAGGATTCAGTTCACTGAAGGATGTGCCTCATGGGTGCAAGAGCTCCGTCTGCAGACGGATCTCCGTCAAAAGTGAATTATTTGTTGGATAGTTAAAACAAGAACAAGTTTTTTTGTTCAGTAAGGAGAGAAATAGGACTCCATCACTAGTAGCATCCCTTTACGAAGGATACAAATCATGACCAGAAAGCACCAAATTGCACCATAAACCCCCCTTAGATCAAATTCATTGTGGCTCTAGGCAAGGTGCTCTCTCCCCTAAATACATTCTCCTGCAGATTCAATACAGTTAGTGTTCAAATGTCCTGAGCTTGTGTAGATGACACTATCCACAGTCACATTAAAGAAACCGATATCTTTTTGCATTCCGTTTGATCTATTTAAAACCCAATTAAATCTAAATAATGATGGCAATTGGAAGGGGAAAATAAAAACATTATTCCTCACAGGCTGAACCTCTAAGTGCCCTCCTATTAGAAATGAAAACGTTTTCATCTACAGCTCCTTAATTGGGACAGAAGTTTTTCATTTGAGAATATTAATAGTTGGATTTCGTTTCCTGTATGTCTCCTTTTCCTGTATGTCTCCTTCAACTTGTTCCAATTAAGTTATCAAAGTCAAATGGAAAAAGACGTGGTCATTAAAAAATAGAACTTTGTGGAAGGAGATGTAAAAACATGTGCTTATGTATTGTTTGTTTGGTTAATAAAGTTCACATTGATGTACAGTTAAAATCAAAAGAAAACACATTGTGAATGTAACTCTGGTTGTGTAAATCTCCACAGCAGTTTAGGCAAAGCCAATTTAACCTTTTCAAAACTCGCTTACAGCAATTTGGAAACTCCATTAGCGCCAAGCATGTGTTTATTACAGAAATTACCGGTTCGTTATCATTCAGGATGGCTTTCCTTCCTCTCTGTCTGCTGGGTTTTCGGGGAAAATCCCTCAAGGGGTTGTTCGATACCATAATGTTGAGATAACATGAATCAACAAGCGCAACAAAAAAACGTGCGGTTGCGGAGGCAGGTGTTGAGGGCCGACCTGCTAAACGCACTCTGGTGGGTCTTGGTGTACCCTGGAGAAGCAGATTAAAGCCCTTCTCAATACACAAAACAGAGCCGGGGGTGCTAATGTCCTCCCACAGCAACCCACCACTTCATTAGCACCAGCAAGTCCTGTGCGGTATGCGCAGCTTCATTTGCATGTGTTTAGATTACCACACGTACAGTGCATCTCTCTTTAGAATAGGCTGTTTAGTAGAAGTCCTCGCATTACTTCTTCAGTAGTTGGAAGGCACCTAAAGCATATGTGTGCTTATAGCTGTAGATTGTCACATTATGCAGCTGCTTGTAGGTCCTCCCCTCAAGGTTGGCAATTTATAGCACAGTTGGCAGAGGAAAAAGAGGTCTTTGGTGCTGAAAAAAGGACTGTTATATGCGTTTCTGTGCATGTTTTTGTATAATGTTACATTATTTTTTTCAAATATATACTGTATATATTTTTAAAATGTTTTGTCTGGTTTTGATATTCAAGTAAGGGGAGGGCAATATCACAATACTCGATGTTATCTATATACTTATACTACATGTCACCGATATTTACTATATTCAAGTATTCAAAAATTGCATTAAAGCTCCACTTTTCTTATGAAAAATTTGTCAAATTACTTATTGTAATGTTAAAGGGGTCGCTCGTAGCGATGAGTCCACAGAAAATTACCATCTGACCCTGCGTTTTCTCTCAGCTACAAAACATTTTAGTGACTGTGAAACTGTGAACATATTTGTTTTTTTTCCCCTATACGCAATTTACTCTTTTAGGTGGTTGAGGCCAAAACCGAGCTAAAAAAGTTGGATGAATATCTGACTGAATATCCGTCAGGTGGCCAGAAACAAGACTCTAAATGAATGCTGACGCTACTCTGTGTCTTTTGGATGTGTAAATAGCCATATCGACTTTATAAGGAGATAATACGTATATGTTTTTATAGGCCAAAGAAATAATTTAAAGAGGACCCATTATGCTGATTTTCAGGCGCATTCTTGTACTTTGGGTTTCTACTAGAACATGTTTACATGCTTTCACGTTAAAACATTTTTTCCTCATACCGGCTGTGCTGCAACACCTCTTTTTCACCCTCTGTCTGAAACACTCTATTTGAGCTCCTGCCGCCCCTCCCTCCCCCTTCTGAAAAGCCAGTCTGTTGTGATTGATCAACAGAACCAAACTCGTTGGACTCCGCTCCAGCTCTGCTCTAACTAGCTTTGTTTGAGGGCGTGCCAAACTAGCCACTAGGCAGGCATTGTGCAAACATGATACTTGGTGACATCACCACGTTACAGAAGAAAAGACGGGACTTCAAGTGAGGCATTTCAGGCAGTTCAGGAGCAGTGTTTCGTGTTGGCATGGACTCTGGGCTTTGTAACTTTGCAAACCTTTTACATGCACAAAAAACTATGTAACACACTAAAGGAAAGGAAACAAGTACAAAAGCATAATAGGTCCTCTTTAAAGCCATGTTTCTATTTCACATATCAAAATCTGAATCTATTCTAACTTGAGGTCTAATTAAGGTTGTACACCCTTAGCAGAATGCTGTTTGACGTCAAAATGAGCGAGAACAAAATTTGTATAGTCACTGTGATGTGTCACTGCTAATGCACGTCTTTCTTCCTGTTTTTGTTTATCTCATTTGTGTTCTTCTTTTTCTTCTCCGCGGTGAAACGAGAACTGTATCAGGTTATCCTAACAAAGCGCCGATGCAGGTTGAAGAAGGTTAGCCTTCCGAATGGCATGCCTAATTAAAACTCATTCACTTGTTCTATCATCTGCATCACAGATGACAAGTGATCAGAGGCCCCTCGCACGTAATTATCATCCGCCTTTGAGTTGTTTTGCAGCTCTTCCGTCTCATCTCGCTTCGCACCACTCATCGCCATTCTGATATTGCTCTTAATTGGCCTTTCATGGTTCTTGACATCTCTCTCCTGAGTTTTCACTCGTTCCTGTTTGACCCAGAGAAGTTCAGATTGTTGATCTCCTGTAAATCTGTGAGGTTTAACTCATGGCTCCACTTTTTTAAACTGCCTTTATGTCTATCATTTCGCTTTTATTCATCTCAACTTTTCAGCCTCAGATATTTGTCTCTTCCCATCTTTGTATTCTGCCTCCGCCATTTCACTTCTACCCAACCTCATCCGTCTGCTTTCTCTCACTTTTTTTTCCGGGTAGTGCTGGAAGGCTTTACCAAAACAGCAATCTGTCAGGGCCATAGGTTACATTTTGCCATCTGCTGTAAGATTAAATTAGGGGAGGTTGTGTATCTCTCATTGTTTGGGCTGCCTCTGCCCTCTACGATATTTCCTTTCACATCAGTCCTGACATGCTGAGAGTGTAAAGAGATGGAGGGAGATGACCTGGATTGCGACCAAAGTTGAGATGAGCTTTTGTGCTCTGTGTGTGTCTGGTACTGAGATTAGTTGGCTTCTCGTTGTGCCATTTTTTATATTTTTTCACGCCATCAGTGGTGCGCTGGCAAACGTACAAACACGAACCCTCGGCGTTGCCCTATTCCTACCTCATTTTGTTCTCAATATGAGTCATTGGACAGTAAATAGTAGATTCACTGAGTGCCAGGGGAGTGTGAGGTGTAGTGTGTTACTGCAGCCACCTCAGACAGGGACTTGGCCGAATGAGAGTTTCAGGGTGAATATGTAGCTGAATGCTTTCCCAACATCCTGCCCATCAGTCAGACACACGGACAGAGAGAGAGAGAGAGAGAGAGAGAGAGAGAGAGAGAGAGAGAGAGAGAGAGAGAGAGAGAGAGAGAGAGAGAGAGAGAGGTACTTGAATGCCCCAGGGCTATGTCTGAGAGCAGGGCAGGCCTATTGCTCATACTTACTCGACACAAACCTCGTTACATGAGCAGCTTATGCAATGTGACACAAAAACACATTGCAGCCAAAAAAACAAACTACACAAGAGAGACCTCAAAATTACAAAAGCAAAAATCTGAACCACTGTGACTTTTAACGTGTCTCACTTACACTTACCAATTATAATGCTAAAGTAATTCTGTTAAAAAAAACTGTGTAAAAATGATGCCATGAAGCTAAACTTAAAAGGTGCCCTGTGGAGTTATCTTGTAAACAAAGTTTCTTATGAAAAAACAGACTCCTTGATGCCAAACAAACAGCTTGAATTTTCATCCTGATAACACATTTTGCAGAGCAGATTCTTTTTTAATGCTGATCGTGTCACACGTTTGCTCACGCTTGTGCCCGAGAGCAAAACAGGAGCCCACTCATCAAAACACTGCTCCTTAGTGCTGCTAGTGGTCATAATTAAACCTTGAAAAGTATATTCCAGTGATTTAAAAAAGAAAGAAAAGAAAATAGGCTGAGGGAAAGAATAGTCACAATTAAAGCAGGGATAAAAGATTTGTTTACAGTAGTTTGGGTCAAGGTCCAAAAACACTGGTTCCTACACTTCCCACAATGCAATTCAATTGGGTTAGTACCTCCCTGGTTTGTAAACACCCTTGTCTGTCCACGTCTAATTGTACAATTTGTAATAGAGCCTTTTATTGTTTTTATTACCGGAAGTAATTTTGTTACACTTGTCAAAGCCAGCAGGGGCAACCTCCGTGGTCTGAAAAGTGAAGCCAATGAGGAAGTGCCTAAAACTTGCATTCTTTCTAATAGCCAGCAGGGGGCGACTCCTCTGGTTGCAAAACGAAGTCTGATTGTATAGAAGTCTATGAGAAAATGAGCCTACTTCTCACTTGATTTATTACCTCAGTAAACATTGTAAACATGAGTTTATGGTCTCAATCGCTAGTTTCAAATCTTCTTCAATACGGCATGATGTTCGTTTGTGATTGACAGGATGCTACCACGGTGTTGTCCAGTCTGGGAGTTGTCCGATTTTTTTTTGTCTTAGAACTTTAACCCTTTCACAGTGTGTTTTCAGTTCAGGAAAATTACTTGTAACATTTTGGTCGCCTAAAAACACCACCCTCTCCTGTCACATTTCTGGGTGCAAAAAACCAAGATGGCTACCTCCCAAAACCCAAGATGGTGACAGCCAAAATGTCGAACTCGAGGGTTCGGTAGTCCACAAAAAATGGGTTACGTCATGGTGACTACGTCAACTTCTTATATACATAGTCTACGGTCAAACCCTACCCAGATGCTAAATCGGTGGAGTGCCCCTTTAAGTAATCTTCCTCCCACGTAATGGTAGAGCATGAAAGTTGTGAAGAAACCTACCAGCTACAGAACAAACTCCAAAATTTACATATATGCAAGTAACCTTTCACCTTGCACATACACAAACTCCCATATACTGACTTTAAACTAGTGGTTATACAGAGCTCCTGACCTTGTGAAGGAGAATTATAGGTCATTTTCAAGACAAACGTCATAATGCTACCACTGGCGTGGGGGTTTTGTCTCATCGCACACCCTCCGCTCATTTCAGCAGATGTGTAATGTGCTTCACCTGCTAAATGACGTGGAAATAGGCCTGTGTGAAATGGACTGGCCAAATGGAGTTTGGACCTCTCCCTGTCTGTCCAGGCAATTAGGGAGCAGATTAGCCCAACCACAGAGAACAATACACTAACTGCTAATAGACCAACATCTCAGCTACACATAATGATGATGATAAAGACACATGAGCAAGTAGATGTATCAACACACACAAACTTGGATACCAACTAAATCCCATTTTTAATACACACACACATGTATTACATGTTTGTATATAAAAGTAAAGAAGTAATCAAGAAACAGAGTTAATACTATAGCATGAGCACACAATAGGGAGCAGAGATAAAGCAATACATTTTCCATTACATTTTTGCACTGAATGAGGAACATTAATGCTGGGCTGGGATGGTAGAAGAGAGAAAGAGTGAGAGGCTCTGAAAGAGGGAGTGAGGCAGTAAAACCAGACACACACGCACGCACGCACGCATGCACGCACGCACGCACGCACACACACGCACACACGCACACACGCACACACGCACACACGCACGAGCCCGGCCGACCCTTCCAGTGACATCTGGACAACGGTAATAACACGGTGCAAAATGCCAGCCCAGAGAAACTGCATATTAACACCCGACTAGTGGCATGCTAATGGCAGTTATCACAGGCGCTCTGCTCAGCTGTCCCTATAACAGGCCAACAGAAAGGGAGAAATAAAGTGAGAGTGAGAACAAAATGTTTTAATGATATAAACCGAGGGATGCACCATTGCCATGAGGCTTTTTTTTTTTTAATTGAATGGATGAATTTTTGTAACACTATACACTGGCTTTATTCTGGGGTATTAACTTGGATTTGGTCAGTATTATAAAAAACTGTAGTCGGCCTTGAAATTTTCCCAAATACATAAAGTACATAAAGTAGTAGTGTGACTGTACTCTGCATAGACCAGGAATTTTAGGACATAGCCTGATTTTATTAAGCACAAAATTATGAGTAATTTTATACATCTAATGTTTTACATACAATTAAAGGTCAAATTTAAAGGTGCAGTGTGTAAGATTTGGCGACATCTAGCGGTGAGGTTGCAGATTGCAACCAACTGAAACTTCCGTGTGCCAAGCGTGTAAAATAAATACAGTGGCCAACGTGAATACGTGAATGGCTCTATCTAGAGCCAGTGTTTGTCCATTCTAAGGTATCGGAAACACAACAATTGTTATTTTCAGGTGATTGTACACTAAAGAAAACATACTTGTTAATATTATATTCAAATTTCTGCCCATTGATCCCACACACTGTTCCTTTAATTGTGACAATTATATTTTTAGGGCCCAAACCCTAACACATGGTACACAATGGTGTGTTAACAACATGCGATATCAAAACTAAGTGCTTACAAGCAACTGACGCTGGAAATGCATTAACACAACAGTGTTTCACACTTGACATAAGTAACGCAGAGTGATGTGTTTTTCCCACATTGCTTTCTTCATTGTATTAATGCTTCGTGTTGCTCCACTGAGCAGGAACACTTTGTATTTACAAGTCTTTCTGTAGGTCAGCACACAGGTCAGTGCACAAGGAGAAAGAAACTGTTAAGTGTTCCTGTGTGGTTTCACGCATCCAGTAAGGCAATAGAATTCATACTGGCTCATGACCTAGTGAACTTGGAATACAACATGTAGGACTGTAATTTTAGGGCACAACCCACTCTGGTTAAAGCAAGACAATGACAAAGTGCAAAATGCATTGTAATCAATATTATTCTCATTTTATATATCCAAAAAAAATATATTTTAAGTTATTTTCAATATATTTCATATTTAACATACTACATTTATATTGTCAAAAATCCTTTTTTCATAGTCTCGTGGTCAAGTCCTATTGTTTTTTGTTTTTTTTCATTTTCACATTAGTTATTTTTTAATCAAAAAGTTTGTTGTTTTAGAAGTAATATTTAACAAACTTAACATTTACATATAAAATAACATTTGTAACAATAATTTTGGTGCATTGACCTGTGAACTGACCTTTGGGGAAACACTTTTGGACAATAAAACGCCAGAAATGTTGCAATAATTCTAATTTCAGCAGGTGCTAAATGTGTCAGCACTCTTCCAGACCTCTTCTACGTCTATTGGGGTCATTAATTGTCATCAATTTACCTCACAACCCAGCTGTAGAATATACTACAGCGTATGAAATAGAAGAACCATGTCTAAATTCCATTCTTGCAGTGTAAAAAATGTGTGTTTGCGTCGGTGCGTGTTGTGAAAGCGGGTGTGGGGGGGGGTTTCCATTTCTCATGCACTACTGAATGCTTTAATCTTCCCTTGGTAACAGGCAAACAGCAGCAGGCCTCCCTATCAACATGGGGTTAATAAATTCCAATCTTAACATGCACACGCAGACGCACCACGTTGCAGCTGCAAACCGTACTGTACACACTCATAAAGTCTGCGTTTGTGTATGATACGCTCATATTTCATTAAGACAGCAATGGGGCCTGGCTGGGCAATGACACTCTGCAATTATGGCGACTGGAGTCTGCATACGTGATTGATCTCATCAAGCTGAAATAGACCCCGAGCACCAGAATGCACTGGAGCAGTGGTTTAATATGAGAGCTTGATGTGATGAGTTGGTCACAGAATAAGTCCTCCATAGTCCTCCAAATTAAACGAAAATAAAGGTCATTGCCTCCCAAAATTACATACGCGGCGTGTGCGTTTCCTGATCTGATGGATCGTCGGGATCACATTGTTTTGCCAGTGCCCTCAAAAAAATATTAAAAATGACCAATATAAAAAAATATCCATATGACAGTAGGAAACAGGAAAAAAACTGATACCCTCCCGTGTCCTTGTCGCACACTTCAATTGACCCTTCCATCCACCCAGACCTCATCTCTAAGAGGTTTTGTGGTGCTAATAACGTCAAACAACTTTCAAATTTTGAGTCATAATTCACACGACAACATGACTCGGCCCCCCGTCATTTAAACGCAAGTTGTTTTAGCCATTTTGGTGCGATTCTATTACAAGATGGTCTCCAGTTGTTCTTGACAGTTTCTCTTTTTACAACTAGGATGTTGTTTTTGGAGTTTTGGTCATCCTTTAATTGGTTATGATAATAATGTTCTCGTCTGGGAACACTAGACACTGCTAAATGAAGTCAGATTGGCGAAAAGAAACGAGCGTATAGTCAGACAATCAGACTGGTGGTAAACAAGCCAACTGTTTAGCCAGTCATTGCAAAAGACTGGATTCGGACCCAAGGTGGGTCTCGGGAGACTTTATTAGGGTTGGCAAATTAATTTGCAATATCTCTTCAATAGTCTTTTATTTAACATTTATTTCTGCAGTACACCTTTAAGCCACATGAGGGAGCCCGAATGTTCGTATTGTTCTGGTAATTGGAGCAAATGTTAGCCTACTTATAACATTGGATCTGACATGAAAGACTAGTGTACATTCCGTTTTAGTGATGAGGAAAAAAAATGAGAACCTCCATATTTAATTTGTCTAATTTATAAAGTATCTAACATGTATATGTTCCCAATAACACATTCATACAATTAAGTTGTGAATTATCAAATGCATATCTCTTCAAAATGGTTGGTTTACCTATTCAACATAATATAAGGTGATGCAGAAATGGCAATAAAAATGGTCAGGAACGTTCATTTTTCGCAGAAATTCTCTCTTCTCACGATTTATAGATAAAGCCAGTTGTGAATTGGGTCGCGATGGTTTTGTCATTTTTTAAAAAGTGGGTCCCCAGAAACCACTATAGTTGAAGGGGAAAACTGAAAGCGAGTTCACATGAAATGTTTGTAATACATTCTCACTAGTAGTCGGTCTGTTAACTGTGATGGATATTTATGCTATATAACGGACAGTTGATCCTCATTTTAGCATTTATCCTTCCATTTGCACCTTGTTTACAACATCTAAGACGGCCTAATTGCTTGTGTTTGCCCCATCAAAATTATTTTTTTGGCAATGCATTCCCAGATCACAGCAATTAACTTCACGAGTTATTGTTACCACACAATGATGAAAATAAAAACCTGTGTGTTGATACACCAACAATTATTCTTTAAATGTGAAGGTGCATGTGCATATTGCTGAAATAATACACCTTGGGGTCAGTTTTCCTTCTACCGCTCTCCTTTCAAATGATTATTTCATATATTCATTCATATTCCCCGTCATCATGGACACTCCATCCCCTAAAAGTCCACATAGAGATTACAATCAGAGGCTTGTCATGTTCAATTTTAGAAGTGATTTGTCCCAATTGCCATCTCTCCATTTCCTCCTCATTTCATTCACTTATGTCACCGTGATCAAAGGCGTTCACCTTAGTTTCCTTATTGCATGGGAAAGGACAGGTATTTGCACATGGCGCTTTCCATAAGGCTCCCCTGACAGGCTCATATCATCATAAACAAACCTGGTGGAAGAAACAAGGTTCAGGATGTAATATTGGACAATATTTCTGGTGTTATTCTGAATCCTAATCACAGTAGATGGTTTGTTTTGGGAATTGAGGCAAAGCAGGAGAAGAACGGGCTGTGAAATTATGGAGGGGGAACAGATTTGAGGTCAATTCTAGAAAGAAAGAAAGACCAAAAAGAGTCTTCACTTGATATGTTTAGTGATCATATAGTAAATGCAGACGAAAGGTCAGCACATACAAACAATTCAGCGGCCCCGAGGCCAAACCTTTGGCTCCTTTCAAAACTGATGTCATGTGAAAGGGCATGAACTGTGATTAGAGACTCGTAGTTGAAACGTGTCTCTTAAGGCACAGCTGAAAGGGCAGCGGGGATGTGATCTCTTCTGGTCAACGATTATGAGGGAAGCCTCCGGAACAAATGGAAACTTTGAATCCAGTGTATTAACAGAAAAAAGAGTTAGGGGATTCTGTTGAAATAAAAACCCCTGAAGCAGTATCAAACACAACTACTGCAAATTAGAAAAAACACAGAGGTACAAGAAGATCAGTACAAAAAGAGAACAAAATAAAGCAGAGAAAAGCAAATACAGAAGAGAAACAACTGTCTGAATGAAAAGAGGAGATGTTGCTGTAATGTGTAAAGTCATTTCAGAGTCATTGTTTGGTGACCTTGTTACTGACGTATCTCGCTATTCTCCAGGACGTGCTCACGCTCTCCTAAATATAAAGCATGACAAGAGGGAACTGCACCAACTGCAGTTCTACTTTGCCTTTGTCTAAACATTAACAAAACTGACATGGTCACGGTCATAGCTGTGCCCTCTCTAACTGACCTTCTTAAAGAAGATTCACTTCAAATTACATTCGTTGTTGTTTGATTTTGCACAACTGCACAGAGGATTCCATTCAGGTATACCTACACTTGTCTATTATGTACCTGCCTATCAACCACCCATCCTTTCATCCGTACAAAATTGGATTAGAGAAACTGGTCCAAAAACTGTAGTTTGAGATTCAAAGAAATAAGCTACCCTTTTGTTTGCTTCTCTGGATCTCTTTTGTTTTGTAATTGTGTCATTTTTCCATTGCCACATACTGTAGATAACCGGCCAGCTGTAGATGGGACATGACGTAGATCTTTAAAGTGGCAGTAGGCAGTATATTTTTGGCATCATTGGACAAAAATTCCATAATAACCTTTCAGCATATTGTAATTCAAGTGTTCTGAGAGATAACTAAACTCCTGCACCTCCTCATGGCTCTGTTTTCAGGCTGTAAAAAAATCTAGCCCGTGACGGGAGACTTTGGCCAATCACAGGTCATTTCAATGAGAGAGAGCGTTCCTATTGGCTGTGCTCAGGTCATGTGACCGGAACTTGGCGTTCCTTCAACAGATTTCTACAATGGCGGAAAACTTTCTCATTTTACAGCTAAACCGTGCACTACAAGATGATTCTGAAAACATTTGAGGCGAGAAATAGGCATTAACGTAACATAATATTGATTCATATTTGATCAACGCAACCCTTTTTGACCGTTTGGTCGGAGTTCGCAAGTGATTAACAGCCAGCTCTCATAGACAGCAGCCGGACAGCAGACCTCAGATCAGCTCTTACTGCTTGTTTTCCTCCAGTCTGTGAGATCTTGCAGATGCCGTTAGGAGCACCGGAGGACACAGAGGCACATGATTTTTTTCAGGTTACCCGTTTCATGTACTACTGTCACGATGTAAATCATATTTGCTCCAATCTCGCCTACTTCAGCTTTGATTCCACTTAAAGATAAAAAATGCGGCCAATCCAATACCATAATTTATTAACTCTGAAAAAAAAAGAAAAAGAAGAACTGTTTGTGTGTCACGTGACGATAGCAAACAACAACAGTGTTGGTGCTAGTGTAGAGTGTAACAGTAATGGTAGTCAGAGCGAGGAAAATGTCAGCCATTTGGCAATAATTCACAGTGTAAAATCCAACAGGTAAAACTATATTTTTTTGTTATCAATCTGGTATCGGATTGGTACTCTGTATCAGCCGACGCCGGAAGTTCAGGTATCGGAATTGGTGTCGTGAAGGAAAAAAATGGTATCGGAACTTCTCTATACTAAACCCTGTAAGTGTGCGTGTGAATGTTCATCATTCCTGAGGAACAGGTGGAACCTTGAATGATGACTTGTGTTTTAAAGCTTTTGAGTGAAAAGCGCTATATAAATACAGTCCATTTACCACCCCCATAGGTTTGGTTCTCTAAACACAATAATACTCATTCGGTGTACATTTTATCGCTTCTTGAATAATTACAATTTCCCCTCTCTGGGGATAAATGTGGAATGAAAAATTTACGCAAATCTTTGCCACAATTAGGTGGCCAAAGGGGGGTCCAGGGTTATTATTACGGGGGCACTACCGCCCCTCTTCTGCTCCCTAGAACCGCCCCTGTAAATATGAACGTGGTATATAAAGGTGTTCATTTTTGTAGCTTATGTCATCACTTTGCTGGGTGAATGTATGCATTTACACTCACACAATGTTGAGTATGGATATTCTGTAAATGATGTGATTCTAGGACAAAATAATATGCAGATAAGCATTCTGGTGGTTGCCTTGTAAAATCAGAATCTTTTTTGCTACAAGATTCAAGTGTGGAAAACATCCACCAAAAAGTCGATTGAGCCTGACTAGATGAGTGTCGGACCAATCAGCGAACAATGAGAGATGTTTTGATGTTGACGTGACTCACTGCCTCTCCTAACTGCCAAACCTCATCAACATCTGTTAAAACCAGGTGTTACAGATATGAAATGAAGCGAGATTCTGACACTGCATTGGCCCTCTTTTACACCTCTGTTTATTCAGAAACTGATTCTGGCAGATAGTTGAGGAGGAATTTTAACACTCCCAGAACTGCCAGAGTTAGTTTTCAGTTGAATAATCAAAAGCAAAGACTAATTTAAATCAAATGAAACAAATTGTCCAGATATCTGAGAAAAGTGATTTTTTTGGGGCTGCTGTTGCAAAGCTATTCTGGTGTGCCTACCTGATATTACCCTGTATATGATCCCATATCTCTCCCTTGTACAGTGCCACATTTTACACTGAGTTGTTGCTGTAACAAAGAAACTGAAGTTGGACAAAAAGCATACCAGTGACTGTGCTGACAACTCAATGGCAGCCCCCTCTTTCTCTCATCCCTCAATTTGTGTGGTGTCCTTTGAAAGTCCAGTGAAAGCCTTTGCTGCGACGAGGTCTTTTTGTCATTGATCGTTACCAATGTGTAAATTTACCTCCCCCAAGACTTTGTCGATGCTCTCGCTGGGTATACCTCGACAAACTCAGAGGAACGGATGCACCGACTCACACTGACTTGCACTTATTTACCTACGCTGAGAATACTTGCACGACAAACACGACGAAAGGCAAACGTTGGCAGGAGAGAGATGGCAAACAATAAAGTGTGCAAAGAATTAATCACTAATAAGACAACAACAGAAAGCATACAGAGTGGTTGGAACTTAAACATTCCAGCACTGGAATTAAACATTCCAGCAGCGTGTGGCTTTGTAGAAAAATACTTTTTAATTTCAGTTATTTTATTGTGTTAATTATATAGTTGACATTTTTCTGATTGTCAACTAATTCTATGACAAGACCAAAACCAATGATGAATGAATCCTTCTAGCAAGAACTGTCTACATCAGGGGTATTCAATTAAAGTTCGAAGAGGTCCAATTATTAAAATTTCCCCCCAGCAAAAGTCCGAACCTTATAAAGTCGAAATTGCATCTAATAGCCTACCCCTACTGTCTATCAAATAAACTCAACAACATACATTTCCATATAATTCCAACAATATTTACTGTCAATTTCCAATGTAGGATAGTTTTAACATACAGACATATTGATCTTGTGTGACAATGCAAATCTATCTTTACCATAAATAAAATTAATCCTAGCACAATGTACTAAAGACCTACATTTTAAGTATAATAAATACAAAGGTGCCTCTTTTAGAGGTAATTTCCATGCTGTCATCTCCCTTACATTTCTCTCACACTGTTGTTCTCTCTAGCGAACTGTCTACGCACGGTAAAAAAATCTATTTGATTGGCTCAAATTAAAGAAGCTATTGCTGTATTAACTGGATAAGCAGTGCATGCTGCCTATATCCGCGACCATCAGAAAAAAAGCACCAGAAGCACAAGAAATTGGTCACGGGTCGGGATAGAACCGTCACTTGGTCCAGGTCCGCCCTTCGGTGATGCTGGGTCTATATACTTATAACTACCTCTGTGCCACAGACCTGTATAGTTAAAAACCAAGCTGATGTATCAATCTGCAACTGAAAATGGTCGCCAACAGATTCTATGTTTACTCCTGTTTGAGTAACGTTTGCTACAAAGTGTCCTGCAATTTCAGGAAAATTACAGAGCCTTTAAAAATATGTATATAGTGGATATATATTAAACTATGCTGCCTATATGGGCTATTCATGAGCCGTTCTCAAGGATATAAGCTTCCGGTGGAAACCAATGGGCTTGGGGCCCTGGAATAAGAGACAGAAGCGCAGATGGACGAGTCCATCCTGCCAGAGTCACAGGAACCAGACTATTATCGACAGCTGACTGGGTTATTGTTTGAAACATTCGGAACATTTTGAAACTAAGTTTGCGCGTGTTGTTCCCGACAAAGAAGCCATGCTGTCAGTATGTAGGAGTTGAGTAAAAGTTAACTGAACTCACTACAAACCATTTGGCTGAAAGTGACTTCTATGACTTGAGACACTTTTTAGAAGAAGAAGACATACTTTATTGATCCCCAGAGGAGAAATTCAATTTTTTCACTCTGTTGTTATTGGATATTAATTAACAAAAGGTTCTCAAGGTCTCCAACACACACACACACACATTGCATTCCATGCTCATGCACACACACGTGCTGTTTTTATGGTATCATATTGACCATTTAAACCTAATCTGTTACCATGAAGCACTGAACAGGTTATTAGGCAATGCAGCAAACTGCCGTTCAAACACCTAGCAGATGCTTTTTTATCTAAAAAAATGATGTGCTGCAAAATTCCCTGACACATGAATTGCAGCTATTATTTTTCCTCTGTATAAACAACTAAAGAACCTTCCAATTCCAATTAAATATTTTTGCGCATTATGTCCATAGGGTAAACCTGACTATTTCAATAATTCTGAGGTTTGGATGAAAAAGCCTCTACTCTATGACAGTTCTCATTAGTGACCATATGAACTTACATTAACCACATGTGGGAAGCAATTAGGGCCTTGTCATGAGACAACGGGCCCGAGGACCAGCTGGTTGCATTGATAAGCGGGGAATCAGGTAATAATTTCCAATTATAACCACGGAATGCTGCAATATGTGTTTGCAAACTAATAATTAGCCTTATTCTGTGTGGGTTTGTATTAATATCTACTATAGGCTCTGCTGTACTCTGTACTGTTTCTGCAGTTTGAGTTAGAGGGGCATACCGATAGTACATAATTGGCAGGGTTATCTCTGGGTTTTGTCTCAGTGTTGTCTTAAAATAAAAAACCCTGAAATGTCCAGAAAAAGAAAATTGTGTTGGCAGTAAGCTATGTGATGCACTGAAGCATGTCTTGGCAGATATAGTAGTTGCACCTTTGCCTAATTTATTGTTTGTTTGCCTCACTTTTGTCCACTGAGGCTAGCACCTAATTGGAAATAGAAACCTAATGAAAAACTGATGAGAAAGGCTCTAGCACAAACATGACAAAAACACTGCAGAGCCAAGCTTTCTTCTTGGCCCCATGTAAACTGGCCACTTGGAACAAAAACAACAGCAAGAACATATTATTTAATTGGTCATATCTCTTGGTCTAATTAGTACAGTGACAGTAAAGGCCATTTATTAGAAATGTTCATTTGTTATTAACCATAATGAATTACATTTAAAGCAACAGTTTGCAAGAAAGTGAATTAGCATATTTCCCAAAATGTCAGAGTAAGATGAAAAAGTTGATACCCCTCTCAGGTATCAATCTTCTCATGCACCCGATTCAACTGTTATCACCTGATTAAATGTGTGTGTTATAAGCCCCATAGATGTGGGTCAGTAGGGGCCTGCTACACCTACTACATTGTAAGAGTGAAAGCAAAACTTAAAAGCAACACGTTCTAATGGTGCCTTCAAATGGGGTGGTGTTTACCGTGTTCACAAGAGTCCATATGAACGCCCCCCTTTTGTGGTATTCATGACCTCGTAAGTGGAAAGTTTCTGAAAGCTACCAGTTTACGAGTTGTTTGTTGACGTTGTCAGAAATTACGGAGGCCATGGAAATTAATTTTTCGGTGCATAATAGGTTAATATGTTGTAATTTTAGTCGTATATTGTTTTTTCTTTGTAATTTTATAATAGGTCTGAGGAAAGTGTTGATATTCCCAACATCCTAGTCTTTTTGCTGTGTCATTATGCCTTTGCTTTACTGCATTATGTTATCTACTTGCTAGCTTGCTAAATTGTTAGCCCCTGTGGCTTCCAGTTGGGGACAATAACGTTAATATTGCTGTTGATTAGCAGCGGTGTTCTCACGACTTAACCGCTTGAACGCCAAGCATATTGTGTACATGACTTTCCGTGTTGTTAACACAAGCTCACGAGTTTCATTTGAAGGCCTCCTATCACGTTGTAAAATTGAATATGTTACGTTTTGAACCCAAACAAAACAGCTTGTTTAGGTTTAGGCAACAAAACTACAACTTCTTCAGGTTTAGGCAACAAAACCACTTAGTTATGTTTAGGGAAAAAGATTGTGGTTTGGCTTAAAATGAAGACAATTGAAAAGCGAAAGTGAAACTTAAGGTTGTGACTACATGTTGTTGGTTTCACATGGGATGCGAACTCTGGTCTCCTGGGTGAAAGTCTTTTTTTTGTCCCATCCATTGCTCCCGACCTTTCATGCTGTCAGTGCCTGACTTCCACTTTTTCATAATTACTATGGTCGCTAGGAGGTTGCTGTCTTCTTATTTATTCCTACTATCGGGTGATCGCCCATGTGAATCGATGATAAAAACCTACTGGTGGGTGTAACAGGTCCCTTCTGACCCACATCTTTGAGGCTTATGATCACTGATAACGGCCATTTAATAACTGGCTGTCTCATCTAACTCTCAGCGAGACAACGAATAAGCATATTTTCTAAAATGTTGAATTATTCCATTAGCCTAAATCTTATTCTATCTTTTCCCCCAAAATCAAATCTTGACCCTAAAACACCACAATAGGCATGAAATTCAAGTAGTTCCTCTCAAAGATAAATGTACAAAAGCACGAACACAGACACACACACACAAGCTCACTGCCCTGTAACTAACAACCAAAAACACAAACATGCTGCCATTCCCCCCCAGTGCGTTTTTTTTTTTCTGACACCCCAAGCCCCCAAGAAGCAAAGAAATAAAGAGACAGAATGTGTAACATGAGTTGACACGTCATTCCTTCCAGCCACTCTTGCGTAGGTTTTTTCCCTCTTTCACCAGAGCGCACTAATGAGTAGAAAACAAGCATTTGTTTGTTGACGTGGCTGCTCTGTGGCTGTCTGGAGAATCTTGACCGGGGTGTTGTGAAAGAAGCACCAGTGACTCCAGGGGCCTCGTCTCCACTGTAGTGAGCCGGGGCATCTTGACACCTCCCCGAGCCCGCCGCGTAACACTGCAGCCATTATTCCCCCCGCTGCCACGATTGCGTGAGTAGAAACACTGACACGCTCTTGACCCAATTTCAAGTTCTAATTCTGGAATGGGTTTTCAGCCTAATTTAAGCAAGCTGGTACATATAATTACAAGGAAACAGATTGTTACTTAATTGGAGTTCTTTCTCGAGGCATCGAGGCAGGCCATGTTTTCTGACTGGTGTGGGAGATGAATGTTACAGCACTTGTAGAACTCACTCGAAGTTGAAGATTTCATTATAATGGCAGTAGGCAGAATGTTTTGGGGCCAAAATCCCATAATAACCTTTCAGTATATTATAATTCAAATGCTCTGAGAAAAAAACAAGACTTCTGCACCTCCTCATGGCTCTGTTTTCAGGCTTTAAAATATCTAGCCTGTGACGATGGGCTTTGGTCAATCACAGGTCATTTCAGAGAAAGAAACGTTCCTATTGGCTGTTCATTCAACGGAGGCAGCTGTCAATCACTCGCAAACTCTGATCAAATCATGAAACTAGGCAGGGCTGATCAAATATGAATCAATATTCTGATAATGCCTATTTTTTGCCTCAGATGTTTTCAGAAACATCTTGTAGTGTACTGTTTAGCTGTAAAAATTAGAAAGTTTGCTCCGGCTGGTGGGCGGTGCTTGGTATTTCCTCAACTGATCTTCAATCTTTCTCATTTTACAGCTAAACAGTACACTACAAGATGTTTCTGAAAACATTTGAGGGTGAGAAACAGACATTACAGTAACAGAATATTGATTCATATTTGACCAGCGCTGCGTAGTTTGACCGTTTGATCGGAGTACGCGAGCGATTGACAGATGCTCAGAGACGGCAAGGCTCCAGCTCGGCTCTGATTGGTTGTTTTACTCTGGTCTGTGAAATCTTGCAGATGACATTAAGAGCACCAGAGGACACAGAGGCACATTTTTCAGATTACCTGTCTCATGCACTACTGTCAGGATATAGTGACCGTTTTATAAAAATATTTTGTTTTTAATCATATTTCTTCAATTCTACCTACTGCTGCTTTAAATAAAGAAACTGATTTGGGGTATATTGGAGATGTATATGTAGTCAGCAGGCTGAATTGAATCCATATTCTGAATATATCAAAACACTTGTATCCCACTACACACTAAAAACTTTTTTCCTTTACTGTATACACTGTACGCATCAGCATTCTCCACACAGTTATTACTCGAACCATACAGTGTATCCCTCCTCCATTTATGCCACCATGCAGGCTTCGGATCAGAGGCTTCCCGGAGCTAACGTGCCTGACGCTTGTCAGAAAGGAGATGTCTGCCGTTTGACCCCGAGATTCTCTCAGACCGTCACAGTGGCACACCAATCTGTCAAAACAGTGTCCTCTATCCCCCGTCGCACAAACATCAGCCTCACACCCTCCCCCCCCCCACCACCACCACCACCCTCCACCTCCCCAGAAACCAGCACAGGGTTGTCAAGGACACCAGATCTGTTCTCGTGGGAAGGAGCTGAAAATAAGACACACTTGGAACAGCATGAGAGAAAAGGGAATGGGCACAATAATGGACAGGAAATTTGTTTTGTGCTACAAAATGCAACATTTTTGTTGTATTATTATTAAGAAAACTTGACGCAGTACGGTTAGAAGTCGAGTGTATATCTGTGAGGGTAAAATAGGGTCGCCAAGCTGATGTTTCTGGGATTCTGACTAGAGTTTTGCAAAAGTCTTATGTGGGTTTTTTACATCAATGATAGAAAACACTAGGACTGAAAAAAACATGGAATATAAGCAGTGTAAACAATCCCCGCTTTTATTTCTGATGCACAACCGACTTGCACATTCACCGAGAGACACATTTGATTGAGAACAACGGTGTGAATATAAAACTGTGTAAATTATTCAGTGGCAAAAAGATCTACGCATGCCCTCCTTCCCTTTTGTTTATGATAAACCATTCTAATGCGGGCGTATATCAGTAAAGGAAGCTAACACAATGGAGTAAACACACACTTATTTGGGATTTATTGCGGCTGCGGGCGCAGATATCCGATGATAAGTTTCGCACGGCGAAAAAAACAACTGCTCTAACTATTAGACGAATGCACAGGAGCTCAATATGGCAAGCACACAATCTCTCCGCACATCTATTTCCCTTGTGAGCAGTTTCCAGCAGCTCCCCATACAATCACTGCCAGTTTGCAAACTATCACATTCTCCTGGCTTGTATCATCATAATCATCAAAATGGAATAACAAAAAAAACAACCGCTATAGGGCATTCTCACTTCCGTAAAATAATTGAAAAACAGTGTGGTGCATTTGTCTGTGTTATGACTGCAGCTGGGCCATAACAAAGCATTGCTTTGGTTACATCATTAATGGCATGTTTTCTGAGTCGGCGCGGACTAATTTGAATAACAAGGTGCCTTAGTTAATCTTTTCCTGTTTTTTCGGAAAATAGTGTCTAAACTTTTGTTTGAATGTTTCATGCAGCCAATTAGTGGTGCAGTGGTGGGTTCTGTCATTGTTTTTTTGGTTTTTTTGCCTTTTGCCGGGGAACATTAAATACAGGGAAATGTTCTGTAAAACACCACCAAAGTGAAGAAAAGATGCAGCATGACTCGTGAATGTGTTGCCAATTAGGATGCAAAGGGAACTTTTGCTTTTCATTCAACCTCAGACTTGGTGGGATCGGGAAACAGCAACAGATTCTATAACAAAGTCTCTATTAATAAATACATAAATAAATTGAAGCCTGTTAGTTAGAGCTGTTGATGACATATCTTTTATTGTTAATAATTATCATTTGGAAAGTTACGTCCTTCCTGTTTTTGATGCTGGATAACAGGATAATGTTGTGCCCAATAATTAATGAAAAGGATTCGGGGGTAACACTTTATAATAACCATCAATAATAAATGGTACATTGATAGTTAATTACATTTTTAATCAATTTACTGTCAATGAAATGATAATTAATGTTTACCAATTATAAGTAATGCTATAATTAGTTATTGCATCATTAGTTTGTGTAATATGGAATAATTTGTTTAGAAATTATATATTGTATCACAGCTGATAAGAGACGAGAACAATAACATTCTGATTACATTCATAAATTAACAGTTTATTGTTTTATTTTTAAACTTTTAACTTATAGACTATAAACATTACATAGATAGATGGACCAGGAATATATTATTAACCATTGACCAAGTATGTAACTATCTAAATAATGTTTACAAATGCTTTACAAAGTATTTATTAGCCATTTAACAAGATATTATAATCATCAGTTGCAACTTTATAATATCCATCCAAATAATGTTTAGAGATGGTTTACAAACCAATTATTAACCATTAAGAAAGAGTTACAAAGATCTGCTTCATCCATCCATGTTATGTTTATAGATAATCAATTAGTAATCATTAACACATACTAATAAAGTATATAAAGCGTTACAATGCGAGCAACAATAAATTGTTAAAGTAACTATTTATAGCATTACTTATAATTAGTAAGCATTGTTAATTATTATTTCATTGTTAAACAGTAAAATAACTACTAATACATTTTAATTAATTGTCAATTTACCATTTATTAATGGTGGTTATTAAAAAAGTTTGGGATTTATATCTTTGTATTTATATCCAAGTGTTTTTTTTTGCTGGCAACATAAGTCACTGTTTTTTGTGTGCAGCAAAACAAACATCTAAAAAGCACCTTTTAAATCTCAAAGATCATGATGGAAATAAGTCACTTTGGTTGTTTTGATCCTGTCATGCTTTATTATATGCAGAACATCTAGATTTTATGGTTTTATTTTATTTTTTTGTTATTTTTCATCTTCTTTTTTTGACTTGGCTATCCGTGAGGTTCTTCTTTTGTTGTTTTGTTGTATATCTGTGTATAACTGAACTGAAGTGTCCTATGTAATCATTGTTTCATGGCGGAATGACAGCACCATACTCACTCTATAAAGTCCACTTTATCTACATTATATCTGACAGAGAGAAGAAAAAGAAAAAGAACTATTTGAGCTCTGAGACTTGCCATGGAAACAAAAAAAAAAGGCACACCACACACACAAAGTGCTTCATTTGGGATGAATCTTGACGAGCCCTTCCCGGATAAAGCAATCAATCGTAAAATGCCCCCACTTCGGTGGCAGCGTGTCGTCCCTGTTGTGGGTGGGCAAATGGGAAACAGAGTGCCCGAGTGGATCAATAGCGATCTCTGCCTCATCATCAAACTGCATGATTGGGGATTTTTTTAGCTCTGGGCCGCCGCGTGCACCAATCATAGCCTCTTTTATTAGCTGATTTAAAATCGCATTGTGCATCACGATCAGCCTATTTGTGACTAGAGACAAACAACACAGCTCTGAAGAACATATGCAGACAAGAGGGACATCGTTAATGAAATATTAGCAAAAATTTGACATTTTGTGGGTTTGTAAAATCACAGCTAATGATCAAAAAGGTGGTATAAGTAGCAGATTGTGGTAAAGGAAAACCCGGAGTAATTGTGTTTAGCTGATCCTGCTGCTCCCATTTTTTTTTCTAATTCTAATATCTTTCTTCGCCATCAAGGTTGTTTTTTCTTCCCTCCTCTTCAGAGGGGGACTGGGAACTTTTGCCGGGAAAGCTGCCAACTCTCTGGAACAGATCATTCAATCTCCGGCAAACTCTTCTGCATCTCATATAAGCCCCGGCTCTGCGCGTCTGCCCCATCTCTGAAGGCAAGGGACCCTTCTCTATTATTTCCTCATCTGATCTCCCCCGATGCACTCCCGGCGCTCATCGCAGCTCAACCCCTCTTCTGTTAATCCTGCCTTTCATCTGGCGCTGGGGGACCTTTCAGCCTATGGTTCACTTATGATATCAATCAGCTGCTCAGCTACCAACATGGCCTTAAACACACACATTCACACACACACACACACAGGTGATCCTGTGAGCTTCCCCTGCTGTTCCCTGATCGTCACAAAGGCAAACAATACCATCAGAGAGGAACACTATCAGCCTTGACTTTTTAAATGATGGGGATCTGGATGTACTGAAGTACACGGTGACATTACCTGCAGGTCATTTCTATCTGCTAGCAGTAGAAGGAGACAAACTCTAGCTGAGAAGGCCTTTCTGAACGACTCCACAAATTCAGATTATTATAAATAGAGCATCTGCAGGTTGTGTTTCCTGGGTGGCATCACAGACATCGAGCCTCCTGGGATTGTTTATGTTCACAAATAATTCAATATTCACCATATTGAATATTCTTCCGAGATCACTGGCACAACATGGACTTCTATTTTGGGTGGATTTTCACTTCAAATAAAAAGCATTTGTCATTTTTTTTTGTGTGCAGTCGCTCACTCTTGGGCTTGCAGTGCGTCTCTGGATGGTGTTTTTGTCTTATTATTGCTATTCCTACAAGTACCGCTGGCAAAACAAAGCCTTAGTGTGTGGCCATTTAAAATTCTCTTTTTCCTGCAAGAGCTACAAAACAGTGCAGTTGCGAGCGTTTTAAAGTGTTAGCCCCAACATGGCTATGAAAGCTTGTCCTGTCATGTTTCATCAGAGCATTGTCTAACTGGTAAAGGCTAACAAGGGTGAATGCTGGGAGCGTACAGAGCCATAACCCAACCCTCCCCCCCTCAGCATACTTTTGAACCCCTTCCTACCACAGCCTTCACATGGCATGAATGTCATGCAGATTGTGCATGGAATTGAAAGGTTTATCCCGTAGACATTGGGAAGACAGGCAGTATAAAATATGAGTAGAGAGTGAGTGGTTTTGTGGGAAGCACTAGCAGACAAGTATGTCACAGTCGCAGAGAGGTTCGAGACATGACAGTGGGTAAATTATCATCTTTATTGCAAATGTTTTTGAAATGATTGCCGCACTAATCTTTTTATTGAAAAGTGTTGTTAATACGAACCCACAGATAATTACTTTTTAGCACCTTTTATTTTTATGGATTTATGGTTCATAACTTTACAGTTTTGTTTCTCTTTCAGCATTTTCATTCAGCATGGAGCTTAAAAAAAACCTCTGATAAACCCACTGTACACTACCAGGCCAGAACAACACAGCAAACCGATAAAAGTGAGCAGCTATCTAAAGAACATAGTGGAACATTTAACAGTGAAAGAGACAGATATTTGCCTCAGGAGGGGGTGGAGCCCAAAATGGAGCAAAAAGCTGGTTGATGACTGGGCTTACAATGGTCGTTACCTTGAAACATGACTCCAAGTGAACATCACTCCATGTCTATTAGATGTATAGATGTATTCACAATAGGGAACTGTTAGTTTACACGTTCACTAAAGTTATAACGCCAATGTTGTGTTTATAGCCACCAACAAAAAACAATAAACGCAGGTTTTAAGCCTAGGTAATTTTTTTTTAAACAATCTTACCCTAACTCAATGCTATATATTCAATGACTGTTGCTAAAACCTTACTTGGTCTGGTATGACCAGTAGCTTAAGGTGGCAGTGCCGCCAGCACCATGCTACCTAACAATAGCCTAACAATAAAGCTTAATTTTACAGCACTAAAATCAGGATAAATGAAGTAATTTGCAAAAAAAAAAAGAAAAAAAAAGACAGCAATGTCACATATCACACCGTTTAGTCATTCATTATCATAGACCAGTATTAACTTACTTTGGATGATAGTAATGTTTGCTAATTTAATAGATAGCAAGAGTTAACTTCTGTTACTCCCACCTTAAATTTATTAAGGAAAGTTGACTATTCAGGGGTGACTGTAGCTCAGTGGGTTGAGGGGGTAATCTTTTAACCAGAAGGTTGGTGGTTCGATCATCGGCTTCTTCTAACTGCTTGTTGAAGTGTCCTTGCTCGAGACACTGAACCCTGGCCCACTGCTCCTAAATGCTTAGTATGGGTTAAATGCAGAGATTAACTTTCATGTATGCACCTGTATTTAAGTATATGATGATTCTAATACATTTTTCTTAAGTTTGGGGAATAACCTACAACAACATTTTGAGAACTTAAGTTTTTCTTTCAAGTGTGATTGGCATTGCTTAATGTCAACGATATAAAGCTATGCAGTTTCTGTATGATTGGTGGTGGAATTGGCTGATATGCAATGGGCACCAAATGGGTCAGGGCCAGATCTGTATGGCAGGTAATTTTAACTAACTAACTAACTTTTACTTTATAACTGACATTACTGTATGCTACTATTGCATTACATTTTAGTATATTTTAGCATGTAGGTTTGTAACAAGAGTAAAAACTCGGACACATTTGTTGTTTCCCTTTTTGTTTATTCTGACTAATTAGAATTTGATTTAAAAAATAAGTGATTTTCAGCAATTGTCACCTGTGGCCCCAAGTGGTTGATGTGCTTTGTATTAGATATGATTAAATATCTGTCAAGCTTTGATGACAAATTCAAAAGATAGAAATCACAGTCTTTGAAACCCATCCGCACCATTGACCTAAAACCATTGCTTCAGCACACACAGGATCAAAAACCTTAAAGCATCAAGCTTACAATTATGTACAAAAGGATGCTAATTCCTCTGGACTGCATGCAGATTCGCCATATCCCCCATGTGTAACGCCTGGCACTGCCCACAAGCAACCAGGCTCCAAACAGAGGACATTACAGCCGGGCAAAGCTGAGATCTATTTGCTGCCCGGATTTAAGGGAGGACCTAAACAACTACACTTTTGGCACAGACTGAAAACGCAGCCACAGGCCTGTGATAAAAGATTAATTGAATAAAAATGGTGTTTCAGTCAATGGGAGTGTGCACAGCAGCATGTGGGATTATAAGGTTAGAAGAAAGTCACTGAACAAGCCCTGCGCATTGACCAGCCCCTATAGTTAAGGCCAACTTGGACTCGCCTTCAAAGAGTTGGCTTCCATCCTAACAATGCCACTAAGCTGGTTTGTGGTGTGTTTTTAGCTCTTTTCTTCTTTGCCCACACCAGCTCATAACTGACTCCCTTTCTCCTAAGCTGGAAAGTCATATGAAATCACATGAATGCATTTTCAAAGTACCTCCATTAGGAACTTAAAACAACGATTTTGTTTGTCGTTTTTGGGCATGCAATGGTGTTGATTGTAACACTGATGGTACATTTAAAAAAATCCTTTTTTGTTCCAGGCCATTTAAGGAGAAGATGGTTCCTCCGTCTTAACTGCCAAGTATAATCAGTCAGTTTGTCAAATGCACAACAATAACAATATTCAGATTACTGCAAATGTTAAAATATAAAGACTTTTGATATATTAATCTAGTTAAAACTGTTAGAAAACAGTAGTTGCTATATATATATAAAAAAAAATGCATTGTTTTTAGTGCTTCAAGAGACTAGAGTAGGCAAAAGTTGTACAATTTGCTAATAATTGTTGGGTGAAACAGCCAGTTAGACTGTTATCAGGTCATTAAATGGCTGTTATCAGTGATTATAAGCCTCATACATGTGGGTCAGAAGGGGCCTGCTACATCCACTAGTAGGTTTATCATCGATTCACATGGGCGATTGCCAAAAGAAGAAACAAATGAAGATGACAGCGACCTCTAGCGACCGCAGTAATTATGACAAGAGCAAAAGCAGAAGTCAGGTGCTGTGGTATTGACAGCATTGAAGTCCATATAGGTTGGAGGTTGGGGGCAACATTTTCACCCAGGAGACCAGGGTTTGCAACCCGTGTGAAAAAAACAATATTATTTCTTTCTGTTCACATTCTTAAGTTTCACTTTCACTTGTAATTATTTTAAGTCAAAACATGATCTTTTCCCCTAAACTTAACAAAGGGGTTTTGATGCCTAAACCTAAAGAAGTCGTAGTTTTGTTGCCTAAACCTAAACAAGCTGTTTTGTGTTCAAAACGTAATTCAGTTTTATAACGTGTTAGAACTTGTTGCTTAAAAGTTTCACTTCCACTTTTACAAATACAGTAGGTACAGTAGGCCACTACTGACCCACATCTATGAGGCTTATAACAACTGATAATGCACATTAAATGAGCTGATAACAGTGGAATTGGTTGCTGAGCATGCAGGGTATCTACATAGGTTGTGGAAGCTAGAGGGTCAGAGATACCTAAAACTTTAAACTGGACAAACACTCGACATCTCGGTCTGTTTATCTGCTTATCAAAGTATTATGTGGTGATCACATTTCCTTTTTTTTGTAGTATGCATTCTCATTTTCTTCATCAATGTATCCTAACTTTTTCTACCAATGCTTTAAAGCACAAGGTTAATTGGGAAGCTGGGGTAAATTTAGAAGGGAGAGAAAGACATTACTTTTTGAGGGATATCCAGAAAGGTCAGCCATTTTCTTTTGGTCAGTATGTCCTAATGAAGTCAATCTCCCGCTGCTGCAGAAGGGAGTCAGGAATAGTGAGGACTATAATTATCTTGCACCCTCGGGTAAACACATGAGTTCATTATATCCAAATATCAAGTTCTAATAGGAACATCCTTTTAAGTAATCGGGCTCTATTTTGCCGTCGACTTTTTAGATTCAAACTTTTGGTACAGACAGTCCTAGTTTACAGATTAAAGCCAAGGTAAGGCTAGTCCAGCTTGAATATGTGCTTGTTTACATGCATTACGTTGTTTGTTCTTGGTTTTCAGTAGTAATCTGATACTTGAAATAGCCTTTAAATGAGAAACCTATCTTCTATCTTCCCCTCTGGCCTTCAGTTATTGGCACCAACTCTACGGTTCCATTTTCCCCAAAAGCATCAATTTATTCCTACGGCTGATAACTTTTTTCAGACAATCCCTCACACAAACAGACTATATCTCATCAACTTACAGACATAGCGCATGATTTCAGCCAAGATAATGCGACTGCTGTTCCATTATGTTTTTGCTTTCTCTTTTTATGGCATCGAGTCTGTAGCATCTCGGGGAGGCGTCGCTTTCTGAATTGGTTTCTCTCGCTTTTCTTCAGAGCGGCTGTCAGCATGTATTGACAAAGACAATGCAACACATTTCTATATCCTACGCACTCTTTTGGCAGGTAAGAATGATGCCTGTTAACGTGACTATTTTCAGCCACATGCGCGTCGCGGTAGCGGCGGAACATATGTTGATTGATATGCTCGAAGTCGACTTCGTACATGTTTTTTTTTCATGTGAAAGCAATGGATGTGACGTCGCTGTGCTTGCTTTTTTTCCCTTTAACCTCGAGGCAGAAGCAGAAATATGGCTTTACTTATGTGACAAGATATTTTTTTTCTGTGTTCATATTGTAGCCACTGCATATCAAGCGTATTTGCAAACTCCCTGTGTGGCTAATAAATGAGAAAGAGACCGATCTTGGCTACTGCTTCTTCTCTCATCTGAAAATACGCTCTGGCATAAATGTGACATGCTACATTCAGATTCATTTAATCCTGTAATGTATGTTCTTTTTTTCCCTCTGTGACAAACTGCAACCGAGCAGAAAAAGGAATAAAAATCAAAAAACGCCCTTAAAATTTAGAGCAATCTGAAAAGCCCCCCCTCCAGTGTCCCCTCCCAAACTTCCCTGACATACATCCTACATTCTGAGCGTTAAAATGTGCACACCTCTGCACCTTTTGCTCTTAAAAAAAGAAAAAAACACACAGCTTCAAACACATTTACACTCGCAACACACACACAGACACAAGCCCCAACCCTTTTGATGTGGTGAAACCAAGAGGCAGCTGTTAATTAAAAAAATTTGAAAGGATAATGTTGGTCTGAATGTATCTCTGTTAGACGTACAAAAGGCACCTAATTAAAATTTGAAATGGATCCTAGTGTCCCTCTTTTCACGTCGCACTCTTCCTGCGGAGAAATGAAGGAGATCGAAATTAAAGCAACACAAGCGGGCGCCGCATTTCAAAGCCGATGACTTGAAGTGGTGAGTGGTATCTTCCCTCGCCTGGAGTGCAAGAGTTCAGCGTGCGCTGATCAAGGCGGAGGGGTTGCTCACAAGGGGCCCGCGCCATGTTGTAAAACAGGTGACTCCTCACATTTCCCCAATAAACTGGCACTATCAGAACACCCTGTCATACTCCTTTCACTCGACAGACAAGTTTGCTGTTCTACGCCTTTTAAGAGCTTCGGCTCCGTAATTGCCAAACAGTTTCGCTGCCTGGAGGAGGGCTTTGACACGTTCCTTTTTCAAACAAAAGCTTATCACTTTAACATTAAGAATTTACTACCGACTGCTTATAAAAGTTTGAAGTCGAGATTTGCTCGCTCAAGTGCAACAATGTTTGGAGTTCATGACTTTCAGATTCTGTAACTTTGAAAATTAAAATCCACCGCTCCATTTGAAGATGTCAAAACATTGTACGCAGACACTTGGAATTACTTTCTTTAAATGTTGCACTACTTGTCTGTTATGTATATTAATTGTGTGGGGTTTTCTTTCTTCTTTTTATGCTTCCACGCCCGGCGACAGCCATTGCCAGAGGCATTGTGTTTTCAGGTTGTTCGTCTGTTTCGTACGTCCGTCCCATTCTCTGGCAGTAACATTCACTTGGCCTCAAGGATCAACTGAGTAGAATGCGGTGGTCAATGTTAGTTTTGTGACCTCACAAAACGTTTTTTGGCCATAACTCAAGAATTCATATGCTTATTCAGGCTGTTCTCATACACCGTTCGTAGCTATACAAAAATGAATGCACTGTAATTCATATTTAAATCCACGTAGGAGACTGGTGTTCGTGTCTCGTTTGAAACCAGAAGTCAGCGTTGATTTATTCATCATGTAACTTCCGTACTTAACGCCTCTTCCGTCGTTATTTTAACCCAAACCACGATCTTTTCCTAAACCTAACTAAGTAGTTTTGTTGCCTAAGCGAAAGTTTATTTTGAAAAGACTGTATGCATGTAACATGCAGAAATTGACATTGTTGCTGGACATTTGTCTAACGCACAAAAAATATGGAATCACTTTTTTTCACTATATTATGAAAATATGTTGGTTTATTATGAAAATTGTACACAAATTTCTATATAAAATGATGAAGTGATGACATTTTGGACAGACATGGATGTAAACTGCAACTTGACTGGTTGGCGGAGGAATACAACCGCGAGGCAGCAACTCTAGTTTTTTCTATACTTTTGTATGGTATATGGTTTCTCACACACATTTGCACTTTTTAAAGACATGTAATCTGTTTTCATGTATTCAAAGCCCTTGCAAACTCAATATTCATGAATAAATAATGAACAGCTGAAGCCATCATCACTGCTTTCAGTATCATGCAATTAAAAAAAGACACTTTGGGTTGGGTGGATAAATTCTAGGTGACAGTCAGATCTGGATCAGTGGTGTGTGTCGGAGTTCAGATGCTTTTTGTGAATTTGTGAAGAGGCTCGAGTGACATCACCATTACTTTTGCTTTGGAGAAAAAAAAAAAAAATGGGTTCACCTAAGACCCCATTATCTTACTACGAAGCTGCTTGTGAAACGTTCAGGGTCTTTAAAAAATGGTATATATGGATATCGTATAAAATGTCCATAGAAAATAACCAATCAAAATGGTAACAATGTAACAATCAAAGCCATAATACTAAAATAAAACCTGCCTATATTTCCCCGTTGTCACACACCGACACAAACCAGCACTCAGCCTCACTGTTCTTCCTCCCTTCCAGCTGCTCCTTTATGTGGCGGTAGATGTTTCGCAGAGCGGAAAGCTGACGCGACTCCTCATATTTACAAATCCGATTCATTGAATCAATATTGAACACTGAGGGTGCTGCTAAGAGCCTCATTTACCATAAACAACTCATTTCCTCCGGATCTGAGAGGCTGGAATTGGCGTTTTGCGCGCGTGAGCTTGTCGCTAGCTTTGCAGTTCAAGCCCATCCAGGCGCCTAAATGCCTCGGCTCTGTCAATGGGCCATTCAGATGTATTTATGTTGCTCTAGCAGGTGTCATTTACTCTGAGCAGATTGTGCTTAGAGAGTGCAGATATTGTGAGATTGCATGGCTGGGTCTCTGTCTGTGGATGCAGATGAGGTGGAGGGCGGGTGTCATGCGGGGGAAACGTGAGATTTGTCTTGCGAAAGAAAAAAAGGAAAGATCGAGAGCGATAGACGACTAGCGTTTATTGTTGATTTAAGCAGCTGCTCGAGATGAACCATGACTGAAATGGAAATGCGCCCACGCAAAAGCATAAAAAAAGGCTATTACATCTTCAGAGGACAGGGAAAAAAGACAAAATATAAAAGACCAAAGGTATCTGGGTGTTACTTATATCCTTTAGATCCTTTAAAATGTTTTCAAAATAGTCAACCTTGCAATAAAAAAAAAGTCAAAGTAGACCTCAGATGTAAGAATATCAAAGAAATATGTAGAAGACTGTCAAAAAAAACCTTTCATCGTCTTGCAACAATCAGCTGTAGTAGCCATATAAACCCATCATATCTTATATTCAGTAAAACAAAAGAGATTGTTCAAATTATGTTATAGGCTGTCTTTTTTTGTTTCAAAAGATCAATCTATTATTAATTGGCTGCTCTGATTCTTATGTTCCATATCTTATCAATGCATGATGGCACCATTTTACTTGAATTTTCTTATCAGGCTGACTTATTTGAAGGTTTTTCTACCTCTATAAAGTATGAACAATTTGCAATGGTTTATTCAGAGTTTTAACTCAAGTGTTTTTTAAAATGTAACTTGATAGTAATACACCTTTTTTTCATTTTTTTCAGGACCTTGAGTGTTAGTTTTATAAAAGAAAGAGTAACTTGGTAGTACTACACCTTTTCTTTCTTGTCTATAATATCAACTTCACATTCACCTTGCTTGTTTCTTGTTAAAACGAGGCCACTTGTTGTATGTTAATAAAACTATTTTGCCATTTTGATACAAAGTCCAGCTTATAACCAATTCCATGCAATGGAAATGCATTTTGTGGCAGATATTGTGCCAGTCAATGTGTTTATGCTAGCAGATTTCCCCTCAAAAATAACCTGCGTTCAATCTCGTGGCACCAGATAAACCTAATCAACGTTCAAATAGACGCGAGGTTAAATGTTGTAAATCCTGCACTCTACTTCGGCAGACCACCCATTCAAAAAACAAACCAAAGATCCTTGGGAACCAACTTGTGTTAGCTCCAGGTCACACTCCCAGTAATTACTGGGGACCCATAACTCAATACTGCAGCCTTAAAGCAGGAGGAGGTGTACAGAAACTTCAGATTACAGACGTATTGATTTCTCCCGAGGACGCCGGGGTCTGTCCACATGGAGCTGTGGGGTTGACGTTGCCATAGCTACAGTACCGTTTGCAAGAGATGTCTTTAATTGCTTGATTAGTCGTTGAAAGGGCAGTGATAGCGGCATGATGTAGCATTATGAACACATGACTTGCCTGCCAGGAACACCAGTGATATTCAAAGTCGGGCTATAGCAGTACTAATCTCCGATTTGAGGGCCGTTGGCAGGCTACCAATTTACTTGCCATGTATGTTTGTCAGGTCTGTCACTTCATGCATGTATGAATGTTCAGTGAACCCATTTTCTGCAAGATTGTGGAATTATGAGTGTGTGTGTGTTTAAAGTAGGACCGTGTGGCTGCTGCACTGTGTGCCAGGGAATGGATATCTATTGCTGTGTTCACCATCACTGGCTGGCCTTGTTTGTTCTACAATTACAGTATTGTTCAAATATAAGACACCAAACAGTAATGGCATTGGGCATTTAAATTAAATTACATACAGTAAGATAAAGCCACCCATGTATAGAAATAGAAAATTCCTGACTTTGGTGCTTTCCATTGGTAACATCAAAAACAAAGTGAGAATTTTGCAACACCTTAGTGATCCCACGTCAGATTCACAAAGTCAATTTTCTCCACTCAAACAGTTTTGGAAGAAGTATTGACATATCTGACTAACTAAAAGTACTAACACTATAAAAATACTCCATTAGACATAAATATATTGCAATCAAAGTAAAACAGGATACTACCAGCAAAATGTACTCAAAAAAAAAAGTTATTATGCAAAGTGGCCCCTTTCACAGTGTTACTTATCATATACATTATTTAAATATCATTACTGATGCAGCAGCATTTTAATATAGTCAATGTTGAGTCTTTTAACTTTTCTACATACTTTTGGGTGGTTTTATCTGCATCATAATTTAGAACTGGATCGGACATTTTTGCATGAAACTCTTAATCTGAAGAATAACTTAAGGCTGTCAAATAAATGTAGTATGTTTCCTTCTTAAATGTGGTGGAGTAGCAGTATAAATAAGCCTAAAAAGTACCTCAAAATGCAGAGATGCAGGACTCAGGCACAGGTTCAGGCAACAAAAGTTCTTAATGTCAGTGAACAACTGTGTTGGTTAAATGTTAACACATTGTGTCTTGTGCTTCAAGTCACAACAGACTTTTTCCTTTATTAAACCAAGACCATGATCTCCCCCTATAAACTTAGCCCAGTGCTGAGAATGCCTAAACATAACCATAGTTAGAATTATTAAGGCTGTATGCCTCCGCCAACCAGTCAAGTTGCAGTTTACATCCATTTCTGTCCAAAATGTCATCACTACATCATTTTATCCTGTTAGACATTTGCGTAAAATTGTCATAATTAGTATATGAATTCTTGGGTAATGGCCAAAAACTTGTTTTTTGAGGTCACAGTGACCTTTGACCACCAAAATCAATCAGTTCGTTCTTGTGTCCAAGTGGCTGTTTGTGCCAAATTTGAAGAAATTCCCTCAAGATGTTCCTGAGGAATGCGTTCACAAGAATGGGACGGACGTGAGGTCACAGTGACCTCCGACAACCAAAATCGGATCAGTCCATCCTCGAGTCCAAGTGGACATTTGTGCCAAATTTGAAGAAATTCCCTCCGGGCGTTCCTGAGATACCGCGTTGACCAGAATGAGACGGATGGACTGACGAACAATCCAAAAAACAGAACCATAAAAAAGTTAAATAAAGTTGCTACAAGTGAATCGCAAGATCTGATATTTCAGCAGACAACAAATGAAGAATCTTCCCAGAGATTATTTTATGGTTGTGTTTAGTGTTTGCAACAGGCCAGGCATTTCACACACACAGTTGAAAATATGTGTAGTCAAAGACAAAGCTACAATATAGTGGTTGCTGATCATGCAGGTTCTACTGCATTACATTAGCAGCAGCAGCATGTGTGGATCTTCCTGCATCCCCTTCCATCCTCATAAATAACCTTCTTCTATAGCTCCTCTATACATCCCAGCATGTTGAGAACAATGACAACGAGTCAGGAGAGAGGGGGGGGGGGAATTGGGGAGGGCTCCATTCAGCTGAATGAATGCAATCCCTACTGAGCTTTTGGGGCTGTGGAGACACACAGCAAACCTGAAGAGGCTGTAGCTCTACTGTAAATCATATTGCCTCCCGGTGCTCTCTGCCTCCCTCCATTGTGTCGGCCCTGTTCGCTCTGCTACCCATGTGTCAGAACGGCTCACGTCCGCAGAACACGCAACATCTCTCCCCTGGCTGCTGCCTCTTTCTGTGAGCTTCACGCGGTTGTCTGTTTCGCTTCCTCTAACGCTCCCGAATCGCCTTCTCTCACTTTGTCTTTAGCCATCACTCTCTCTCTTTCCGTCCGTCTCTCTCTCCACCTCCACCTCCGAGTGATTTTATGCCTGCCGAATATGCAGGGGCAGAGAGTGACACGCTATTGTAATAATGTCTCACCGCAGCTGCACTGTCTGTCCAGACTTGAAAATGAGTCCAAAGAGCAGTCAACAGAAGAGAATAAAAACCTGGGATGGATTGTTCTGTCATGGGAGCTGGTGGTGTCATCTTCTTTTTTAGCTTTAGATACATTTCTTCCTTGCAATGTGACAATTTCACTTAGCAAACAGTAATCTATTTTGTTGTTTTTTTAGTCCAACCAAATGACACAAAAACAAAATATATATTTTTTTATCACGCAGGACATTGCATTGGCACTTTCATAGTCCCCCAAAGTTTTTCTACATCTCTGCATTCTCCCTGGAGATGACAACGTGTTCCACACTGTCCTCTTTTGGATGATTAGAAAACTGCATGCTCTGAGCTGAGCCCCACAGTGTTTGAAAAGGAGGAGAGGAAAAAGAAAGAGTGACGGATGGAGCGATGGAAAGACAAACGGCACAAACGTTTCTTCCTCTCTACACGCGTTCCCGAGAATGTGTGCGCACAGATAAACCGCATTGCAATGTCAGCATGTTTATTTGACTTTGACTATCAACATCAAATCAATTTTTCAGAATGCACTTTTCTCTCTCACTTGCACACACACGCAGGATATAAAAAGAATTGTTTGTGTACAGTCAGCACTAAACAGATGGGTTTTTGTAGCCTGGATTTCAACACTGTGACTGTCTCTGCTTCTGTAACTATAACAGACTGTTCCACAGTATTGATGCTCTGTTGTCGTCTCCTCATCCTGTCTGTGTGTGTGCGTGTGTGTGTTTGTGTTGAGATGACCGTAATCTTGGATGTTGAATGCATGTGGTAATCAGTGTCAGTCGTGATCATAGCGGTGGCTTGCTATCCGGGTGAAGGCTCTACCTTTGCATCAAAGCCGCGAGCACTCTCGCCTTGGCAGTGTGATAAACGGCTCTGCTGGGAATAAAAAAGTCACATCCGAGTCTTTAACAATTTCACCAGGAAAAGGAACAGCACTGTGCCCTTTTGCGAGCCGCCATCTGACTTTCGTTGGTTGCAATCTGCAACCACACCACTAGAAATCCTACACGCTGTACCTTTAAAGTTTTACACACAAACTTATGACGACTTTTAAAGTCTGATGCATTATAAAAGATTTAACTACCTGACAGTATATAAAATTCAAGCTTGGACGATTATCAGAAAATTAATCGCCATCTGTTCTGATAACTGATTAATGGTTTTAGTTGTTTTTCATGCAGAGATACAAAACACTGCAGGTTCTAAAATCTTAGAATTAGCAGCATTTCCTTCCCCTAAATTGCGGTACACTGAATGATTTTGAGCTTCATACCTTTGGTTGTACAAAATAAGTAATTTGAAAATGTCACATTTTCATTTTGATTGGAATTTCTCATTATTTACTGAAGTTTTCACAAATCAACCAATTAATGGATTAATCAAGAAAAATAATCAGCAGATTATTCCATAATGATAATGATCATTCCATCAATCCAGCCCCACATGAAATCATTAAAATTTGCGCTACTTTGAACAAGTACAATGCTGCTTAAACATGAATGTATAAGTAATAATAATCTAATGATACAATAGAATAGTCACAGGGGCCATTTCTCTGCATTGAGTACTTTTAAGTATATTAACTGATAATACTTCCATACTTCTTCTTACTTAAAGATCATCTTACTATTTCACACATTCTAAAAATATTTTAAACCTCACAACCCCGTTTGAACTGCTGGCTTAACATTAGCTTAGTGAGGCTTCAACAGAGGTAACGTTAAGCGTAGGCGAGTATGGGCACATGCATGCGTTTAACACAGTAACCTGTACGTGCTTGTCCATTTCAAACATCATCCCGATCATGATTGTGATCCTGATTCCGTTATATAGTAGCAATTCTGGCTACAATATCGGCGAGGAATTTCAGAGATGGAGAGAAAATGATGCTTATAGTTTAGCTTTCTGCTTAACGTAGCCCCGTAACTGTAGCCATGTTCTAGCTGCAGCCGGCTACAGTTAGCAGAAGGCTAAACTGTCAGCAACATATTCTCTCCATCTCTGAAACGCTTCGCCGATATTGTCAGACTCACTTTTTGAAGTCTGTCTTCCTTTTTTTGGTTACTTTGCAGTGTAGGCAGGTGTTACCGATACTGGAATAGCAATTTTTCCTGCAGGATGTTCCGCCATTGAATCAGGTTTTCCCCATCTGGAGGAACGTGCAAGTGCATCTGTATTTGTAGAAAAGCCCATAGGAGCGCCCTCGCTCTGAAATGACCTGTGATTGGACACCGTCTCGGGCTTGATTTTCTGAAGCCTGAAAACAGAGCCATGAAGAGGTGCAGAAGTCTAGTTCTCTCTCAGACCGCTTGAATTATGCTGAAAGGTTATTATGGCATTTTTTGCCCAATGATGCCAAAAACAAACTGCCTACCCCAGCTTTAAGCAACAGATCTGGATATACACCACCACTGGTTAAGGGCATTCGTACATCTGAGACATAATTAATATCATCACATAACAGTTTAACAGGGTGAAACTAATCAGCATCTAAAACATCTGTTGTGGAAAAAGCTGTACCTACAGTAAGGGTGAAACCAATAAGCCCAAATAAACAAACCCGTGTGCAATATTTATATTGCCCAGCATGCTCCATGTCCATGTGCCCCTGGCTGGTAATAACCTTTAGCTAATTACTATTTCTCCTGCATCTTAATATCAGTTCATAAAGCGATGCGGTGCTAATTAGGGAAAGAGAGTGAGATGATATCCAATTAGGGGCCCGTCTCTCGACTCAAAACAAGCGAGCCGACCCAATTCATCTTCACCTTGCATGCCCCGCAGCTACATGGTCGGAGGGCGAGCTTCTTTGAAAGGATAGCCAGTGTTCCCTGATGGTTTTACACTATTAGTCAGTCAAAACATGCCAGCCGAAACAAAGTCATGGTAATGATGAGGACAAAACCCGGGGATCAGCTGGCATCGTTGCCAACGTGGGCAGAGGTCTTTCTTTTTGAATGCGGGAAACCTGGCAAAAGGCCCTCGCCAGGCGAAGCTGAGGAGCTTTTCAATGGAAACAAAAAAGTCAATTTGGAGGAAAAAAAAACTTTCACCAACCTCTACATTTTACAGATTCATCTGGAACTCGCCCAGCATTCAAGAAGACCTTTCAATTCAAAAGCCCCACAGGACTGACCCATCAGTTTTCTATGCTCTTTGAGCACCCGAATACCAAATTAATTACTTAAAATAAGAAGTCCACTTAATGAAAAACACTGAGTCAAGGTGCTACATTTATAGAGAGAGAAGAAAAATGGCACCCACACACTGTCTTTGTGTCTACAGATTCACCCAAGGAGCTGAAAGGAAAAATATTCATCAGGTTCTTCTGCAATACCCTGCAAGTCACGCAAGAATGGCCTACCCTGCTGGTCATTTCCTGTTTTAGCAGAGACTGGTGGGCGCAAAACAGCCTCTTTCCCAGACTAGAATCAGATTAGTGTCATGGGGCCAGCTGCTGTGAATGGGAGTCGTGTCGGTGGGTGTCGGCGAGGGGTCCGCCTGTCACCGCCCCGTGTCATTTCGCCGTGATGGCCTCGTCCCCGTAGACATCAGGGAGTAGCCGATGTAATCTGCAGTCATTCAGCGGTGACCTGGAGAAATGGAAACTTACGCCGGCGGTGAGAGGGAGGGCTGAGACGGAGAGAGAGAGTGAGCGATCTGGTCAGCCCATGTATTTATCTACCTGACACTCTGAACTCCGCAGGACCCGCGGAAAACCATCCCTCCTCCGCCATATTCAGACAGAATCCTAATGCAAGCAGCAAGCGGCGGCGGCAGCAGCAGCAGCAGCGGTAAAGATGTGAGATTGAAGAGCACTTGGCTAATTGACTAAAATGATACATTAAGACATATGCTTACCTAATTGCAGGAATCGCTCCAGCATTCTCTTAAATCACAGCATAAACACTTGAGGCTCGGGTAAATAGTCAAACTGGCTTGGTCTGCTCCTGATCCGACTGATAATGAACTCATTTGAATATATTTCTACCCTAGTAATTACAATCTAATCGGAACTGATGGATCATTTGGGCCCAACCTGCATGAAACATTCATTATTACAAGCCCCAACACATGGTCGGAGTATTTTCCACATCAAACACCGGCGTTTAGAACTAGGAACAGACTAATGAGGTGGACACACTATACAAATGCATGAAAGGAGCTACTGCAATGTGTACTTTGTGCGTGTCTATCTCTGCATTCCAAATAACCTGCATATTGTATGGGATTATATGCACGCAGAAAAATTACAAGTCAAGGACACATGAGAAAAATATATGCATGTATTTAATATGTAAACTCGAAACAGGTGTATGAAAACACACACAGCATGGCTTCAAAGGCTGGATGGCCACTCCGCTTTGCCCTTCCAAACAACATATGGTGAAAAAAAAAAAAAAACATTATCTATTGACATATTAATATATTCAACTGCATTTTATTATTAGAACAAACATTAACATAATTCTCCACTTGGCGGCTGTCCAGCCATCTCCAGTATCGAGACTGATGGCAGCTTGGCTTGGCTTTCTCCACGTCCCTGACCTGCATTCTCAATGGCCTCCTAAAAAAAAAAAAAAAAAGAGGGCTCGGGGCCTCTAAGCGGCAGAGGGGATTAGCCATGCAAGCACTTCCTCCATTTTGGAGATTTTGTTATTGAGTTGCACTTTGCCAATGCTAATTGCCTGAGCCCACGCAGGGTCAGAGTGGGCCACCTCCCCGTTGGGATGGATCTCTCCACTTCATCTGGACATTATATTACCTCCGGCCATGATTTGCGTCAGCAGGCTTGAGTTTAATTCCCCTTAATCACATTCAGGCACCCCGGCAGAATCAATAAAGACAACAGCCAGGGCCATCCTTTGTCCAACATTCCATTAAGGAGATAGAAGCCTCAGCATGCTGCGCCGGCAAACTTTGTTGTTCGGCTACAGACATGATATGAAAAACCAAGATGTGTAAAAAAGACCCAGGCTGTTTTCATACACCGTTTGTAGCTATTGCTATGAAAAGTTACACACTGCAATTCTTATATATCCCACAAAATAAATTTCTATGCAATCCATGTAATTGTGAACCTGGAAATATAAAGAGCGACAAGTGCAGCGTATATGGACGAGGTTGGGGTGGATGAGTATAGGTCAAAAAAATCATGGGACTTTCGGGCCAGGGGAGCAGTGTAAGTACCTTGCGCGAAACCAGAAGTTAATGTTGGCTGATTTATTTGTCATGTAACTACCGTACTTAAGTTGCGCCACTTCGTGGGTTATTTTAATCCAAACTATGATCTTTTCCTAAACCTAAGTAGTTTTTGTCATGTAACTTCTGTACTGAAGTTACACCACTTCCAGTGTTATTTTAAGCCAAACCATGATCTTTTCTTAAACCTCACCAAGTAGTTTTTGTCACATAACTTCCCTACTTCAGTTGCACCATTTCTGGAGTTATTTTAACCCAAACTACAGTCTTTCCCTAAACCTAACTAAGACGTTTTTGTCGCATAACTTCCGTACTTAAGTTACCGCCACTTCCGGTGTTATTTTAACCCAAACCACGGTCTTTTTCTAAACCTAACTAAAGTTAACCAAGTAGTCTTGTTGCCTAAAGCTAACTAAGAGTGTTTGTCGCATAACTTCCGTACTTAAGTTACGCCACTTCCGGTGTTATTTGAACCCAAACCATGATCTTTTCCTAAACCTAACTAAAGTTAACCAAGTAGTCTTGTTGCCTAAACCTAACCAGGTTGTTTCCTGTGAAAATGGAAGTTAATTTTTTAAAAGACTGGAGCAGAAATTTACACATTCGTCACGTGATGCTGGACTTTTATAAGAAATCACCAGAAAAATGACGAACAACTTTATGTAAGATATCATATGAACCGCTATATGAGAATACGTTAAAAGATCGAAACAGTGATATGAAAACTGTAGAGCATTTTGCTGACTTACTAATAAGAACTGCAAGTATATCGTAACACACGGCTGTGATTGCTTTGTATTTCTTCAGTCAGGGTGATGCGTCCCCCTTGGGTTGTCGGAAAACAGGTTTTGATGGCGAACAAACAATAAAAAAGGTTTAAGGACATGCTGAAACGCCCCGTTTTCTAATAAACAAGCCCTGTGAGGCAAACCCAAAATGATTGGTTACAATATAAGGCATATAAGGCATTGGCGTAAAAGCATTGGTCAAACTACCCTTTTCCGAGAGGTAGCAGGTGACAGAGAGACATTTACAGGTCAAGTCTTGGTAACACATGCTTTAAAACACGTGTGTGTACATTACAGACGTATGTGAACAGATTTGTTTGCTATAGGTATGACTTTAATGCAACATGTCACATATGTTCATATTAGCCTTTTATATGCTCCACATCTGATGTGATTTATTGGCCTGATATTAAATGAGAGCAACACAAACCAAGCTGGGGTAAGACGGGTCTTCAACCATATATAAGCATGTGTGATTAATCAGTCTGTTCTGCAAGTGTAACCTTGATATATAATCTTCAACTTCCATCAATAAATACATGTGAAATGCAATAACTATTCCCTTACAAGCATCAGACCCATCACTTTGTATAAAGGTGATCTGAATTTGCCCCAAAAAGGAAAATGGATATCTAAATTATAGCTAATTAAACAGCAGAGTTCCAGCAGAAATGTCTGCTGAGGAAATAACACATAACTTTAAAAAAAAATAGTTTAATGATCCTGTTATGTCTTTTGCCATTTTTGGCTGTAGAAAAAGGCATTTTAGCTTTTCATGGTTGAAAAGGACACAGATTGCTTGCGCATGGCACTCCTGAATCAGTGAGCCATTTAAAGACACTTAATATCACTTAATGTTTAATGTCACATTTACGTGTCTTTGAAAAAGAGGGCACTTTTAAAAAAAAAAAAAAAAAGTTGGGGTAGGCAGTTTATTTTTGGCATCCTTGGGCAAAAATTCCATTATAAAGCCTTCCAGCATATTGTAATTGAAGTGGTACCCTAGAAATATTTTATACAGTAACCTGTACGAGTAGTAGTCATTCATTTCAAACATCGTCCTTCATACAGTATGTTGGTAATAGCTTAGCCTTCTGCTAACCCTAGCCATGAACCTTTGGCTACAGTTAGCAGGAGCAAAACTATTAGCAACATTTTCTCTCCATCTCTTAAACGCTTTGCACAATATTGTCAGATTCTCTTTTTGATAAGTCCGTCTTCCTTTTTTTTGGGCTGCTTTTGCAGTGTGGGCAGCTATTACCAAAGCTGGGGGAGCAACTTTTCCTGCAGGATATTCCGCCTTTGAATCAGGCTTTTTACCAACTTAAGGGACGTGTACATGCATCTGTAGAACAGCCAATAGGAACGGCCTCTCTCTCTGAAATGACCTGTGATTAACTGAAGTCACCACTTGATTTACAATAAGCTGAAAGGTTATTATGGAATTTTTGCCAAAAGTTATGAGAGCTGTTAGAGTGAATCAAAACAATAAAGTTGTGGGTTGTAATACCATGTGTGTGTGTGTAAGAATGTGTTCCTATGTGAGCATGGGTGTCTGTCCGAGAGACAGTATTGTCTTGTATTGATTCGCATGGTGTCCCAGCGGTTCACCAGCGTGGCCAACCGAGGACTGGAGCACACCGCATTTTAATCTGTCAAGATGTCACCAGCTCAGGACAACGGGGGGGGAAAAAAGCGAGTGGAGGGGGTAAAGTTTGGATGGAAAGAGAGAGATGACACCCAACAGTCAACACACACACACACACACCTGCACATAAACACACATAAAGCCTGCCAGTCAGTCAATCAGTCAATGTCCACTTGAGGGACTCGACTTCTGCCCCTTTATGTCCCCACAGACATCTCAACACAGCTCACTGGGTTGTACAACAGTCCTGCTGGATGTACTTCATACTCATACAGTACAGCTATGACCTCATTGATGGTGACTGGTGAGGATAAGGCCCATGTGGAGATCAAGTACATCGACCCCTTAACAAGTAATATCGTTCTGCTGCAGAACATTTACATTTTCCTTTTTTATTTCATGGTAATGATTTCTGAGCGTGCATTCTGGATCTACTGTAACTTTCAAATTAAACTTGCCTGTTCCTGTTTTGTCAGTGTCGATGTTGCCAGCTGGGTTTTTTTTTCGTAGTAACAGCTGACTCCCAAGACAGCTGCGGTGATGCTGCGGAATAAGCTCCTGAACAGCTTTCATAGGCAAACATGCTGAAAGGTAAAGATGTTAAAAAATTACAACATTGCTCTTAGGGCTGTGTAAGTTGAACCTTTGCGCACCGCCGAGTGTTTACACAACACATAATAAAGTTTTCTCCGAGGAATAGTCAAGATGGTATTCCTGGGAGATAGCGCTGTTCACTTCAAATGAATTGGAACGAGGAAAGGTGGCTGTTAACAAAAACAACTCGCTTTTCTGCAGAACTGGATTGATGCAGATATTTCTGTTAAAGCGTTTCGCTTGTACTTATTCAACAGTGTTTTGGGTTTACATTTAAATGAAGAGGTCAAAACTCCGGCAAACGCTTGCAGTGTAAAGAACAACTTCATAGTCAGACCCACGCGTTTCACCTTGTGTCCTTCATCACGGTCGTCACTAAGCACACTACAGAGAACATTCAAATATGATACGTATGAAGCAAAATGTTTTTTAAAATGGTTAAAATATTAAAAGACCCGATCATATACAAATGCATGCTTGTCAGCCAAATAAAATCAATTTTGAGATACTTGAAATTTGTATTTCACTCCATGTCATTTCAGAGGCAATATTGCACTTTTTTAAAATTGTCTAGTTAATTGTCATATTAAGATTTTCAATACAAAATGATGATCCTACACTTAATAGTAGTAGTATGAAGAATAATTTCATGGTGAGACCAGTTGGCAACCTTTGGGTCTGAAAAGTGAAGCCAATGCGGAAGTGCCTTAAACTTGCATTCTTTCTAACAGCCAGCAGGGGGAGACTCCTCTGGTTGCAAAAAGAAGACTGATTGTATAGAAGTCTATGAGAAAATGAGCCTACTTCTCACTTGATTTATTACCTCAGTTAACATGAGTTTATGGTCTCAATCGCTAGTTTCAAGTCTTCATCAATACAGCATGATGTTCATTTAGTGAATTATGGTCCCATTTAGAGTCAAATAGACCATAAAGCAGGGTATGCTTTAGGGCGTGGCTACCTTGTGATTGACAGGTCGCTACCACAGCGTTGTTCGCATTCTCGTCTTAAAACTTGAATTATTATTTTTAGTTCATGGAAGATAATTGTAACATTTTGATCCCCTAATAATGCCATATTTAGATTTTGGTTGTACTTAGCTCCACCGTCTTGTGTCACTCCTGGTTACAAAAGAACCAAGATGGCGATGGCCAAAATGCCTAACTTGAGGCTTCAAAACAGCAGTCCACAAACCAAATGGATGACTACGTCCACCTCTTATATACAAACTATGGGTGCGACCAACTTGTTGAGCATTCACCTCCACTGGCTACTGTGAAATGCTTACATATTACAACATTAAAACATATAACATGTACAGTATGTGCAGAATTTGTAAAATGTTCACCTTCACCGTGGTAATATACAAAAAATAAAAAGACACTGTGGAGGACAGAGATGCACACTGTTACCTTGGAACCCACTCATTTACATGCATATTATTAGTTCTGCATGTTCCCTCTGCTGGTGTGATCTAACCATGTTCAGCAATTCAACACACTGTACTGTATGTCCAAGGAACTGAAGAAATCCATGCTTCGGTACCTGAACAACAAATGCAAAAAACTCATGTGCTAATCAAATAATTCATATTGTTTTGCTTTAGTTTATTATCGGCTTTACTTCTTCTTTTTTTACACATTCTAATAAGGTATCGAGTAAGCCAAGCTCAGGTATGCGGCCTCATTATGAGAAAAATTATACAACATTGTACACTAACTTTTTGCCTCTGCATTATTCCAAATGAAGGAGCAACTCTGTGCTACTAATTAAGAGCCAACCTTTTGGTTTCCTCTGGCTCTTTCACTTTTACCTGAGTTATCTCGTTGTGCTCCTGCGCAAGCATAAAGTTAGTGCCGCCTGGAGAGAGAAACACTTAGATCCAACACGAGCCCCCATGCCGTGATAAATATATTACTTTTGAGGAGCAGTCAGCTTAATGGCTCGCTAAGACATTAAATATAAAGCAAATATTGACAGTGTGGGAATATGTGTTTGTGGGTGTGGTTGGGAGGTGGTTTCCAAAGGAAGGAGGAGGTTTCAGCAGCGGGGGGGTGGGGGTGGAGATTTGTGTGTGCGCGCGTATGTGTGTGTGTCTACTTTGTTGGAGGCTCATCTATAATGTACAAAGACGATTAAGTTTGAGCAGCGGCTGGGGCAGATAGACAGTCAGTTGAGTGGTGAGGTGCAGATAAGAATGAATGCAAATATACAGCAAGAGTGACAGATTAACCTTGGACAAGGTTGAGCATTAATGCTGTGAACAGGCAGGGAGCACTGTGGTGCCTGCTGAGGTAAAACACACACATACATGCAAGCATGAACAAAGACAAAGGCGCTTTTTTTTACACCCACACAGTTTAAAGACGAGGGTGTGGGCATGCATACAATACACTCTCACTTGTGTTCCCGCGGTTATGCATTTTAGCAGTGTACACGATTGATAATTGATTATTCATCAGTCATGATGCTCAATGTTCAAGTCATGAACATAGCGTTTTAATAGACAATTTAAAGCTGCACTAAGCAAAAATCTCAAAATCCAATGTATGTTTTTTTTAAACCTCCAGAAGGAAGAGACGATCAATTCTTCAAGCCACATTGATTACCGCTACGTTTCCCTTTTTGTCTGCCATCTAAGTTCTGTTTGCGCTCTCACACTGTGTTGGATTTCTTGCTCCAGTGCGTTGTGAATGTGGCTGCAAAAACATTCTCGAAATCAAGAGTGAGGACTTCAAGAGAACATTTTTAGTGAATGGAATTTCTAATAATGATCACTGATTGTTTATTATGATTAAAGTTATAATTCCTACGATTTTCGTGAACTCAAACGACATTTCATGGTTGACATATTGTCTGTAATAGGCCTAAAATGTACTTACATTCAGTGATCCTCACTATATAGTAGTTTTTAAATTAGTAGTTTTTAAATTGGTAGTGGCGGAGTCCGCCATTCCTACGTTGTATGACAGTTAAAATTTCCCAGATCATGTATTAATGGGTATAAATCAACTGCAAAGACATGCAATTAATAAATTAATTGATAACAAAGGTGGGATTTTCTCTCCTTCGCTGACACGATTAGTGCATCCAAACTCCTCGTAGCAAAAATTCCTCTTTTTTTGTCCATGATAACAAGTTAGCGACAAGTGAGAACCTTTGATATCATGGCTTGTAGCCTATCAAATCAAAGATAGAGGCAGTCTCACGTACATTCTGAGCACAGAAACAGGCATGAAAGGGCCGAGTGCCGATTAAAGAATCTAATTCGCAGTTGTAGTTAGGATTTCTTGAGTTAAGATAAGGAGGTCTGAGATGGGATAAGACACCGCTGTGAGTTTAGGAATTGCTTCTGAAATAGGACGATAGGATTTTTTCCTTTCTTTGAAAGTTAAAGTGAGGGTAGAAGAAGCAGTTAGGATAGTTTTCTGGTGCATATGCAACAGGAATTAAAACAGACAAGGACTGAGTTACACAATAGCAAACTGTAATACATGTGCACATAACAGACAGAGCATACATTTACATACTGCCCATTAAACCCTGCTGTCATTTTACCAACATAGATCAGGCTGTTACACAACCAATCACTGCATTAAAGGCCAGCACGCTTAACATGGACCACGGTACCTTTTCACAAGGAGTCAAATATAGCGGCATAAGATATGTCTCTTTCCAACTCTCTATATTATGTAGCCTACTGATTACTTTCTTGGAGGATGACAGCATGGAGCTGGCTAACCCACACTGTAGATGAATGATAACAGCTATCTCTGTCTCTGTCTCTTCCCTCTCCCCTTTTTCCTTGACGTCACATGCAGGGAGACAGTATCTAGGAGCAGGTAAAAATAGTGCGGCAGAGGTAGGAGACATCAGGTTTGTGATGTGCTGAGCAGATGGAGGGAGGAAACGGTGAATACCAATAAAGCAGATGGATGTGGCCTGGGTGGCTCTTACTGTACTGTATTTGTCACGTTGCTTCGGCGTCGAGTTCTTTTTGAGGCCCCGAGGATATGAAAAACCGGTATGTAAAAAAGGATGAAAGTGGTGAAGCTGCGGGCGACTTAATCTTGCGCTGAGTGCTGGGGTGTTATTTTTTTTTATCATAGCAAGTGAAAACATGCTATCAGTGACTGATTGCAACGAGAGTATATGAGCCAGCGAGCTGTTTCTATGCATCATATAGTATTGCACCATGACTGAATTCATAGTGTGATGCATATAATGGAGTGGTTCTGTTCAGAATGTGTCAGAATTAACTATATGTTGTGTATATTAATGAAGAAAAATACACTTTACATGCCGTCTAAAAATTCAGTGAGAAGTACAAATTGGTCTATACTGGATGAATAAAAAAATGGATGTCGCTTTGTTCCAGACTGAACTGTATCAACAAATGGGTTGCAATTATATGGTGCTATTCATATATTTGGCATGAAATCCTGTACAGACATTCATGGGCCCCAGAGGACGAATCCTAATGACTTCTGTGTTCCTCTGACTTTTAATCTAGTGCCACCATGAGGTTTTGTTTTTTAGGGAAACGTCTTGACAACTACTGGATGTTCCCCCAAAGGATGAATTGTAAGAACTTTGCTGAGCTACTGACTGTTCATCATTAAGTCTTTTTCATTTCCCAACACTTTGGTTACTGACTAAATTCCTGCAAAACTAATGACATTCCCGTTAGGCTCAGTTGCACTTTGGTACTCCAATGGCAAATGTGATAATAATAACACGCTAAACTAAGATGGCGAACATGGTTAACATTACATCTGCTAAGATTATCTTGTTTGCGTTTAGCTCATCTTGGGAAAATGTTATGTCTAAGACAAAATGTACTGCAGTACACGTTTGGGTATTTTCTGAAGACAAGTTCGTTACTAGTCTAGGAATGGAAATCGCAGTCTTAAGGCCTTTACACACCGGGGTGTAATGAGTGAACAACACGGAAATGCGAAATACTCGTCTGCAAATATTATATGTCTAGGGCTTTTATTGTGAAAGGTAAGAAAAGAAAGGAGGGGATCTTTATTCCCAGTGCGACAGCTCAGAAAATCAACCTTATTGGGGAAAAAGTGTATGTCGCTTTTTCGCCGCGTAATACTCGCATTCTGTGTTAAAGCACTCATAACTAAAACAACAGTTCAAATAGGGATGTACCGATCCGACTTTCAGTCCCGATACCGATATCTGGGCATTGGGTATCGCCCGATCCCGAGTACCAACCCGATACCGAGTACCAACCCGATACCAGTGTTTAATCAATAAGCTGTATGCGTCACTTTGTGGAAGTGACTGGGATCATTCTGTTATGTGTAAGGCAACATCGGGTTTGACTTAAACATCACTGTCCTAACTGTGTAAAACAACGTGTAAATTATACACCAGCAACTTGGTAAAAAAATCTTAAAAATAAAACAGGAATTAAAATTCCAGTATATAATGTTTATAATATATACAAGTAGAATTGAATAGATTGGGCCCCAATGTCACCGATACCCGATCCAGCTATTTGAGTCAGTATCAGCCCGATATCCAATCTGGTATCGCTGCATCCCTAAGTTCTAAAGATATATTGACAAATGAATTGCATGAAAAAAAATATGAAGTACACACACTCTGTACTGACATGTGATATAATACCATAAATTACCTATATGCCAAGATTTCTGGATAATGTCACACTTTACTTCCGTAATTGTAAACACATCAAAAACTATTCTGTGATTCCCCATCTGAGCTTGTTTTCTTAGGAGTGAGGAAACGTAGTTCATCCACCGGGCCCACCGTGTAGACCCTTAGAGCCAATTAGAGAACATTTCTCTCTGAACATTTCTCAGATCACTCCAGTCCAATTTGGCTTGAAAAGGCACCACCCTAATAGGCGGTAATGAAGGAAAACAGAGTTTTCCACTGATTCACCGTCCAGATAAAGATTTTCCTTACTGCTGATAAGGAGTTCACTTTACGTGAAGTTAATAATAAAAAAAACGGCAAGGCGAGGTGAAGAGTACAACAGAAGCAAGAACATCTGAACTGAAAAAAAGTCACAATTCATGTTCACTCGGTCGCATAGAGCGCCAATCATGTCCTACATGCAGGGCACAAACACACACCACGGAGTAAGGAAATCATAATTGGGATGACGGAGAGTGAGCTCAGCTGACATGCAATCCATGTAGTTTAATGGATGAAAACTGTGATAAGAAGCTCTTCGGAACGGAGCGGCTAATGAGTAAACAAGATGGGATGATTAATATATGAATACTTAAAAACTAAATTGTGTTGTGACTGCTGAGGAGAAGAAAATCTAACTGAACGGGGCTGTTAAGATTGTCATGGGGCTTACATCATGTCACTTCTAGCCTGAGGGTAAAGGCAGCGGGATTGCAAAATCAACATTTAGGACTTGATGTCAGGCCATTATCAGCTACTAAATGGAGTCCAGGAATTGGGAACATTGGTGTCCTTTAGTGCGTGTCTGATTAAATTTTCTCCACAATAAAACTCCTTTTTCTATACATCACTTTGTTCCGTTTCCTTAGGTGTTTACTTCTTTAAGGCCACGTGGGATCCGAGTTCATAAAAAAGGGATGATCGGTGGTTCAAACTGCTCGTTTGCTCAATGCACTTCTCCAATTCATCTCTGTTTTCATGACCTTTTTCCAGGCCTTTGAACTGCAGCGTCTTGGTTTCGGTTTCCTCGTAATGCCCTGCCGATGACAGGCGCATTTCCTGTTGTCATCCCAGTTTTCGTCTCTATAAATGCTAAAGTTGGCTTTCAGCGTAGCAACGGCTGAGTAAAAAGCCAAGTGCAAAGAAACACGTTGGAAGAGGACGGTTCTCAGTGTTTTAATAACCGAAACAGCAGGAGTGCAGCACAAGAATAAACACTATACTGCCAACAGGGCAGACTAACAGTGGGGGAAACAGCCACACAAACAGTGGGGGAAATAACACACCAGAGAAGCTGTTACTATACTTACACTAAATAGGGCTTGCAAAATTACTATGCCGCTGATGCAAAACAAACAGCGAGTATACAACTGGTATTATCTTTTTTGACGGAAATATGTTCCAAGATCCACACATCCAGACACTGAGGCGAGGCAGTATAGTATAGTGTTATAATGCAGCTAGCAGTTTGACATGAATTGAAAACAGGACAAACACACCAATCAGCACCATGGACAGCAGCCGGGTGGACTTAACAGTGGTGAGTTGGATCAGCACCACGGACAGAGAGTGTGACAGACTAGCACTTACTAAACCAGGTTTCCATCCAAACTGCAAACGAATTATGAATGCTTGTTTCCATCCATTATGCCGTTATGTGATTATTAGGAGCTGGTTCATCGAGATGAAGCAGTGGGTGGTGCCAGTTCTGCAGTCGGTACAACCATTTTACCGTTGCAGAAGAAGAGGGCTCGACAAGATGACATAATAAATCAAACCCGCAAATGGTGAGAAACCATGTACGAAACGCTTTTGAAATATGACATTTGTTTGTTTCATGTATTAAAGTGAGATCAGATCTGTGTGGAGCGATTATGAGACTGTTTTAATCTTTAGTCTTCACTGTAATAGAAGCTTCAGTGTACGTTCAAGTCAAATCCTTAAAGGGAAACTATGCAGAATTTTTCAACCGACTCTGTTGCTGCCTTCAAATGAAACTCGTGAGCTCGTGTTTTACAACATGGGAAGTCGTGTACACCAGGGGTTCTCAACCTTTTGTAACTTGAGGCCCACGTCTGATTGTTAAAATAATTCCGAGGACCATTTTCCCAAATAAATGACAAACTTAGCTTACCCTCAGGGGAGGTTCGTGGGTCCCCATAGAACCCATTTTCATTCACATATCTTGAGGTCAGAGGTCAAGGGACCCTTTTGAAAATGGCCATGCCAGTTTTTTCTCGCCAAAATTGAGCGTAACTTTGAAGTGTTATTTAGCCTCCTTCCCAAAAAGCTAGCATGGCATGGCCGGGATCAATGGATTCCTTAGTTTTTTTTAGTTTCATATCATTCCAGTGTCCTTCCTCTAGCTTTAAAACCCGCCCGCTACAACCTCTGAAAAACAGAATAGCGGCCGTTGGATTTTGAAGAGCTCAGTCTAACCATTTGTAAGTACCTCCGCGGCCGACTAGGTGGTGCTTTGAGGCCCACCGGTGGGCCCCGGGCCAGTGGTTGAGAATAGCTGGTGTACACGACATGCTTTGCCGTTCAAGTGGGTAAGTCGTGAGAACACCGCTGCTAAGCAACGGCATTATTAACGTTACAGTCGGCGTCTAGAAGCCACGGAGGGTAACAATTTAGCAAGCTACAAGCGGGTAACATAATGGAGGAAATGCAAAGGCATAATGACAGGCCGTAAGGAATATCAACATTTTCTTTTTCTTGTCACGTGTTACAAGACAAAACAGTCCGTTTTCAATACCATCATTTTGAAGTGAAGGAACTTTTCCACAACGGTTTTTCTTTACATTAAATCACTTCATACTTCTTGAAAAAACAAACTGGCTGTGACAATGCTATTAAGCACACAGAGGACCATTTAATGAGGGATAAGACTTTTCCGTTTTAAAAATCATAGCAGCGCTTCAGGTTCATGGGTGACTTTTCTTCACTCTGATAATGAGTTATTTTTTGGGCTTTAATCATGTGTTAAAAGGTCTTCGGTATACAACAAAATGTTAACTCCTGCATATCTTTTGGTCGACTGCTATAAATGTCATCACTTCCAAGTTGGTTCAACTTTTGAAACGGGCGAGAAATGACTTATTGTGGGTCTAGTTTGGTCTTTTTCATGGAGGCTTTTTTATTACCTGGACGATTTGATTTGGAATGATTTGTTTATGCCAGAGCGGCGGATGGTCTTTTTTTTTTTTTTAATAATCACAGGATACATCAGCACTTCTCGGGTATACGCCACTTTAAACTCCAAGCCTGGTATGTGTGTGTGTGTTTAGGCAAACAGTGTAGGTGTGTATAATTATATGACTCAGAGAAGAGAAGTGCTAGAGATACCGCGGCAGACAATATTATTCTCTCTCCAATGCTCCCGTTCCCCCTCGGCTGCTCGAGCGAGAGAAGGAGAGAGGGAAAAGGTTACACCAGCAAGGGTGGGTATTGAAATTCAAGACCACTTCACCTAGCCCAGGAGTGACTGTCTGAAGATTAATGAGCTATTTGGGGAGAGTTCAGCTATTTCACATGCACAGGGTCCACATTAGTGATATAATTAATTTTACAACACTGGGGTGTTGTCACCCCTCAGTAGCGTGCCATGCGCCTATGATAAGCATTTCCTAATTAAACAACACATACGAAAAAAAAAAAAGATTTGACATTCAGAGTCTTCGGAGGGAAAAAAAACAACCTCATGCTACAGTCAGAGCCACAGCCCGATTCCTTGCTTTCCTCACGGGGGAACCTTTGCATGAGTTTTACATACTTTAGAATCAAGTAATTGGATGGATATTGATTTTGGTGTCCGTGTCGAGGGCTCTGAGAAATTCCGAGTGTGCAGGGAATCCAAGCCGAGTATTTGTGATAGAATCGGCCTCCTGTATCGTTTCCCCTCGCTGCGGTTTCACATGGCGAAGCAGTGGCGGCGTGTTAAAAAAAGTTGAACCATCGTAAAGGTCCTGGGCACGAGAGCGAGAGCGGCAGCTGTCCTCGCCATGGATGTATTATTAGAACTGGATACCGGACCACTAAGATGGCGCCTATTCATTCCAATGCGCTCAACCTGGCGTATACGGCAAAACGTTTTCTAGCTTTCGGGTTACTTCCGGGGTTATGCGGCCTACTGAATATGCACAGTAGTGTTTCTCCCATAAAAGACGGAGGCATAATCAAACTTGTTTGCAGTTTGAGTTGTCCTGTCAATAGTTCTACGGATGTCTCTTTTACAATGGTGGTCTATGGGAAAAATGTTTTCTTGGCCTTAGGGAGATTTTTCGCTGCAATATCGCAAGTGGCCACTGGAAGAAAATTGGAAGCAAGGCTGAGCGGCAGCACCGTATCCATGTCTTATTATACATCCATGGTCTTCCCATGGATGTAAGAAGAGAACAGCGTTGTAGGCGGGCTCCCGTTCATTCCTATGGGAGTTGCTCAGTGGCGCATGAAGCCAAAATGGCTCGACTGTCGCGTGATAAAATACCCGAATCATCCGGCATTCTCCCGCCGAAAAATTATCCACTGAGTTACAAACGCGTCTTTCCAAAAATAAGTCTATGGGAAAAAGTATTTTTGGGCCCAATGGCGTCACATGACGGACACGGAAGTTGTAGTACCACAGTTTGGCAACTAGCTTGCTCACTTCAACATGGCTTGTATTGTACCTCATTTGTACATTGCTTTGTAGAAAAGCGCCTGCCAAATTGATATACTATAATCCTCTTTTTTACATTTTAAAATGCAGTGTCATCAGAGTTTATATTTCACACAAGAAGTGAGGACGATGCAAATTTCTGTTCAGCTTCAACCAACCAAAACTATTATAACACACCTCAAGGCCTCTGTTTCAGGTGTCCAAACAGCCCCGCTCACAACATGCACTTTATGAGAAACGAGTGGGTTTTTATGCTAATCTTCTCCCACATGTATGGACCACGCAGCTTGACTGTTATGTGCATTAATACGCGTCGGCTGTACCTGTGAATCATAATGGTCAGAAAGGTTAGCCGTTTTCATCATTTTTTATTCTGGCTTTTGACGCAATTTAAAATATTTCATGCATACAGCTGGGGGATTTGCATAAACCTGTCTTTAAGTGGTTGCTGGCCAGGAATTATTAATAGTAAACAAGTACTAGAAGGCAAATGGTCAGCATATGCCCCCTGTGTAAGCCGTCCAATAAAAGGAGCCACGGTTCCTCTATAGCCTCAAAATGCCATGTGCAGCAAGGTGCAAATAGAAAACAGAATTATTTATATTCTGCAGGGTTTCGGCTTAATGGAACCGTGTAGCGGCTGCCCTGGAGGGGAGAACAATGTGGTAATGAAGAATTAATTTGTGTGGATAAATGCCATCGTGATTGTATGATTTATGTTGCTACACATTAGATGCAAAATGGACTTACTTTACAAACTAACTGATCAACCCTGGACGAAAAGCAGACTAATAAAAGGAAACAGTAGCATATAAGTGCTCTTTAGACGGCTACACAGCTGGACATTTTGATTTTTCTAATGTATGCATGCAGTAAAGCTGGTCTTTCCAAGTTTCCTGTTTGATCATCAGCAGGGAACATTCAGCAGAGAGACTTCAAGTTATACTTTTGTGCTGAAACAATCACTATTCATATCATATCCACCCCTCTTCCCATTTATTTTTTGATTTAGGAGAGCAAAAAAGACAAATGCATTGAGAATTATGGTATATTTAGAACAGTTATCTCCGAGAAAACATGAGCTGTATCTTTGTACTGTGAAGAAACACAGAGCTCCTTAAAGGAAACACATACATGAACAGTGGGGATGGTGTAAACATATTTCAACTCCATGTTCTAGTGCAGTTTTGTTACATATAGCCGTGGTTTAACTGCTGCTTCTTCTACAGTTTTGCATTTTTAATAATGATGATAAAGCGCCATACTGTTTGTATGCTTTATCCCTCTTGGTGGAAAATGTCTGCTGTAGGCTGCACTGTCTGTGTGTGTGTGTGTTTACCTATGCTTGTTGTACTGTGGTGCGTTCAAGACTGTGGGAGAAAAAAAAAGAAAAAAGACTCATGTTACATATAGTGCCAAATTCATGATTTCCCAGTGGGTGCTCAAAATGATGAAAGTCCCTATACAATGATGGTAAATGGACTGAATTTATGTAGCACCTTTCTACCTTACCGAACAAAGCGCTTTACTATACATATTTGGGCTGTCAATTGATTAAAATATTAAATCACGATTAATCACAAATTACTCATACATTTTTTATCTGTTCAAAAAGTGCCTTAAAGGGAGATTTGAAGTTTCAAGTATTTAATACTCTTATCAACATGGGGGTGCACAACTATGCTTGCTTTATGCAAATGTATGTATATATTTAGTATTGAAAATCAATCAACAATACAAAACAATGCAACATGTTGTGGGTACCCATAGAACCCATTTGCATATCTTGAGGTCAGAGGTCAAGATACCCCTTTGAATATGGCCACGCCAGTTTTTCCTCAGCAAAATTTAGTGTAAGTTTTGGGCGTTATTTAACCTCTTTCGTGATAAGCTAGTATGACATGGTTACCAATGGATTCTTTAGGTTTTTTAGTTTCATATGACGTCAGTATCCTCACTCTAGCTTCAAAACAGAGCCCCCTACAGCCAAAATAAATTGAGTTAATGTGTTAGAATAATGAAATTAATTAAAATAATGCGTTGGACAGCCATATATCTGGTGTCCAAAAGTGTAGAGCTCTTTTGAAGTTAGTGACGTGTGTGCTTTCCTTACATTTGTTACATTGTTTGCGTACGTATTTAACTTAGTTTACGTACTTATTTTAAGCCCAACCATGACGTTTTTTCCTAAACCTAATTAAGTGGTTTTGTTGCCTAAACCTAAGTGAGTGGTTTTGTTACCTAGCCTAACTGTGGCTGTTACTGTAGTTTTGTTGCATGGCTTAAAAATGATGCAAAAGAGGCTCTTAAAAAAGGCTAAAATCCATTCTCATGACACGCGGAATGTCGTAATGTTGTGCTTTTATGCGCCTTCCCATGAGATCGGGTTGGTGCTCACGGTCACGTGGGACCTGAGTCCTAATCCTAACCCCACAGAATCGTCCAAAAAGTCTGTTCATGGGAGCATGATCAAAGTATGACAGCTCTTAACTAAAACAGAGTGTTTTCAGCTAATCATAAAATAAACCATCTGAGTTCATAGAATCAACTTAAATGCAGGTTATATTAACATATGTTGTGCACAACTTCCCCAGCGTTGACAAAGATGCACACACACACACACACACAAGTTTAATCATCCATCTGCTACATTTTACTTACCAAGGCCGCTACTGTAAAGCAGCTGTCTTTCTGTGACCTTTACATTTTTTTATTCTTTACCAGACCGCCATGAATAAAAAGTCTCACTGTAACTGTGAGTTCCAGTGTGCATTTAAACATCAGTATATGTAAACAAGTTGACTCTCGTGTAATAAGAGCACTTGCACTATTGATGCTCGGTGAAAATCAGAAATTGGAAGATATCCATCCGGTGGTGATGGGGCAGAGGCCGAGGTGTATATAGACCCAACGCTGCAGAGGTTTGCACGAATCAATTTCACAGGCTTTTGCAGCATTTCACACTTAGGAGACTATGGGCGGAGTCCATATTTATGTATTCAGTAGCTTTGAGACTGGTTGCTCTCAAGTTGTGCTTGTCAAATCTGTTGCAGCAACGGCTGTGGGGAACGATTTTTTATTTTTTTTTCCTCGGATCAAACATCATGAATAATTTTGCATTTAAAGCCATCTTCACGTTTGAGCTATTCCGTGTGCAAAGCAGACTAAATAGAAAAAATGCGAGACCCCCCGAGAGTCTGTTCCTTTGTTTTGCAGTTGTGTTAACATGGAGCGTTTGCTTCTTGTATATTTATAAAAATGTGGCCTCTGTACAGTTGTATTTATGAGCACAAATGCAACCAAATAAATATGTTCACATGTGGACATTTGGATTGATTCTGCATCACAATGTGTATGCATCAATAACCCATTTTATCACCACCCGCCCCGAGAGCTAAACAAGCCTCCCCCGACGGCAAACCTAACACCCCCTCCAAGTTTGCCCGCTCTCCCCTCCACCAGCTTGCCTGATAGGTAACACAGTCAAAATGGGCAGAAGTAATGGGAGACAACACAGGCGGAGGCGGTGCCAACAGCTCGCGGGTCCCTGCCTGTGCCGAGCTGTGTGCCCGCGCGACAGATGGATGTAGTCTCTGGACTGATTAATGTGCTCGCTGGCCCGTGCTTCAGTGGCCGCGGCAATGAAGGAGTTCACAAAAGCGGTCCGGACATTTGTTTCGTCTCCAAAACAGGTGTTGCACTTGTTTGGTCCCCCCCCCACTCCACCTCATTCCGCTGCAGTTTGATAAGCTGGATGATGCGACCGAGCATATCTGACACGGAGGTCAACCGCCACATTATTTCCCCGCCGGAATACATCAATGAATCTAAGGCTAGTCAAAACTCGCGTGCGCGTGAATTCATCATGAAGCATAATGGAATACCGTGACAGGGGTGGAGCGCAGGCGAAGTCAAGGTCAAACTTATTTATAGAGCCTTTCAACGAAACATCACTAAGTGCTTTACACAAAGCAACAAATGACATAAACAATGGCTTAAATTATGCACATGTGGCGTGTCACTGTTTAGCCTGTGTGGTGCAAACTTCAGTTTAAATTTATTTCATGTGTCTGATTTTTCTGGTTTACATGCCTCTAGTATTTGCTCAGCAAGAAGAGCCTGGGGAACCCCCTCTATTAGGGCATCGTATATAAAACAGGGGGAAAAAATCAATATGCATCCTTTCTCCCGGGCCGGACCGGCGCCCGCTCCTCGATCACAGCGTTGGTGACACGGGGAGCTTTTGCCGGACGGCCAACCAGGACGCCAGGACTAATAGTCGTCAAAGCCAAGTGACAGTGAGGCTTATCTGTGGTGAGCGATATTTCCTCTGCCTCCCCGAAGATCTGGCCGGACAGTGTGTGTTATCCCTCCCTCCAGATAAACCTCATCTCCCACACATACTGTATGTCACATCCAGGCTATATAAGCTGCGAGGGCGCCTCGGCTGTCCCCTAACGGCGACCATGACAGCCAACCTCTCGACTGGGAAAAACAACTGTAGTTTTTGTTTCGTAGCCCACCTAATACTCTGCTGACACACATTTCCCTCCTCCAGCTCCTCGTAACTTTTTCATACGCTTTATCCCGTCTTTAAAGATCCCCTTCTCGCCCCTTTGAGATTAGCGGTGGGTAAAGATGAAAAATTGCGTTTTCAGCTCGGTGACATCTAATCTGTTTGGCGAGCTTTAATTTCCCTCGACGACGTAAGTGCTGGTGGGCCGCGAGCTCGCGACAGACACACTTTTGTCAAAGGACAGGGATGACACCGTTAGGAGAACATTGCAGACTTTTCCCTCATCTTTGATTTCATTTTCTTCTTAGCCTGGAAAAGCTCGTTCCCCTTTTGATTCAATCTATGTTTAAAAAAAAAAATGAAGTGCGTTTTGGATCACTAACTTTCAGATTCTGTATGGGCGTATAATTAATCAGTGTACTCAAGCCATTTCTTCATGTTCTTAGAGGTGCAGTGCGTAGGATTTGGGGGCATCTAGTGGTGAGGTTGCAGATTGCAAAGATGTCTCCAATGTGCCAAGGGTGTAGAAGAACTACGGTGGCTGACGCAAAAACGTGAATTGGTCTCTAGTGTTTTGTTTGTCCATTCTGGGCTACCGTAGGAAACATGGCATCTGGCCCCATTGAAGAGAAGACCCGGCTCATTCTAAGGTAACGAAAACACAATTCTTACTCTCAGATGATTATCCACTAAAGAAAACACTTATGATATTCCATTTCTGCCTATAGATTCCCCTAAATGTTAGACACTGTTCCTTTAAACGATTTGCAGCTCTAATACTGGCTTTATTAAGCAGCCCGAGTATCAGCCAGACAACAAAACCACAAACCAATACAGTTTGTCTGAAATATCTCCACATAGGATGGATTACTTTCTTCATCTAGCACCACCAGCAGGTATAAGCTTTCACTGATCCTGAAAAATGATTACATCTACTTTATAGATTGGCACAAACTTTTTGTACAAACAATTCATGGTTCCTAGACGACGACTTTTTCCCAGTGATCATCGGGTCAAAATTGCAATTTGTGCCATACTTTTGTTATGATTGAATACCAGCAATGGCATTCCCAACAGCCTCAGCTGCACTTTAGGTTTAGTGTTAATTAGCAATTGTCAGCATGCTAATATACAAAACTAAGCATATTGGCATTATAACAGGTTAATATTGTGATTGTGAACACGATAGAAAGCTGATTGCAGAATGTAGAATGTTGGTTGCAGATTGCAACCAACTTAAACATGTCCCGTGTGTCAAGCGTGTAACAGAACTACGGTAGCCGGCACAAAACTGTGAAAACGCTAGTGACCCTATCTAGAGCCGGTTGTTTGGTTTGTCCGTTCTGGGCTACTCTAGAAACATGGCGGCCAGCTCTGTGAGGACCCACTCATATGTAGATATAAAACGGCTCATTCTAAGGTGACAAAATCCCAACTATTCTTATTTTCAGGTGATTATACACCAAGGAAAACATAGTTATTAATATTATATTCCATTTCTGCCAGTAGATCCCCCTAAACGCTACACGCTGTTTTTTTAATTTTTAGTTGATTTTGGCACCGATGACAAACATTAAGAATAACTATAGAGAAATAGCCAATCTTCTCGCTAATGTCCATGTGTATAGGTCATATAGAGGCATCAGTATTAGATTGAAACAGTTTCATAACCAGTTATGAAGTTCCTCGCAGTAACTTTAACTAAAGCATCAATGCCTTTTGTGTCCAAGTAAAGCCTCCAAAACACCACTAGCATGGCTGTAGACTCTTAATCTTAGTCTACAACTAGACATTTGGTTGAGACACACTTTCTGTCCGTAAATTATTTTGAAATATTGCATGGACAAAAACACATTTCATCGCAAAGCTTAAGTAAAGGAAAGCAAATCAAAAAGTGAAGACTACATTACATTTTGTTAATGCCAAAGAGTTTTCATTAGCTGCTGTGTGGACACAGAAGAAGGCAAGTTTACACAATGTTTTTACACAATAGTAATCCTAATATAGTATCAGGTTCGAATCAGCACAGGCCTATAGCTAAAATGGAATTAGCAGATGACATCCTCCTATGCAACGTAATGCTTCTTTTCACTAAAATGAGGAAAACTCTTATCGAGTAGCATATTAGTGCGGCAATAAAAAAAAAAAAAAGACTATAGCTGTGAGGTTACTATTTTTCGACACAAAATAGGGGCTATTTTTCACCCTGACAAGTGTAATGTGGCCATGTTATTGGCATAATGTGCCAGTGAGATGAGTAACAGGAGCTTCTTATTGGCCTCAACCTCCTCGTGTGAAAAAGGCTGTCATTTAGGTTGAAATTAAATTAGTGCGCTTGACACTTTGACACCGCAGTTCAGTCCCCCGTCCCCCCGTCTGCCCCCGAGAGTCATCTTTCAATTTCGCGAAATCAGAATTACGTTGTCAAATTGCCGCCTTGTCTCAAGATCCATCGCTCTCTCCCCCCCTTCATGTGGCAAGTGCCCACTGCACCTCTGTGGAAAGATTGAGTAATAGATTGATCTCAGGCAGAAAGAGGGATGGAGGCAGGCGTAGAGAGAGAGAGAGGGAGAGGGAGAGGAGGTTACTGGAGAGGTAGCTGAGTGAATCAGATCTTCATTTTCTACCACTTTGACATGTGTCACAGTGGAGCCTGCCGCGATTACATAACAATGAGGACCCGCGGAGATCACCGCCGGGCGGCTGCGATATCTGCCTGATAAATATACTCGGGGGCTTCGAAGGCGGGCACGCAACAAGCCACGTTTTAAAGGCCAGTGTCACATCAAGTGGTCACAAAGCATTATCAGCACAGCGTGTCGCGGGTAATGACAAGACAGCGCTGAGCACAGTTGCAAATTCCCTTTAAATATATGTCTGATCGCTATCAAAGCTCACCTGCTGGAAAAGAAATATCATGTCCAGCTGGGAAACAGGCAAACCAATTTAACATGTGCTGTAATAGCTGGAATATATTATATTATAAAAGTCAAACTCCTGTATGTTTAGACTTCAAAGAGAATTATTATATATTATATCATGACAAGCTGTCTCAAAAAAAAAAAAAAAATCACTTAAATATTAAATACCCTCTCCAACTTTTGAATAATAACATGGTTCTTTGTCATATAAAGCACTACAATGTGGATTTCCCCGCATATGATTTTCTTTCATGTCAGTACATCTTTACATCATCCTCCTCCACTAAAGAAAAATAGCTCTCTCATTTTAACTTGGATGTTTGACCTTCACCGCGCAGAATAATGTATGTGCACATTTTTTGACACTGAAGGGCTGTTTTCACAGTCATCTGCCGGAGGGAGAAAGTTTGAAGTGGAACTGAATAGTCTTTTCAGTGAAGTACTGTGGGAGTCATCTTGTGTCCAGCGGTTGCATTTTTTAAAATGATCAGTATGTGTATATTCATAGATTCTGAATTTCCCAATGATGGAGAAAGAGAAGATGTAGTTGTAAGAATTTATAACTCCGTATTGACTATTTGTGGAAGGGAGACGTTAATTAGAAAATGGTTTGATCTAACGCTTAAACGGTATAATATGTAACCATTGTCGGTTGCAGTTTGTAAATACACCATATTCAAAGTTGGCTCCTCCTCCACAGCTCTATGAGCCAAGAGGGAGACGGAGAGCAGCGACGGTCGAGCGAGCTATAGAGTGACTGAAGAGAGGGAGCGGTGTTAGTGAGAACAAAGCAGCAAATCAGAAAAATAAAACGTTACTTTCTGATTGTTTCCCGGTGGTTACGTTAAAAAAACACGCAACTAACTCCCCACGACTACGTACAACTCTGCGGGAAGATGCCGAGTTGCCGGATTTTGAATGAATGCAGGCTTCCTGTCTGCTAGCTGTGGATCAGCACTGCTCTCGTCAAACTACAGACACACACTGATCATAACACAATCCGTTCCCATCCGTGAAATACAGTGGTTTTGTATCTAAACAGAGTAAAGGGGGACTTGTGAATCTAAAGCCGAAGGGCGTGTGATAAAGCGGCAATATTTGGCCACCTGAACAGGCTGCACTCACACCCCCACACATGGCCAAAAGGCTGTTTGCAGACGCCCAAAAACATCCAGAGTAAAGCAAAATAAGAAGTAAAGAGAAAATACAGGCACCACCACACACTTCTAGTGGGGCATAAGTGATGATTGAGAGAGATCATTTTATTATCAGTTTATACATTGTGTTTTAGTTATATCTTGCATATTATACCTTTAAACAATTAGTAAATCTATCATTTAGTAGATCAAAAGAAAAAAAAATAATGTTCATCATTTAATCATTTAAGTCATCTGTCAAGCAAAAACTGCCAACTACTTCCTGCTTTCATCTTCACAAATGTAAAATTTGCTGCTTTTCTTCATTTTATGTCCTTGAAGATTGAATATATTTGGGCTTTGGACTGTTGATCGGACCACACAAGCATTTGAAGATGTCAGGTACAGCTCTGGGGAAATCATGAATGGGCATTTTTATAGACTCATAATAATCTTTAGTTGCAGCCCTACTGTAGTTTTGTGTGAATTTTAAATGCACCCATAGACCATTATTCTGAGTGACTACTTACTAAAAAGCCCAATAGAATTTAAAATTTCAATGCAATCTTCAAAAAGACCTTGGGGGTCTGAGTAGAAACTCTCAGCATTGCCTCTGAATTATCCAGCTAACTTCCCGAAAGTCCTCAAGTAAAAAAAAGTCACTTGAGCGGTGTAATCGCCTCAGATTTGATAAAACAACTCTTCACCATCCCTGCCTTGTCTGTCAGCCGGGTGGAGACTGATGGCCGGTCTCTGATGTGGTGCAGAGCATTAACCATGTCATGCATTTGCACAGAACGGTCCTCCATCACCTCCGCGAGCACTTAGCCCGGGCGGCGGGGGGAGACCCGGCTCATCCCACCCCTGACGGCTGAGACCATTAGGGTGATGCACGGCGGCTCATTCCTCATCCTACGCGGCGAAGGCTTGATGGATCCACTCCAACCCCAGGCTCCAAATGAGGCCTCCCCTTGGTTGGAGCAGGTATCGGTGGGGGAATAGGCGTGGGCGCAGTTGTGGATGCGTGATGGAGAGTTATGAGGCTGAGCCGTGTGTAAAAGGGTGCAGAGGCACTTCCCTGCTGACCGAGGAGGTCACGGGTTCAGCTCCTTGCTAAAGGACAGTTAAAAATCTCATATTTATGAGCTATGGCACAGAGAGATACATTTTTTACAGCCAACATGGTTAGTAATAGATGTTACAATAAAGGCACTATTCATTTTAGATAAAGACTCTTTTTTACATTTTATGATGATGGGAAATTTTAGCCGTGAAACCGAAGAAGAAAAGAGTAAAGCGAGTGGTAGGAAGCCATGTAAAAAGCTTTAATGGGCCAATGTGCTACTTATGTTATTAAATCTTCTGCACTGACACAAATTCAATTCATTTGACTGCCTTAAATTTGGTTTCCCGACCTGAAATGCAATGGTAGGCATTCTGTTTTGTTGATAATTAATCACCAAGGTGAGAATGATAAAAAAATATATAAATTACCAAACTGTTAAACAACCTTGTTAACAGCAAAAGATACCCCCTTTCAGCACAATTCCTCTCTGATAATGAAATATAAAATACTGCTTACTGTACAAGTGCACACTACCAAACACACATCCTCATGAATACGCACACACACACACACACACACACATACACACACACACACTGAATGCAGTATAATGAATAATCACAAAGTCATAATTACCTTCTAACAACCTTTTTCTCACTACAGTGCATCTTTGTGATTGAAGTCCACCCACATTGAGTTAATTGCATTTATTCCCCGATGCCACAAATATGCAATTAAAATGCAGGCATTACACACAGCCCTGCAAAATCATCAATACTGCGCCACAGTTAAAAATAGGGCCGGTGTTTTTGCCTCTCGAGTGCAACCTAAAATTTGTTTCTGGAGAAGTGAGGGGCAGTGAAAGACATGGCTCTGTTTGCACTCTGTTATTCTGCATTAGCATCGCTGTTAATCTACTTCGATTGGAAAGAGATTTAAAGTATTATTGTAATGTAAAAATCAGCCTGGTAACAAAACATTATATGTGGTTAATTTTGGTGGAGAAAACATGACCTTTTTTAAAAATTAGTCTCAGGAGTGAGTCAGGAATGAAAAGCTGAATACACTAAAAGAATGTTGAATCTTGCTGGTAGTGTTACGTCACATTCCTCTCCCCTCTCGGTCTCCACTGTTTGTTTTATTTACCAAATATAATTAACTCAAGGGGGTTTCCACAGGTTAAACTGAAGCGGCTGCAGGTCACATCCATTCTTCAGTCTGTTCAATGGTTAACCAAGAATGTGTGCTCTTGGGAGGCCAATTGGAGTGCAATTACAGCAGGAGGAAAGTAAAACTATTTGGTAACAACTGGAGCTACCAATGCTGGTGCTATGTGAATAAGTTTGTCCGAACGCACAAAAAAAGGCGTATGAATGACATAATAATGCGCAAGGACATTTAGCATGTAATAAGAACGCCTTTCTTGGCGTGGATGGGTCCAACAAAGACAACTTTTAACCAGGAGACCGGTGTTCTGTTTTGTAAGTTAAGTTAGTGACTATTTTCACGTGTCTTTTAGTGACATTTATGACGTGTTTTTCGTACTTATGTTACGTTGCTTCTGTACGTATTTTACGTACTTATCTTAAGCCCAAGCATGATGTTTTTCCTAAACCTAACTAAGTGGTTTTGTCGCCTCAACCTAACTGCGGACGTTACCGTAGTTTTGTTGCGTGGCGTACAAATGACACACGAGAAGAGGTGTACAAAATGATGTTAAAATGCGTCCTCGTGACACGTGGAATATCCTTTTAATGTTGTTATATATATATACGCCTTCCCGTGAGACTGGGTTGGTTAGACACTTGACTATAGTCGAGGATATAAAACATGCTGTAACTGTACAGTATATGTCTGTAATAATGTGTCTTTCAGTCTATGTGATACAAAGGATTCTTGTGATGCAATTTTAGAGGAATCTGACTATATTGTAAGTTTAATTTTATTCAGTCATTTTGTGAATACTTAAAAGGGAAACTCCACTGGTTTTACACATCAAAGTCTACAGTTTACATGTCTTGGGGAGGATCACTGCATATTTGAAAAATTGCCTTTTGTGGCTCCAGAGGGAGCTGATAAATTGAGAGAAAACTAACAAATTTCCTTAGTTGGAGCTGAAGACTACAAGTTTGAAAATGAAAAAAAAAAAAATCTGGGGTTGCAAGGTTAGAAAGAAATGAGCTTTACCAGACCTCTGTAGCCCGCTTTTCATTTCTACTTGAGGCTAGCTGTAGCAGCTCAAGGACACATTAGCTGCATAACACACCCTGATCTCTAACTTTTCGTACTCAAGTTGCATTGTGGGCGCTAGTTTTTGACAGGGAAGATGTGTGTGGATAAAAAAAAGATGTCTCTGTTTTTTTTCTTTTACTGTTCATCTTGAGTCTTACAGTGTTACAGGGGTGTAATACTAAAAATGTAATATGAAGCAATGTCTACTTGCAACCCCTTCACAGTTCAAAAGCTGCAAGAAACAATGAGTGGTTTTCTCCTATTAGACCATTTCATTTTAGCGCAACTACAAACAGTTTAATTGATTGGTTAATCTGCCAATAGTTATTTTGATCAGTTAATTCATTGTTAGATCTATAAAATGTAATAAAATAGTGAAAAATGCCTTTTCATAATTTCCTAAAACCCTAGGTGACTTTTTCCAATTGTTCATTTTTGTCCGTCAAACAGTCCAAAACGCAAAAAAATGGAGATTTGTCAAGTATTTCATAATTTTATCAACATGGGAGTAGAATATGCTCGCTTTATGCAAATGTATGTATATATTTATTATTGGAAATCAATTAACGACAGAACAATGTCAACTATTGTCCAGAAACCCTCACAGATACTGCATTTAGCATAATCATAACATGGCAAACTCAAGCCCAACAGGCAACAACAGTGTGTCAGTGTGTCAGTGTGCTGACTTGACTATGACTTGCCCAAAACTGCATGTGATTATCATAAAGTGGGCATGTTTGTAAAGGAAAGACTTGTGGGTACCCATAGAACCCATTTTCATTCACAAATCTTGAGGTCAGAGTTGAAGGGACACGTCAACTTTGACAGCCCTAGATGCAATCCATACGTCGTCTTGATGGAGGAGCAAAAATACAGTTTGAAACTAGAGGCCATCACGCTATGGGATCTCACCAGCCATGACGCCAAATTGTATGGACTAGTGCACCATAAATGGGCCATAAATTGGGTGGGGTCAATGGCCCTTTCTCCTCTTCCTACCCCCCTATTTCCGGCACCCTTTGCTCAGACCACACCTATCTTCAAATTCTCAACTGAGATGACAGCATATGACGATATCACATTGACAAAAATCTGTCCACAGACAGACAGACAGATGTATAAACAGCTGGCAAAGACCTCAAAAACTGCTTCTGTAGTAGTCCTCGCTATACAGTAGGCCCTTCCAGTACCACATTTTGCCATAATGACACACAGACTCACAAGGTGAAAACAATGCCAGTGAATAAAAAAGTGGATCATCTATTATGGCTGCATCTACAAAACTTTGCTTTATGGGAAACCATTATCGGTGTTGTTTACATAAACGCAAGGACAAATTCCTATGGGAGGGAGAGCGAGAGAGAGAGAGATGGAGGCCTAAGCATAAGTCATCATCTCTTCTAATGAAACACACTGAGTATTCGTATTGATCAGAGCCAGCCTGAGGGCCTGTACATGTGTCTGTGTTTGCTGGAGGCTGACATTTAGAAGATTGTGTATATAGGTAGAGTGTGTTTCGGTGTGTGTACTGTATGCGAGAGAGCAGAAGTACAGTAGACACGTTGAGCGCAGAGGCAGAAACTCTTAATAATGCAGCTCGTCAAGCAGGTTGGCCCCTTCTCCATTCGCTCAGGCAGGTTGGGAGAACTGCTGATGATGCAATGTGCTGACCCAAATACACTACCTGCTCCCAGCAGACTGCGCCAGCTGGGGCAATCTCTGTCTCTCTCTCCCTTTCTCCCTCCGTCTCTTTCATAAACCCTTACCCCTCTTTTCATTTCCTCCTCTGATCGTTGGGAAAAAAAAGAGGGCCTCAATTGTATAAGCTCTTTCCTTATTGTCCTGCTTTTGCCCTTCTCTCTCTCTCTGCTTAATAGTGCTTCTCCATGTGCAACACGATCACACTCACAAGCCTTCAATGTCTTCTTTCTGGTCTCATTTTTTTCCTCACAATACCCTCTGTCGCATGGTCTGACAAATGCCTATTATATGCCATTGTGTTAGCGAAGGAATCAAAAGCGAAGACGCCTCGCTCGTGTAGTGCCGCAGACATAAAGGCTGATGAAACCGCTCACTGACAGGGTGAGGACAATTGTGCAGAAAATGAATCACAGATAAAATAAGAGCAGCCTTTTTGATCAGCTGCACGAGATAACGTCGACCAACACGTCACTTGACCGCGCTCTCGCGCTGGTCAACTACAAACATACCAATGGGACCAATTTCTCGCTAATTGCCCCTCACCATACAGGCAGATCAACAAAAAAAACAAAGCCATTACAAAACACTCCAGCTTTTTCTATTACCACTGGGCACCCAGGGGAACTGCTGTATGGAGCTGAAGCTGTATCCACCTGTAAACAGTCAGTACAATACCTGCAGGGTCACCATACATGACAGCCATTGTACCAGTGGTACAATGACATTTGGTATAAATGTGGGCAGAAACAGAGCAAGTCCAAGACACTTGAGTCCAAGTCAAATGTCAAGTCAGTCGAGACTAGTCCCAGTCACATCTCAAGACATGTCGAAGGAAGTCTCGAGTCTTGTCAAAGCGAGTCTTAAGTCAAATCTGAAGTTGAGGTAAAGTCCATATCAACGGATTAGTCAGTCAAGACAAGCCCAAGTCACTTGACAAGTCAGTCGAGACTAGTCCAAGTCACATCTCAAGACATGTTAAAGAAGGTCTCAAGTCTCGTCAAAGCAAGTCTTAAGTCAAATTGGAAGTTGTTGAGGAAAAAATCCATATCAAGAGACAAGTCACTCAAGACAAGCCCAAGTTGCGTCAAGTTGGTCGAGGGAAGTCCATATCAAGTGATGAGTCAATCATGACAATCCCGAGTCGCATCAAGTCAGCCAAGGTAAGTCAAAGTCAACAGACGAGTCTGTCAAGACAAGCCCAAGTTACTTGACAAGTCAGTCGAGACTAGTCCAAGTCACATTTCAAGACATGTTAAAGAAAGTCTCAAGTCTCGTCAAAGCAAGCTTTAAGTCATATCTGAAGAGAAAAGTCACTCAAGACAAGCCCAAGTTGCGTCAAGTCAGTCGAGACAAGTCCAAGTCACTTGACAGGTCAGTTGAGTTTAGTCCAATTCAAGGGGACAAGTTGGTTGAGACAAGTCAAATTCACACAGTAAGTCAGTTGAGAGAAGTCTCAAGTTGTCAAAGAAAGTCTCGTCAAAGCAATTCTTAAGTTAAATGTCAAGTCACTGATGGAAAATCAATGTTAAGTCAAAAATCTAGCAAATTCCAAGTCAATCCCAAGTCTTTCAGAACCCTGAATGGTGTCTGTTCAAATGCATAGGTCTAGTAATTAAATATCCACGGCGTGTAAGGCTTGATGGTCACTGTCCCAAAGTCAAGTCAAGTTTTTAAGGAGTCAAGTCTCACAGCAGACAAGCCCAAGTGGAATTTGTAGAATTTAAATCTGTCCAAGTCAAATCTACAGCTCTGGGTGGAAGTAAGGATAATAATAATAATCTGGCCCTTTGTGGTTGGTTCTACAGAAGCAAGGAGTTGTTTTAACAAAGGGCAAATGTAACTGTGTTCAATTGACTTGTCCTTGATTAAACAAAAGACGTGAAAGAAAACACTAAAACCAAAGAATTGAGTGTTTCCAACAGAAAGCCCACTCGGGCTGTGCACACTCAATGCCACATTGGCTTCATCGGAAGATGCGAATGAAGAAAATAGACCGCCAATGGTTCATCGACTGCCTGTTCTGACTGCATTTTCATAAAGAACATTGGTTTGCGTTGCATGCAAGACAGAGTATAGAAAATGTATCGCTGTCAGAATATCAAAACTCAAACCAGAGATAATTCTGTGTAACCATAGCAGTTCTGAAACTCGAATCCTTTTTTTCGTGGCTGGATCAGTGTGGTTTTTAGCGAGGGGGCTTATGCGTATAATTACATAGACACACTTATTTTCTGCATGACAGCCTTCCTGCCATAATAGCTTCTGTTTTCAGGGGGAAAAAGAAGAATGGGTATCAGGTAAATTGGAATTCTCTCATCATGTTTTTTTCACTAAGCCTGTGTCCGAAATTACTTTTTCTCTTTCTTTTCTGAAAGGATGACTGTGTAACCAAAATGGAGAAGGCTAAAAGGGGCAAGTTGATATGGGGCTGTAAATCTTCACGTTAGATGCTACTCTAAATTCTCTTTTCATTCACTGTCATGGACAGCCTGATGAATTCAGACTCCTCGCCTGGCACCACCAACAACTGGTTTAAGAATCAATTACTTCAACATGCTGCTCTTAATACCTTCATTTGCATATTTAATAGGGCTGGAAATCTCTTGGTACTTCACTCAATTTCCATTTCCATATTTTTTCTGTATTTTGATGACATCCGCCAACTTTTGACCACAGGGCTTTGGTTTGTGAGATGTAAATGAATGAAATATAAAAGGTCGCTGACAACGAAACATCTTCCCTCGCTTGGCCCTCATGTTTCTTCTAAATAGAGGTACAGAGGGCAATATCAAGGCATTCATTAAGAGGTTGTGGTTTGCACTTATTATTCAGTTATCGACCCTAATCCGAAATTTGCATCATGCTTTATTCTTTATTCAGCGGTAATCGATGTGTGCGAGCCTGTTGAGTTTTAAAACCGGTGATTGACATTGATAAATGGGGGTGCCAGTACAACACAGAACACAAAAACTGAGCCGAAGGAGACGAGACGCCGTGGAGGTGCAGAGGGACGCATTACGGAAGAAGAAATACAAAATCATTAAACCCGAGGAAGATACGTGGAGACGGCCAACGTTTTACTGGAAGAGGTAAAGGAGAAAATAGATGATCCAAGTCTGTGGAGAAAGAAGAAAGCCTGGTTTTCAAGTTGATGTGCAGACACCCGATCAGACAGCCCTTCATCCCTTAACCCCCAGCCAAGAGTAGAGTAGCGAGATGAGAGGAGAAAAGGTGGAGGGGGAGGAATCAGCTTTAGAAGTGCTGAAGCTGGATTTTTTCCTTCTTTTTTTTGGGAGAAAGAAAGAAATATAGAAAGAAGTAAAAGGGAGGAGTTCGAGAGGAGAAAGAAAGCACAAGTGCTAATCTTCTAAAACAGGGAAAAAAGGCATCAGTCAGTCAAATGAGAGCAAGGTGGAAATGTGGAGCTGAAACAATGTGTTTTTTTCCTCCGCAGCCGAGCTTTGGAGCCTGTGAGACAAAGCTTAAAAGATTCAGGCTAAAGGATCTCAACACAATACCCTGTGCCAAAGCGGTGAAGATTTCACTCCTCTAATTCAGCTGCGCGGCTTCAGTTAGATTGAATTCACGGAGGAATATGAAGGTCAGGTGCTGTACTATGTACACTCTCAATCTCCGTGGCCATTAGTGCTTACTTATAAAGCCATTAATGTCCATTATCATAATTACCTTTGCTTACTCGCAGAGTGAAATCTGCAGAAGTCCCCCAGAATTCTCTCTGCCAGAGCGTTTCTCACAGCCTCGCCAACCCCCCGCCCACCCGCGCCATCAGTCGTCTTCCGCTCTTCCACCTGACTGCCCTCACCTTCTTCCTGTTTTAAAAATACAACCCCGGAGCCGCCTCATGCATATGTTCGCTTGCCACGAAAAGGTGCGCCATTAATATGCGAGTGCATGTCATGAATTAGTAAACGCATCCACCCTCTTCGCCAGCGCGGTGTGTGTCAAGTTCAGTGAGAACGTAGCAGAAGGAAGACGTTTGGCGGGTTGTACCGATGCACCTCCCCGCCGACCGTTTGAACAAGCAGGGCTGTTGTTCCCCTTAAGGGGGCAATATGTCCCCGTTCCATACCTGCAATTCAGCTCCCAAAGGGACGCGGCTTCCTACGCAGCACAATCCCTTCTGCTGCGGAGAACTCACAAATAGAACTTTTTCGAGATCTCACTGTCGTCGGGACAAATGTGGACCGTGTCGGTTGTGCATTTTTTATCTCCTTACTTAGTGTAAAAAAGAATCTCCCCTTATACATCCAATCCCTCCTAGACCTCATTAGTGAATGGCTCTCTCGTGACAGCGCGTCTCACTTTTCTTTGCCCACAACGGACATCCAGCGGCACTATATTTTTTTTTCTCCCTCGAGTGAGTTTTCTTTTTTTCCCGGCTGCTGAATTCGCCAAGCGCCGCGGTACTCGGGGTCAAAGGTTGATAACGGCCAACAATCCAATTTCACAGCGCCTGCCTCTGACAGACACCGTGTGATCTTGGGCGGGACCCCTCCTGATTCCTCTCTCTGCATATCCTCAAGAACCCTCTGAACTTAATCAAACTTTAATTAGCCCTCTGCTTTTGGTGATAATTGGCAGTCGAGGCAGGGCCAGAACTCTGCTCCTGCAGGATGCGGTCTCTGAACGTATCCACGGCTAATCATGGAGGGGAAGATGTGGGAGCCATTGGCCATAATCTGTCCAAAAAAAACTGACAAGACCAATGCGTGAATCTTTGTGTGTGTGTGTAACAGTATGTCAAGTACATTTACATGCACATATGTTGGTGTTAAAGGCCAGTCTGTCTGGTCAGACACTGCATACAAGAAAAAGAAGTGGCAGTCCAAGCTTTATTTACCGGACTCCATTCCTTCCACCCTACCTCTTTCCATTCATAAATTGAGTACTTTCACACAGAACGCGATTACGTGGCAAAAAACACTTTTTTTCCAAAGGCATCAACCACTCCCATTGTGCGGTACGGGTTGAGTTGCACCTATATTTATGAAACAACAACACAGAGGCGCCATAGTCCAGACAAAGACAGCAAATTGTATCACTCCTTTCAACCTTGACAAAGGCATCAATACCGGTATCCACTCCTTCCATTCTTACCTTTCACAATAAAAGCCCTAGAACATATAATATTCGCAAGGTGAGTATTTCACATTTTTGTGTCGTTTCTTCGTCTGTAAATGCCTTAACCTTGTCTTGAACGTTAACACACATTTCCACAAAGACAGTGTGGTGAAACTTGTAGATAACTGGGCAGTGCACGCTACTTTTAGGAGTTTAGGATTACGCAATAAAAGGATGGAAGGAAGCAGAAAATGTACTAGTGGTTGAAAGAGTAATGATCGTTTGACATGGTCAAAGCCTCTCAGTGAGGTAAAAAGACAGGCCTTGAAGCCGTAATTTCACATATGATGTCTGCCTGGACAAACAAAAGACAACATCAAAAATAACATTTTCAGTGATGCACCTCCACTGCACTCTATACATTAAAGGTTCATGGCTTAACCGAATAGAGTTTCTACAATATGAGAGCAGTAAAAGAATCGCATTGGAGAAAATTGACCCATGTCGGTGATGTGTGCGCGGTATCGAGCAGTATAGGCAGAAATATGATACATGGGGTATGTTTTAAGAGCCAAAAAGTAATAAAAAACAATTATGGTTTAAGCCTCTTTGACCTGATGGAGAAAATCCATGCCAACCCAATCTTGTTGTAGGTGCTATGATCTACTGAATCGAATGCCCTGTGAAATGAAATCAATGGAGTTACTCACTCCTGAGCCACATCAATCTGCTGAGATTGTGGTTGCGCATGTGGATTTAGAGGCCTACTGCCCTCCCTAAGAAGACTTGAGGTCAATAGCATTAATGTGAAAAGTTTGAGGATAGCAACAGGGCACATCCCCCCCCCCACTCAGGTTACAACACATTTTCGAGTCAGTGTTTAACACCGGCAGTGGTGGGCGACGAAGTGCAGTAGTTTCCTTTTTGCGAGAGAGCAACTAAACGGAATCACTCCAGTGTGACGAGACTTTATTCAGGTTTTTCCTGACGGTTGAAGTCTGTGCTTGAATAAGTGATTGTTTCCGCAGACACAAATAAGAGAATGCAAACGTTGCTGTGGTGAAAAAAAAACCCCACAACAGAAGAGTAATCAATATCTTTGAGATAAGTTGAGTCTTGATTGAAGTGAAATTTGCAGAATTGATCGCTTTCTGTTTTATGTGCCCGTTCCTTTCTTCCCCCAAACAAATTGCAGCTCCACTCATTACTTCCCTGCTTTATTTTACTCCTTGTCTATGTGCTGCCAAGAGTACCGATAGTCCTAGAGGCATTTAACAGCATTTATGATGTATGTACACAACAGCATGTGTGTCTGGATGTCTAATTGCACAGGCTGACGAGTCCAGAGACGGTGTCCTACTTCTTATGCATTAAAAAATTATACATTGATGTCCATAATTTGAGTTTTCATTGACTTTATAACCCCATGTGGGCAACGAGAACATCGTGAAGCAATATAATTCTGCATTTTATCTTTTATCACACTGCAGATTTAAGCATGAATAAACAACCCTATCTCCTACAAAATTACATTTTCATATAACTACACTGCATATTCAATTACGTTTAGAGGGAAAAACATATTTTCTCCTGAATTATGGTTTTAAACCAAACAAATAAAAATAAAAAAACATCATGTTTGGCTTAAAATTAATAGGTTTGTTACATTATTAATAGGGCTATCAAACTTTAAAAATATTTGATTACAATTGATCACATGATTGTCCATGATAATAACAAATTAATAACAGATTTTTTTTTCTCTGTTCACAATGTACCTTAAAGAGAGATTTGTCAAGTATTTAATACTCATTAATATAGTAGTGGGCAAATATGCTGCTTTATGCAAATGTATGTATATATTTATTATTGGAAATCAATTAACAACACAAAACAATGACAAATATTGGCCAGAATCCCTCACAGGTACTGCATTTAGCATAACAAATATGCTCAAATCATAACATGGCAAATTCAAGCCCAACAGGCAACAACAGCTATCAGTGTGTCAGTGTGCTGACTTGCCCCAAACTGCATGTGATTATCATAAGGTAGGCATGTCTGTAAAGGGGAGACTCGTGGGTACCCAAAGAACCCATTTTCATTCACATATCTTGAGGTCAGAGGTCAAGGGACCCCTTTGAAAATGGCCATGCCAGTTTTTCCCTCGCCAAAATTTAGCTCAAGCTAGTATGACATGGTTGGTACTAATGGATTCCTTAGTTGTTTTTTTTGTTTCATATAATGCCAGTTTTTTCACTCTAGCTGTAAAACGGAGCCTGATACAACTGAAAAATTGCAAGTTGCGTTAATGCGTTAAAACAAATTTGCGTTGATGCATTACTATTGCGTTAACTTTGACAGCCCTAGTTTAAATTGAAACAAAACAAACCAAAAGAAAGCGTAACAATTACTTTGTTAGCTTTAGAAAAAAACATCATGGTGTGACTTAAAATAACTATGTTTGTTATGATATTAAGCTAATTTAAAATAAGTGAACTTTGACTTTTGGTTTCACACGGGACACGAACTCTTGGGTCCTGTGTTTCTTTGACTCATCCACCAGCCCGAACCTCCTCCCAGCACGGACTAATCATTATAAATGTATTAGCCTATAAGTCAAAAACAAACGTAATCCGCAACAAAATAAGTTTCCCCCTCGAAACATAATTTCAAAGTTTTGTTGTATGGGAACATGATTTGTAGGAGACAGGGCTGGAATAACATATGAGACAGGCTAATTAACACATCTTGCGACACAAGGACGGACAATCGTGAGTTCTTCTAAGTCATTTCTGCATCATTCCAGCTTCCAGTGTTACGACATGACTTTTTCATTCGGGGATTATTGTCGAGATTTATCTGAACATGCTCAAGTTCATTTGAGCTCCAGCTCTGAGCCTTTAAAACTTCTTAACATTAGCGTAGCAGTATCAAACTCTCCCAGTGTCTTTGGGCTTATCCTCTTTACTGCGTAGATTTATCCATTCCTTCAGTTGTCATATCCGTTTTGTCCGCCAGCCCGGTGTCATTACAAGTTACATGAGCTGTCTCGCTTGTCACTTTTGCAGCAAAGGAAATATGTATAAAGTGCTCTGAATTGGATTAATTAAACTTAATGTCATACATTATAGCCTTTTCTTTAACCGTGAGTCATTGACAGTCAGTGACATATTGACAACATGGACAAAGACAGACCAGGTAGAAAGAGCCTTGGGACTTTTGTATCATTCAATGGAATACCTGCTGGCTGCCCTTGGAAGCAAAGCACTACGACCATGACAGGAAAAAAATAGGACATTTAGCTAAAGACATCTGTAGAACTTTGAATGTCCCTCATTGATTATGAGGCTTCGTATTGACAGACTCTTAGGGCTGCTTATACATCGGTTGGTGTTTGTTTTTCTGGTTTACTCTTTGAGTGTGTGTTGGCCCAAGCCGCCCAAGGTCCAATACTCCGGGGGGATCCCTCTATGCGCTGATTTGTGATCGGATTTTGAAGTTCCCTTGTAGAGCACAACAAAGTTACCTCCCAAGGACGTAGTATTAGCATTCAAGGATACCAGACATAGACTGGGCTGGACTCGTCTCCCTGCTGGGCTGGTAAAAAAAGCAAACGGTGGGGGAAAAAGGGAAAGCCTTTGAAGCGCAGGCTTCACGGACTAGTCAATAGCTGGTATTGACCCTTCCCGCTTTTATTTAATAAGGTTCCCATTCCTAAGGTCTGATTTCCTGGCTACTCATTGCTATGCTAGCGGTGCTGCAGCATGCTGTCATACTGCTGATGCCACGTATTTCCGCATTGATTACACCTCTGGGATTAGCTCAAATGCAAATGCGAGTGTGTGTGTGTGTGTGTTAAGAGTGCTTGAGAGGAGTGAGTAAAAGACTATCGCAGCCTTAGAAAAGACTTATCCACTTGTGATTGTTTGCACATGCTGGTATTATACAATCTATGCTTTTCGAAACCAGCTGTCATGCTTGCAACACAGGCACGGAGATAAATAAATAAAGAAAAAAGGACTGTGTAAAGTCTATTCATGTCTATAAATATAGCATCTAACAGATTCCCTCCCCCACATATGCACCTAAAAAAACAATGGGAAGCCTCCAAACCATTGCGGGCACACTGTATACACTGGCAGCTGTGAGAATCTGGCTTCCTTGAAAAAGCCTGGGAAACGTTACAAGGGGAAAGGAAACGGCGTCAGGCAGGAGCGAGATTAACATGCAGCAAAAGAAGTCCCCTGTCTTATAATTACGCTGTGGATTAAACTGATCAGGCCCCTCCGAACTGATCTTCATGAAAGCATCGGCGAGCCGCGGCGTCCTTGCGCGTTTACCAAGTGCAGTAACTGTACACTCAAGCATTTTACCTCATTAAGTAAATCCAATCTTGATTTGGTGGACAGCGCATGTTTGCAGATGTGAAGGTCAGTGCACGCCTTTGTGCCACGTTTAATTCACGTTTGCCTCTTTTGTGTGCAGGTGATGCTCCTTTTGTGTGTTGTGTGAGATGTTGAGCAATTCTTTGCAGGGTCGGGGAGTAACTAGTAACGTGTAATGTTGTTATGTGATTAAATTACAATAAATGTAATTGTAATACCATACAGAAAAAAAAATCAAAATGTTGGTGATTTTAAAAGGGGTTACACCAGAATATATTATTTTTAGGTATAATGTGTAGAATATAACATTCATTCTTTGCGTTCTTTTAACTAGTGGATAAGTGGTCACAGGATGTTTTTTTCGACTCACCAGCCAACTCTCTCTCGCTCTCGCTGGTTTCTCGACTCTCCGGCCGTCTCTTTCTTTCTCTCGCTGGTTTTTCAACTCTCCGACCGTCTCTCTCTCTCACTTCTATTTTTGAGTCACAATGCCATGATATCTTATTTTTTGAGTCACCAGCCATCTCTCATATTTTATTTTTGAGTGACCAGCCATCTCTGTTTTATTTTGAGTCACCAGCCGTCTCTGTTTTATTTTAAGTCACCAGACATCTGTCTTTTATTTTATGAGTCACCAGCCATCCCTCTCTTTGTCCCCCCTCTCAGGCGGGTGGACCATGTTGTCGAACAAGAACGCCTTTAAGAGCTGGGAATTATTTTCCTTCTGAAATCCCAAATTAGCTCAAACATTGCTGTGCAGTGGAAAGCGTTTTTCTTTTTTTTTTTTATCAGGGGTGTAAAAGCTAGCAGCATCAGAATGCTTTATGTCAAACATGACAAATCATTTAGCTTTATTTATGTGTTAGAAAATTAATCAAAAAGCAATCAAATGGAATAAGTTACATTACAGTATTTTCGTGAAGTAATTCAAATAGTTACATTACGAATTACATTTTCAACAGGGTAACTCAGTAGTATGTAACCCGTTGCATTTCAAAAGTAACCTTCCCGACACTGATTGTTTGTTGTACAGCAGGTACAGTACACTCCTGTGTTAAACATCGACTGTCCTATAGCTTGTTGAAGTCAGGCAGGTTGAAATCAGGTCATTCAATGACCTCCTTTCCCTCTCGTTTTAACAGCTTGATGTGTCAGTGCCATGACACTTGTAAGTCTCTTCTGTACCCGCCATGGTTGGATTTGAATAATTTCCCAATCTGCTTGTATGTGGCTAGCGATTTCAACAACCTGCTGATGCCTTCACCCAAATAAAATGCCCTAAATAACAATAGTGGTGGAAAAGACCTCCATTTTCTGCTACCTTATACTCTTTCACTACATTTCAGAAGCTAACATTGTACTTTTTACTCCAAGCTTCAACCACCAGCTTTGAAGGTTATCAGCTGATTGAATGGTCATTAGCAATGGTTATCGGCACCATAGACATGGGTTAGAAGGTGGCCGTATTAATTATAACTGGAGCAAAGGGGGTTAGTCAGGTGACGTAGTATAACGAGCTACAAAGTCTGTGTGTCGAGGAGGTTGGGGTGGATGGATGGATGGGTTAAACAAACAGGTATTTCACTCAGGAAACTGCTATTTTAAGTAACTTATGTACTTAACTAATGCCAAGTTGCGTAAGTTACGTAACAAGCGTACTTATTTTAACCCAATCTTTTCCTAAACCTAAAGTTGTTTTGTTGCAATTCACAAAGTTAAGTTTCACTTTCACGACATGGTAGGTGCAGTTTGGCCCGTCTGAAGCATTAGAACGGTTGTGGTAACCACTGATAACGCCCATTCAATCGGCTGATAACATTCAAAATGGGTGATTCAACAAATGCAAAAGACAGCCCTGATGTTACAACAAAATCCTATAAGAACGGTCCAGTAAGCTGGAACCAAAACTGGCCAAAGACCTTGCTGAAATGGCTGGATATAAGAGATTCTCTATTTATGCCAATGCATGCAAAAAAATGTCTCAGAACTGTATAGAAAAATATGGCTATATATCACCCGGAGTCATTTATTTCTTATTCTTTTATAAAATATTACTGTACAAACTTACTAATATAAAAGACTGACAAGAAAAAAAGTAAAACTTTCAGATTATTTGCAAGCACGTCTGTTTTAAAATCCCAAGAATTTTTTTTTTTAAAAGAAGTGATAAAAATTCCCAGTGAGTAATATTTTAAAAAGAAATCATTCAACCCAACTCCACAGCACATTCTGACTCACCCTCTGACAACCTCTCGCCACCTCATCTTCCAAGTTCCTCATAGGGCCAAAAAGGAAAAATAGACATACTGTCCACAGACTGTGGTCGTCTTTATCTAGTCTCTGCTGCCAAATCATGTTTATAAAACTGACATTCCCTTTACTGAGAAAGTTTCAGACCGCAGCTTCACTTCACACATGCACACCAACATGGTTTTCTTGTCTGGAAATAGCGAAGTGAGAGGTCTTTGGCTTCCCAGGGGAACCGTACCAAGCCGAGATGCCATATGGAGGTGGGTGTACTGTACCATGTCTGGTGGTGGGAGTGTGGCGGAACTACAGAAACAATCCAGGTATGGAGGATGTCACCATTAAAAAGTCAACCTCCCGAGGGACGGGGCATGATGGGAGTTGCGGTTCGCCGTCAACCGCTCTCGCACCCCGGGTTCCGTTCGCACAGCTGTCACAGCTGCTTGGCTCGGATGACAGGTGGGGGACATCGATGGAAGAGATGGAGAGGGAGAATCGTTTCATAGTCCGCCAATGTAAAGTGTGAACATCTGTTTGCAATAAAATATAGACAAAGAATCAAGCTGCAAATCACAAGAGAGAAGTTATACAAGGCTTGATTTGTGCCAGAACATAAAGTCCAACCTTCCAGACTGGACCAACACCTACACTGTAGATTTGTGTCACAAGTACAACTTTGCTGACCTTTTTAACAAACAAAATGTGTGATATTGACCAGTTAAAATGGTTTTGACACTGTTGACCTCTGAGGGGGCGGTCACACAGAGTCCAATATGACCGACATTTAACTTCCAGTTTTTCTTCGGGTTTTTTTTTCGCTAGAAACAACTGCAATACCAAAGCCCTTTGGGACAGTTTGTTGTCAGTCATGTTGCAGTAAGGAATGTGTGAGTGTCTTCTCACGGTAAATGTGTTGTTTTTATGTTTTTACCGGGGCTATCAAAGTTAACGCGCTAACAACGTGTTAAAACTAATTTGTTTTAACACCACTAATTCCTTTAACATATTAACGTACCTTGCAATTTTTTAGATTGCAGCAGGCACAGTTTTAAAGCTAGAGTGAAGATACCGGTATCATATGAAACTAGAACCTAAGGAATCCATTTGGTACCAGCCATGTCATACTAGCTCGCAGAGGAGGTGAAATAACGCTCCAAACTTTAGCTAAATCTTGGCAAGGAAAAACTGGCATGGTTTAAAAGTGGTCCCCTTGACCTTTGACCTCAAGATATATGAATAAAAATGGGTTCTATGGGTACCCACGAGTCTCCCCTTTACAGACATGCCCACTTTATGATAATCACATGCAGTTTGGGGCAAGTCATAGTCAAGTCAGCACACTGACACACTGACAGCTGTTATTGCCTGTTGGGCTTGAGTTTGCCATGTTATGATTTGAGTATATATTGTATTGCTGAATGCAGCACCTGTGAGGTACTGTGAAGAATTGTCATTGTTGTGTTAATTGATTTCCAAGAATAAATAGAAACATACATTTGCATAAAGCAAGCACGTTTGCCCACTCCCATGTTGATAAGAGTATTAAATAATAGGTACATTTTGAAAAGATAAAAAAATGTGTGATTAATTTGCAATTAACTATAAACAATCATGCAATATAATTGCAATTTAATATTTATATCGCTTGACGGATTGTTTTTTACCAAACAAGTAGCAGCACGCGTAGCAATATTTTCATCCAAGTAGGATAACAGAAAAGGGGTCTCCTCATCCTTCAGTGATGTGTTGTAATGTAGCCCTCTTCCTTTTGTGCTTTCAAGAAACCATCTAAAGCTTGCAAACAGTAGGGCGTTGTCACCAGGTACTTGCGTAGCCCGCATGCAATGCTACCAGACATGACCGATAAACAAGACGAGAGAGAGGAGAACTTTCTCGCGTGGCACCTTTAACTCAGAATATCTACTGATGCCAAGTTCCAATCAGATACCAATCGAAAGCCCACCATGACTAAATTAATGTCAATGAGAGAAGAAATACTTTACTCATACTTTTTACATAAATAAATGTACGGGTGGGTTGATAAAAAAAAAAACCTGAGGGCTTGTAAAAGGAGCCCACCTAACATTGAAATTAAAGACAGCTGTAAATAACAGTGAAATCGTTGTTTTTGAAAGGCTAAACGCCAACAAATATGGATTGAAACAGAATAGTTAGTTCGATTTTGCTACTAAGAAGCAAAAAATATATATATATTTTTTAAACAGTTTGATAAACAGACTTTTGTATAGATTAAATGGTGATCGGTGACATTGCGGATTTCTGATCTGCTCAATAAAAGGTCAGTATTGGCAATGGTACCAATCCGGCGAAGCATATCAGTGAATCCCTACTTGAAATCAGAAAGCAGGATTTGTTTTATTTACCATTCCTCTGTGTGGGGGGGGTTTACTGCTGCTGATTGGTTAGAGGAGCTGTCAATTATGGCTATAATGCCCAATGATGACCGTGAGTGTGGCATCATCTCAATTATTGGGGGAAACGGAGCACCAACATGTCACATCTTGCTGCATTGTATGCTGGCTTATTGTGGTTTGGTGTTTAAATTGCTTAGTCATATTTTGACAGAAAAAGACTCCCAGCTAAGCAAGGGGGTGTCTGCACTGTGTGGTGAAAGCATGACTAATGAAAACCGGTATGTCCCATAGCTGTGGGCTTGCGCCTCTGTACTCTCGGCTCAGCCGTCACATCAGACGCAACGATATTCTGCTTTACAGTATACAGCCGGTTTGCACAACATTGTTTATGATGACTGTCTTGTTAGGGGCCCCGTGTTGTCCAATGTGCTCCAGGCACTATGGTTTTGACTTTTTTTCTGTCCCCCTGACCCGTCAGATCAGCAGCATCTCTGTGTTGTGGGACAAAATCCAACACTTATTAGGGTAATTCTACCTCAGCTTGAATACGTTTCATTTAAACGATAAAAAAAAAGTTGAAACATCAACATTTCACAAGCTTATTTCGACGGGATATTGATAAAAATGGCTTACAACCAAAAAATGCAGCTTTTCTCAAAAGAAAAAAAATATGCCGAATCTGTGAAGAAAATGGAACCATGGTCCCAAATCAGAGTCATCACTATGTTTATGTTCAGCCCCGAACCTCTCCTTAAAAGCAATTTCCTTCCCTTCCCCGAAGTTGGGGACAATCTTTTGAAATCCTGCGAGTAAGAGGAAAGGGAAATATTGAACTGACATCTACAGAATTTCAATGTGGTGGAAGAAATATATTATCATACAGTAGGGTCCCTGCATGTTTCCACGTGTACATCAGGAGGAGGAGGAGGAGGAGGGAGTAGCTGTGTTATATAACGGACAAACTTTCTGACAATAAAAAACAATGCAGAAGTTGTGCGTGTGTGTGCTGAGATATACATGTACTGTATGTAGATGTACTGTGTGGGTGAGAGTCTATGCAGTTGTAGCTACAGTATATTGTTCTGCGCCTTTGTGCATATTTGAGAGCGTGTGCATGCATGTGTGCGGACATATTTGTGTATGCACGTGTGTGTGTGTGTGTTTGTGGGAGCATGCTGAGCGAGCCTGATAACCGGAATGTGCGGTCACCTTGCTCCGTGATTAAAGGTTTGCGCTCTTTAGCTGCTTAAAAGGAGGCCGTTTGTCCTCAAAAGGGGAAAAAGGAACACAGCGAGAAAAAAAAGGCATGTTTTATCAGTCAAAGCCAGAACTCAATATTTTGCTATTTTTTTTTCCTCAGATCGGGCTTATTCACAAGGTCCTATAGGTGAAATGCCTTCAAAGATAATAAAGAGATTAAGATCACATTCAGAAATCCCTACCAGGGCGAGAGAGGAAAGCTTTTGAAATAAACAAAGCGGTCCAACTTTCTACAATTTCACACTTTTTTTTTTATTTCTTGTCGCTGAGTGCTTTGGATTTTGGCTTATGCTTAACTTCTTAAATGTTCACATTAAGATCTTCTGATGCATTCATGACGATTTTATTTTTTTTTCTTCCCAAGGTCAGCTATGGAAAAAAAGGATAAAAAAAAACAAGAAACCAAACCCATAGACTGAATGATTAAAAAGAAAAAGAAAAAAAAAATCTATCTTGGGAGATATTCATCTTCAGCAAAAAAAAAAGGTTTCTGACTCGACCCGTGCTTGGAAAAAAAATTAATTTGTGCAAATCGAATGAAAGCCGAAATTACAAAAAATGTTTCTGGAACAGGAGATGAGATACTTGATTATTCTATTGGCCGTCTAATGAAAGCAGTGTATTGGTCACTCTCTTTCCAAGCTGTCATCCATTGTCATGCTGTCGGAGAATTTGGAGGGACACCACGTGGCCCCAGGTGTCAGTTTAGACTTGGAAATGACAATGTCACACTGCCAATGTCCTTTATCCTGCTTGCTCGATGATACCATAACTAGCAGGCAATCAGGACTCCTACAATTGGATACAGATGAATTGGCTTCACATTTATTAATCAAATTCCAAACTTCTGAAGTCATTTTCATGCCAAGCTGTGAAATTTATACGATGTGGGATGCAGGAGCTAACAATGACTAAGGCCTTTAGCCATCAAGTCAATATTTTTGACACTTGTTGTCATCTACTAAAGAGAATTTTTGACTTCCGTTCATCCTTTAATTAAACTAGTAAAATGCCCGTTCGGGGCATGGCCATTTTGGAGCACATGCTCGTTCAAAACCGGCCGATTGCTTGGCTCCTGGTATTCTATCACTAGGGTTGTCAAAGTTAACACTATAATAACATGTTAACGCAAATTATTTTTAAAAGCAGTAATTTCTTTAACACAAATCGATCTTCCAGAGGTTGTAGCGGGCTCAGTTTTAAAGCTAGAGACAAGATACTGGCATCATATGAAACTAGAACCTAAGGAATCCATTGGTACCAACCATACTAGCTCGTCGCGAAGGAGGTTAAATGACGCCCCAAACTTACGCTAAATTTTGGCGAGGATTCTATGGGTACCCACGAGTCTCCCCTTTACAGACATGCCCACTTTATGATAATCACATGCAGTTTGGGGGCAAGTCATAGTCAAGTCAGCACACTGACACACTGACAGCTGTTGATGCCTGTTGGGCTTGTGTTTGCCATGTTATGATTTGAGCATATTTTTTATGCAAAATGCAGTACCTGTGAGAGTTTCTTGACAAAATATCTCATTGTTTTGTGTTATTTGATTTCCAATAATAAATATAAACATACATTTGCATAAAGCAAGCATATTTGCCAACTCCCATGTTGATAAGAGTATTAAATACTTGATAATTCTCACTTTAAGGTACATTGTGAACAGATAATAAGTGTGAGATTAATCTGTGATTAATCACAATTAATCATGGACAATCAAACGATTAATCACAATTAACTTTTCTAATCGATTGACAGCCCTAATTAAAACTAAACATGCCGCATGTGCAAATTGCACCAACTTTGACAGTGCACGTCCCCGGCAATATACCCGCCAAGTGTGAAGTATATCGGACCGACGGTTCTCGAGATATGCAAAGGACATACCCACATGCAGGTAGAGATTCCTTGCTTCAAAGTTAGAGTTCCTTTCTGCTTTACTTGCCTTCCATCCACTCCTTAAGGTCAAGTGAGAAAGGTGACTGGTGTTGTCAGTGAATGCAGCATGCCCTCCTGTAGTAGCAATGTTGTTGAAATGACCCTCGCGCACAACCACTAATCAGGACTGTCACAAGGGAGGTCCTGCCCCCATCGACACATTGAGAGCCATTGCTCTGCTATTAATAAAAGAGTCACATTTACATAAGGTGACAGGTACACAGTGCTCACGCCCCGCCCACCCACAAGGACTCTGCACACACACTGACTCACTGGACCTACAGTAAAGTAAAAGTGATGGTTACTCAGTTTCTTTATGCGTACGGAGCTCCTTTTATTGCTTGAGGAACGATCCATCATTCATTTTCTTAATTTATTACACTGGATTTTGAAGATTGTGATTCATCTTCAGTGTGCTGAATGCCAATGTGACAGTTTGTCATACAGCATTACGCAGGATTAAAGCAAACATTATTTTTGAATAACAATTATCACAACACGCAAGGCGACAGACTGCTTATGAGCACCTTAAAAAAACAAGAAATCAAACTAAACTAAGAGATACATTAACAGGCAGAAGCTACAATTTCAGTTGTCACTTAAAGACAGTTTTTTTTTTGGCACTGTATTATTTTATGGCATCAAATCATCTCAGTCACTAAGAACACACATTAGGTAGAAGACATGAGAGCATCAACCCAATGGGCTATTTCAAATGTGGAGCTTTGCTATGTTACTTTATCTGCTAAACTGTAATTATGCCCAGAAAAAAGAGCCAATCATAATTCAAAACTTCTATACAAAATGTCCAAGGCCATGTTCAGACTGATTTTAGTCCTGCAGGACCCTCATTCACTTCAATGTAGCCAGTCCGGCATCAACGGCGGGCAAATTAAATACATGCAAACACACATTCCTGTTAGATTACTTTGCTATTTGTAGAGTTTGTTTATCCAATCTGATCTATCATATGAAAGGTTCAAATATCCCTAGATATAATATTAAGTAGGGTTGTGCAATATCCATCAGGTGTGGTGGAAGGTCAAGGGGTCTGTCATCTCTGCCAAAGTATCATCCGCATAGAATGATAATTTATGTTCCGTATTACCCACCTCAACATCTCTAATGCCGGCATTCGCCCTGATGCTTCAAGGCAATTTTTACGATCCAATCACACAAGGTTACGCACTGTCAGATCTTGGCGTCATGATCGCAATTTAAGATTGTGGGGACAAGCGTCCACACAGGTTTTGAGTGATTTATGTCAGTGATATTCTACAGTTTTGTTTGTGTTCTGTATCCGTACATCTGGGCATGTTATAAGAGAGCGGTACGGGTGTGAGTAAGACCAATTATTGAAGCATTTGCTCGTGTTTTCAATTGTCAAATCTGCAATGTGTATCCGAGTGTTGTCTTTTTTTTTCGTCTCATTAACGGTTATCTGTCTAACTGAGACAAATGCCTCAAAGAAAGAAATTAAGGTGTAATATTAAGTGTGGTCGTTCAACACTCTTGACAGTTGTCTCTCTTAAGAAATGACAATTTTTTCAACAGACAAAAGTTGTTTTGCGGGACTTACCTGTCATCGTCACACTTTGGTTGATCAAAGACTGTCAGTCTGTTTGACTGAATAGCCACTTTAGCCTCTTTACGAAAAGGCTGGAAGAAGAACGTTGTCACTTCAATTAATCATCTGCATAGATATACAGTACATTGCTGTTTTTATTTCTCTGCTCTGAGAGGAAGAAACTAGAGGATTCTTGTCAGAGTTGGCAGGGTCGAAGAAGTACAAACGCTCCATTGAAAGTTGTTTTTATAGACCTCCTCACTGGTTAGAATATGTGGCGATGCGCAACATGTCATCTTTGGTTAAGAGACAACTGTGGAGAGTGTCAAGTGATTAAGTGTAAAAGGTTTTAGTCTCAGTCACAACAACATGCACATTTAGACTTATAGCTGCATTTATCAAATAAATAACTTTACAAATGAACTTTTATGATCTTGAAAGCCAAGAACAATATGAAAAACTGTTGATAGACCGCCATGGAGTGTATGCTGAGCTTTAAGTGGCGGAGGGGTGGGGTGGTTCTACTAGAAGCATCTTGGTTGAGGGCTGAGAGCAGATGGCAGGAGGATTGTGGAAAAATGGCAAATCCTTTGATATGTCTGCAACATCTCATTCACAAGAGCCATCAGCAAATATGTGCAAAAGCTGTGTTTTGAGCGCACATAGGAACTGGTGACAAATTGGAACTTGGAGACGTGAGTATATTCCCCTGAGATTGATCAATGCTGACAGTGCTTAGACAGCAGCAGAATTAAACATTTGCACGCAGCATGTTACAGGTTTCCACTATTTACCTTTAATGATTCAATATGTATACATTTACACAGAATTTGAGAACACAAATGACTCCAACTTAACCAATCTAATTAAGTATGAAGTTTTACCTGCAACATACAGCGTTATTCTTTCCAACTTGCAGTGTAATTTCATATACTAACTGAATCCGTATAGAACGTACGGATGCATACATGTAGGCACTCCCACTCACTTCACTAGGTACCTGGTAGTTAAACATACTTACTTAGGAGCCATACTTACTTCAATTAATCACATGATTGTCCATAGTTAATCACGTTTAATTGCATATTTTTTTATCTGTTCAAAATGTACCTTTAAGGGAGATTTTTCTAGTATTAGTATTTAATACTCTTATCAACATGGGAGTGTGCTGACTTGACTATGACTTGCCAAAAACAGCATGAGATTATCATAAAGTGGGCATGTCTGTAAAGGGGAAACTCGTAGGTACCCATATTCGGGCCAAGGGACCCCTTTGAAAATGTCCATGGCAGTTTTTCCTCAGCAAAATTGAGTGCAAGTTTGGAGCGTTATTTAGCCTCCTTCCCGACAAGCTAGTATGACAAATATTTATCCATTTTTTTCACTATAATTTTCACTTGGAACTGTTAATTTTGCAAATTAGAAAATACTCAGTACTTCTCGTTTGACAAGTGATTTATTCCCACAGGAGTATGCAAAAATAGGCTTTACCAAGCGGTTATTTCATATTGACTATTTATTGTATTATAAGAGAACATATATAATAAAATAAAACATATGTTGTGATATGCATTGTGATACATATCCCCAAATGTAATGTATGTAACAGTAAATACTGTACTGGTAGACCAAAGTACACTGTAAATTTGTGAACTATCACGCTGTATGTTGCCATCTAAAGTGTTATCTTAATTAGTAGCACAAAGTAGCAGAAGTAAAATGTAATGTAAATGTATGATCATGTAAAAAGGCTCCACAAGTAAATGCTTTACGTCAAAGACAGAAAAGAAGGGATTTTCCTTCGAAGGGGGGGAAGTACCTCTATGGCCCAAAAGTACTGAGATACTTCTGTTACGTTTGTTGAAAAAGTTCTACCAGATAACTATGAGAAAACATGGCAACTGAATACAAAAACATCACAAACCTGAGGACACATTTCTGTCCCCACCAACAAGCACAGTGCAATGATTTCATTCATGCACTTTGAGCCTATAGTATTAAAATTAAAATAAAGACATGTCATGTCAAACTATAGTGCATGTATTCGACAGAGTCGTCTGAAGATCAACTCTCCATATTACAGGAGATGCCTCCTATCCATAAAGCCCCGCAGTCACGATTTAATGCTATCCAAATAGAATAAAACGTGTTATTCAAACCGCACTGGGAAATGCAAATGTCATGCCCGTTTCTCAACTTAACGGCAGGTCTGGCAATAAATTGTATGGGGCCCCCCCATCTCCCTTAAGAAGCTCATTCTATAATTCAAAATATATTATAATTGGCACATTCATAAAATATGTGTTTCTCTGTAAACACTGATGGGGGGCTAGGTAATTCAATTCACCATACATGGGAAATTTACACTGCTGTGCATCAGTGACTAATTTCCTTGGGGAAATTAATCTCTGTAGGGTCTCGGATGAACACTGACCACTGTTTTCTGTGTAAATATTGACGGTATGGGGAGAATGAGGTGGCTATAACTAGCTCGTACATGTGACAGCTAAATTATGTCTTCACAGAAGTTTACATTAACAGCACGCCTGGTATTTATGAAATCCATACTTGGACTGAAATTAATCAGTTGGGGTCTGATAGAGGGAAAAGCCAAGTCAAGTGCATGAGCTTAAGAAGTTTTAGCTTTTATTTGATGGGAGTTACACATAGGCTTTGGAAGCTTGACCACTCGTCTTCTCGGATCCGAGACATTTAAATGCACAGCCAATCAAAATGGCAGCAGTGACAGCTGTTGCAGCTGGCTTTCCCTATACTTGACATTCACTTTCTTTCACCGATCGATGCATGCCATTCACAAAACAGTTACGACAACATGACAAACAGTGGCGAGCAATGGCTTTGTCTCCAACTGCTGCAAGGCTCCACAAAACACCCGACAGCTGCCTTGGATTGGAGCACGCCATGTATGGCTTTTGAAGACTCCCTTGGCATGCATTCACTGCTGGGCTTCATCGGTGGTCTGATGGTGCCAGTAAGGTCCTATCTTTGTATCTGTTTAGCCATGCATCCTCTATTTATGCAGAGATATGTCCGCTGTCCAAAGAATTATCGCAGGATTGACTGCACAGCGCTCCCGCCCCCCATTTTTGACATTTACCTGGACCTTGGCCAATGACTAATTATATCCAGGAGGAAGACTACAAGTCAGCAAAGGCAGACTTTTAGCCCACCAAGTATCCAGAAAGTGAGGGAGCTTGTGGACATGGAATGGCCGTACCTCCATGCAGGCCAAGGCCAAGACCCAAGATCTTGTTTGGATGACACATTCGCGCCTCCTTCCACATCTCTGCTTCTGTCCCGGTCCAAACATTTGACCCTGGACTTTCAGCATGGTTGGAAGTGAAGGTTTTGGTGCTCCAACAGTGACCCTGCATGTGTTGCCATGCCATCAAATGCTGAGAAGCCGATGGCAGATAGGGACAATTATGTAGATGAGCATGTTCTTCTATTTGCACAATCCTTGCCATAGAACATGGAATTAAAAAAGACTGAAGGGGTTGGTACTTGCCTCTAGTTTATCTCTTGTTGCTGGGCATTATCTTACCTACAATTGCCTGATTCATGTTTCTGTATAGTAGAGCCAGCACATGTACTTGAATTCTGAAGAACCCCAGGGGAATATGCTGTATCTATCAGAGTACTATATCACCAGAAACAGGCTCAAAATCTGTGGGCAGAAGGCCGAGGAGGTACAGGAGGTTGTACAGTTTTGGGGAATTGACTCCCCTCGAGCATATCCTGACCTTTAGTGGCTCCCACTGAGGCAAGAGTGTTGAAGACTAAGGCATACTGTGATCACAGCTTAACTTATCTGACATACACTATGGAGTGCTTTACTTGATATGTCAGATACAAAGAAGTAAAAGATTACAAAGAACCCTAATCTACTAAAAGTCCTATTTCTGTATGATGAATTGCAAAGCCATAGCAGAATGCAGCAAGACAGGAAACAGTGGTGACTAACACATCTTATTTGATAATCATTGTCAGATCGGTCTGTAAAATCAATCTAAATAAAATCCCAGAATTATTCCCCCAGAGACATTCACCCATTTCTATCAATCCCTGGCTGTTGCCCCACTCCTAACAATAACATTAAGCACTCCGGATTTTCCCCCTGCACAACACCTGCCACATTAAGTGATGACGTGAACCATCCCACCATCCCCGCTCCCATCTGGCAGCTGCCAACATTATAACTGTTCGCTAACACGGGGGTTAATGAAACCCCCGTGTTAGCAAACGCACCTCTGCGTTCGGGGGCTCAAGCTGCCTGGAGATCCGCGCGCAGCCCTAAAGGATTGGCTCCATTATGGATGCCAGCACGGGGTTACACACACTTCCTGAATAAAATAATGCTCACACCTGCTACCTGGACTCAGCTGTTGCCATGCAACGTTCGAGATGAAGCATTTCTGCTATCTGTTCTCATGCTGTGTGCACAATGTCTGCAATTACAATGTGATTAGTGGACTTCCAAAAGTGCCATTGTTTTTTGCTACCGCCAAATATTTACCTCATGATTTAACAAACTCTTGACTTAGGTGTTTGATATAATTTTACTTTAGACCACTTCCCCGCACCTCATTCCTGTCCGAGTGGATGTTGCGCACATATATTGATTGTCAGTGTCTCATCATTGTCCAAGAATGTAAAGCAAATGCAAAGAAAAGATCCCATTTATGATGATATATTTAACATACCAACCAGCTCATCATTCTAATCTGGATATACATAAATTAATCCATCAATATCTATATCATTATATATACTGACACTACACGTTTTTGTAACGTACTAAACTGTTTTGGTGGTAAAACTGTTCAATTCATATTTAATACAGAACTATGTTTAAGGGCCCAAATTCTCAACAATTGGACTTCTGTTACAAGCCGAGCTAGTGTTCCAATTCAAACAGTGGCTTGCTCAATAATCCGTTAAGTTTTGCCGCTTAAGGAAGCATGCTGGGAGGCTTGAGCATGCAGGCACTCAAGGGGGAGCCTGACCATTTGCATCCGGCTTCATGGGGCATGAGGAGGAGGGGGGGCCGCCATCGATACCGGTGCTTGCTCTCTCTCTTTTTCTTTCTCTGTACACTTAGTGAATGCCAGATGAAAGATCCAGACCTTTCCTCTCTGGCTTTTAAAACCCTTTGAGGATGCAACCCCGACATTTATCACAGGCAATGTCTTTGAAACAACATGAAAAGGCGAAATTTCTGATATAAAGGGGGGGGGGATCGTTTAGGTTTATGAGAAGGGACGTCAAAGTTGCTCAGGTACACACCAATGTAACAAGAATATCTTTGGTATGCTTTTACCTCAGTGTTGTATAGCCTCACAACAAGCTTTATTACAACATCAAATGGTGAACAGAACTAAGTTTTGTCATTGTAGATCAGAGCATCATAACACTGTTAAATCGCTGATTAATCACATTTATCATGTTTTTTTCCTGGCATTTCTGAAATTGTCCTTTTTTTTTATGCAAAGCCGAAGTGGTAGGGATCAAAGCTCTTCCAGCTACCTCATGTTGAGCCTCAGCTTCAAAAGGAGTGAGCATCCTATGAAAATCCATTAACTAAACAACAATTAGTGCTTGTATCACTGCATTTTAGATAAGTGTTAAGTATTGTAGTTCCAACGGGTCGTTGGCTATGATCAGCAGCGTAACATAATTGCGATTGGCCCCGGTGCAAATTTTTTTCTTGGGCCCCTGCCCCAAAAAACAAGCACAAGCACGGACACACACAGCCACACCAGACAATTGCAAAGCAAGACAACTGCTATGCCACCATCGTGACTCCCATCCTACAAACCAAGCACCACGGACAGCAGCCGAAGCACCAAATATATCAACTTGCCCATGAGGTCAATGGCCAGATGTTATCACAGACGCATATTACAGGTGCACATTTGAGATGTAACAATTACATTGCTATACATTTAAATTCATGATCCCACTCCATAATAACAAAGAGAAACCTGTACTCCACCATTACAAGTTCATCCTACAGGCCCCGTGCTCAGCAAAGCCATTAAAACTGCTCATGAACCGTATCCTAACTGAATGGAACGCAAGGGAGCGTCAGCAAAAAAAAATCAGCTGGATTGTATTGCTTTGTATTGAAATGTCCTCACTGACCATAAGCGACGAGCCACTTTAAGCTGAACTTTTGTCAGACGTCCTGTTTCTTTATTCCCGTCGCTCGCTTTTGAAAGTGTCGCAATGGACAAAAGAATGGCCGATTTGTGTTGAAATGAGGAATTGTCATTACGATACCTCCTCATTTCACTACAAAAACCTAAATAAGGTAGCAGCTGGATGGAGGGAGACATCTAGAGACCCTCCAGTCTGATCTCAAGCGCACAGCGCACAGCCTAGTTTGTTTACATGATGTAACAGAAGTGAATAGTAACAGATTCAGTGTGGACAGAGAGTGCCCGATGTCATAGTCGGACGCTCCTTTGCTTTTGGGCCCTTCTGGGGTTTGCACCATCAATATTTACGCCATTGGCCGTGATCCATTTCCAATCACAGCCCACTTCAAACAATCTCTGCTTCACACGAGAGGAAACGCATCCATGATTTCCTTTCAAATGTGTTCAATGACGAGGTTTGAAGAGCTGGTTTAAAAGGTAGAAGTGGCTTTGTCGTATTGAGTGAGGTATTCTGTGACTTTCTCTAGTGGTACAACCTGGCATCAACTATGCGGGAGGGATTCACGATCACATGAGCACACTCACACATATACCGCTGTCCTCTAACCTGTCATCTCCATCTCCCCCTCATTCTTTTTGCCATTATACAGATGGGATGCTCTCACACGATAATCAATCTCTCAAAAAATCTCTTCTCCAAGGAGAATCAAGGTGTAGGAGCATTTATTGTATGTAGATGCGGAGTATTTTAAGCGAATATGTAAAATAGGTGTGTGAAGAATCGGCAAACATAGAGACAAGGACCTGGGGAATAGTACCGGCTCCGTTTGATAAGTGATTTAAGAGTCCAAGCGAGAGGCAGAGGAGTCAATGATGCAGATGATGGTCTGATGCAAAGGGCTTTTATCTATAATTACAGGTCACTTGCATCGACATGAGCTCATTTACCCAGAGGAGCTCCAGCCTCTGTCTCTTTCGCCGTTACCTTTCTCAAAAGCCCCATTCGCCGCACTCCCTGTGTCTTTGCTGATTGGGAGCCAGAGGTGAACTTGAGTTACTGTCATAGATTTCTGTGATCGGCAATCAAAAGACCTTCAGACATGATGGCAGACGTTTCATGGAAGGCATGATGATATGCCTCGCACATACATCAAAATGCAGGGATGTTCTCCGTACGATCCCTTTTCAAGTTTCGCAAAGATACTGGCACCATACGAGACTAGAAGACTATGGAATCCATTGATACCAACCATGTCATACTATATATAGCTTGTTGCGAAAGAGGTTAAATAACGCTACATAGTCGCACTAAATTTTGCCATATTATGATTTGAGCATTTTTTTTTATGCTTGTCTACCTTTGAGGGTTTCTGGACACTATTTGTCATTGTTTTGTGTTGTTAATTGATTTCCATTAATACATATATACATACATTTGCATAAAGCAGCATATTTGCCCACTCCTATGTTGATAAGAGAATTAAATACTTCTATCTCAATCTCCCTTTAAGTTACATTCTGAACAGATAAAAATGTGCGATTAAATATTTTAATCGATTGACAGACCTAGAAACTAGTAAATACATAGATAATGCATTTGCTGAATTGTTATTTATCATTAGAGTAATAATCTTGCACCATAGCAACTTGGTAAAAACTCACAATTCAAACAATTCAAGTATAAACCTTTTTATCGCAGCAACAAATTGGTCAAAACTTAAACAGGAATTAAAATTCCAGTATACAATGTATAGTATAGTATATAAACATAGAATTTAAATGACTATCAGCCTCATTGTAATATCTGATCCAGCAATTTGAGTCAGTATCAACCCAATATCGTATCGGTGCACACTGTTGGCCTCCCTTCAGAGAAAATTGGGACAACTGCGCCACACTAACCCCTAACCAATCACCTTTCAATAACACTCATCTTTTAAATATCTTTAAATCGTATATTACCCATGCTTTCCTGCTTGGTACAAGGCTTTGGTTCCCGTTCAAGTTTACCTTGCTAAACTCCAACGCTCTCTTCTTTTGGGTGCATGCTATCATTAGCTAGCACCTCTTTTACAAATCACACACTGAGGCCACGGTGAGTCACTCATCAGTCCGAGTGAAACCCCAGCTTGGGGTACATTCATCCAACGTGATCATATTTCTTACGTATTTGTTCAGCTCCTGTAGTTTCCGGCTGCAAAGTCCTTGGTATCAAAATCACTTCATTTGAATCTATTTCAAGCACTTTAATTGCCGCCATGTGCTGTGCATCACACTGCGTCTCCGCGGCATAAGCTGAGAGCAAAGTGTTCCGTGTGCGTCTCCGCAGTAGGTCATACGTGTTTTGGCAAGTGCTCAGAGGCCAATGCACAATCACTGTAGTTACGCACGTAATGCACAATAAGACAATAAGAGACCCTTCCGTTGCCGTCAGAACACCAGCATGCATGCTCAACCTCCCGCAATATCTTTGCCTCCCTTTCATCCCCCCACGCGGGACGCCAAGCCCCTCAATTTGAAAACCTCTGCACTCGACTAAGTTGGTGACCGTGGTAATCATAACTGTTGAACATCAGCATATAATCATTGTCATTGTGAGCGAGTTGCTATGCTGGTGTTTAGCATTTAGCTCAATGCAACCACAGTGCCAAAGTACAGCCTCGCGGAGCCGCTGGACTCGTTGTTTTACTGCGTCCTCAATCTTTGAACGGATACCGTATTGGTATGAGTGATGAATAAGAGATGTGTGTGACTGATGCATAATAATATACTCTCTGATGTGCCCGACACTAACCCGTCCAAACAGTTCAGCATCTAACCGTGTCTGAGATCTTAACATTCATGTGATTTATTATTCCCATTACTTTCAACTTTGTAAGACCCTGCCGATTGATTACTGCGCAAAAAACTTAAGTACATATGGATGAAGGCGTTGACTTAGTACAAGGGCGGTTGTCATTGATGTCGGCGTAATTTGATTTATCCTGACTAGTCACTCCGCTGATTGGATACGACAGTGATGACCTTAAAATGTGTCTTTATGTAGATGGTGTTGCATTCAAAAAGGCCTCCAAGGTCATAATGCTACCTTCCACTCAAGCGCCATTACTGTTTTAGCCGATGATGTGTTGATTAAGGTACGTTTTCAATATTAAACACTTGTCACTCAATTTTCTGACATCAATTTCCTTTGGCAATGACAAAGCGTTTGATTTGCTAATTTGCCTTTGAATTGCAAATGGGGTCTCCTTGGAGCTTTCTGCGTGCCACCGCTCAATTTAGCTCCCTTTTTGTTTGACTTTTTTTGGGGGAGGTCAGCGCCGACAATGCCGCCATTCCTTGGTGGAATCCTCTGACCCGATAAGACGCAGGACATAAAAACCCCAACAGAGCGATATCAGCTGCGGCATGCGTGGCGAAAGCGCCGGAGAGCATGATATGAAAGGATAAGCAGAGGAGGGAGCTCGGGCTTGGTCAAAACTCCACACAGATGGAAGTGTTGTGATTCGCTTGCAAATGCAACAACCTGCAAATGTTTTAACGGTACAATAGGGAGAATTAAAAGGGAGCAGGCACTTCTACATTTCATGCTCGCCTATTGTAATATGTGTTTTTGCCTGTGCACTTGGGGCTGCAAATGCTTTAAAGTGTGAACACCTAACTCAGTTCATTCCTGGCTAAAAAAGCCCAATCAATTCACAGGCTCTACAGTTTCTCCAACTGCCCTGGTCACACCTCGATATTTCTTTCTCTCCTAAGCATCTTGTTTATGACACAAGTGTATAGATGCTCCAGCAGACATGGCCAATTACCTTTCATTAGAGAGGAAGCTAATCAAAGTTCATCATCTTGACCTGTCAATAAATAACGTCACGTAACACATGCCATTCAGCTGCTGTACGTCGGCATCCATAACACACAGGAAAAAAGCTGAACCATGTGATTATATCAGCCGATCACCAAGGCTTTTTTTTTTATTTGTAATCCTGCTGCATCATCAACAGATGGCTTGGAATGGCTACAGTAAAATAATAAGGCACCTACTGTGATAAAGATATGACGTTAATTTGTTTTTGATGGCAGCACCTGTCTTTTTTTATCACGGACTGGCTATGTCACAGCTCTAACATCACTTGGTGGGCTGATTGTTTTTTCTCATTACCTGGATTTACTCACTGGCCTCTCTTAGAGACTTGAATTACCTTGTATTATACCATGGCCTGCGTCAGTAGTCACTAAGTAGTTCCAGTGAAACCGTCTATCTCAATATCTTATTAACAACATTGAGTGTAATGTTAACCGTCAGTGCCTCATCCCCTGAGCACCACAGGGTGGCGAATGTAGCACACAAGCTGCAAGAAGTAAGACTACACTGCCGCTCTGAACTGAAACCATCACATAAGCGATGATCTCGCATCCCAGTCGCTATTCAAATGGCTACTTCAGGCTGCGGCCGATAGCACACGTGGCCTCTCATTTGGGATATCTTGATATAGATTTGGGAACAATGACATGGCCGGATAGCTAGCTAGTCTTGTTGTTAAACATACTGTCAAATTATATTTTTACGGTTTTTCATCGTATGCAATGTTATTGACTTTCTTGTCTTAGCTTTATGCTAGCGTTTTGATTATCAAGATTTCGTGAAACTTCGGATATTGATTTGGGGACAATGACATGGCTGGATAGCTATCTAGTCTTGTTGTTAAACACACTGTCAAATTATATTAATGTTTTTTCACCCGTACGCAATGTTATTGACTTTCTTAGGTGCATAACAACCTTATGGGATGTTAATGAATTTTCAAGGTATTAGCAAACCCTCAGGGTTACCATGGAAACATTGAATGGACTGAACTTTAGATTGTGTTGCAAAACGCATGAAATTATAAATTAATGTTCTTCATTTTTTTTTCTTTTGCAAGCAGGATAGTGCCAGCTCATTGGGCATTATCCCTTCACTAAAACGACAACTTGTGTCCTTGTAGTTTGTTTTTTTCTTCTTTTCATTCTTTGTCATCTTGCGACCTTGGTTTCACTCAAACCATGTGTGGTGGGAACACACCTGTCAAAGCTTTCTTGCTCTCTCAATCATATACAACACATGACCGAATTATATATACACAATAGCATCATATTTCTCTTTCAGTTACATCTGAAAGATATCCTCTATGCTCATTGAGCCGCTAATGAGAAACATAAAATAAACAAATAGGCCAGTGTACTGGTGACCCAACCTAACCTCACATCACAGCGACCTATCGTAGATGAGTTTTTTTTTTCCTTGCTGCTAATATACTCAGCATTGTCTTCCCTGCGCATCAAAAATCAATTTCAATAGCATGGCAATGAGCATTACCTGGCCCTGAATGTAATATGATTGCTGCGTCAATTACTAGTTGTGTTTGCCGGTGCCCTTGGTCATATTGACGTTCTTAAATTGAGCTGTGTGAGGATGAAGGACTCAACTGCTACTGCCTGAGTGTATTCTGGAGGAGTAATCCGCCTCACCACAGAGTGTAGCTCTGGAAGTGCATTCAGCAAGGGATCTGCATGTCATAATGGGATATCATTACTTCACTACCCTCATTACAAGGTCCTCATCTGCCGGGGCTTGAGTGTAATGTTAATTATTACGGAGGAGTAAGACCGAAAGGGGCATTGTAGCTCAAAATGCCATTTTGATTGGATTCTGCTCCCTTTCATCTCATTAAGAAGTCAATAACGGCTTGTTTGGCTGTCAACAAGACGATGCTTATACATATGCTTCTTATAATATGTCTCTTCAAGGCAAATACAGTAGCCTACATACTTTGTTACTGCACAGTTGGTGTACATTTCAACTATAAGTTTAAACTGGCAGTAGCTTTTTTGCATTGGAGCTCAATTACCAGCTCAGCTGTAATGTACAGTATGTTGTTAACAAGCTAACTTTACGAATTACACTATTAAGTAATTGTTCTTACTGAAATACTGTGAATCCACAGAAACATTCACGATGCTATAATTAAAGTATGTTGCAGATTGTTCCCGATAAACTGTGCTTAAACAGGCCTGGTTTCATAATAATGAATAAAACCGTCAAACCGGTAACCGACTGAACTTATTCTTCTGCTTATCCTCAAAAACAAACTTGCCATATGGTGACTACAAACTCATTGAACTGAATACAAATGTGTATTTCAAAGTTCCACCTCCACTAAAACTGAATGGATTAAGCCAGATTTTAACACCCAAATTTGTCAATTTTACAATCTGGTCAAATTTCTGCCATATCAGCTGTTATTTTGACGTTCAGTTTGAGAAACTTTGCAACACCGGATTAACTGCCAGAATTATGTCCAAAAATGTGAACGATTCGAGCAATTCCAGAATGCAATTTTCTCACATGCGGTTGCCGTTTAAAGATCTATAACAAAATAATGTGAATTATTATTGGAGTAGTATTTCACATGTTGTGGCAAACTTGTTATCTTGACTCTGCCGTGATAGAAATAAAAGAAGTCATCTAAATTAAATGACAATACTTTTTCTTTGTCCATTCCCTCCAGAAGGTCACACAATGCTGCTTTTCTGTTTTTATCAGTTTTTCAAGGATGTAGTCTGTGATTTGAATACTACTTTATTTGTATTGTAAAAGATACAAAACAGATGTGTTGGATGTTTTTGTGTCTGAGCATTAAAATCAAATGTTTTAGCTGTTTAGAAAGGGCGATTAAATTGTGTAGTGTGAGTTAACACAATGTCAAATATTTAATAATTGCTAGTATCTGCCCTGCTTAAAAAAATGTACATGTACACACATTTACCAGGGCTGTCAAAGTTAGCGCGATAATAATGCGTTAACGCAAATTTTTCTAACACAGCTTGCAATTTTTGAATTGCAAGTGAAACTTAAAAGCAACATGTTCCTTCTCCTGTCATGAGTTCACTGTCCTGTTCCTTATTTGATCATGCATGTGAATCGATGATAAAACTTACTAAGGAGCGTGGCAGGCTCTTTCTGACCCAAATCCATGAGCCTTATAACCACTGATAGCACCCATTTAATGAGCTGATAACAGTTTAACCCGATGAATAAAACATGGATCTTTAACATAAACATTTAGCATATTTACACAATATAAAATATATATATCCACTTAAGGAAAAATCACATACTGACATCTTGGTGTTCTTTGTCACCTTACTCTTATGTGAACATATTACATGTCCAAAAGATGTTCTGGTATGTAGAAACAAGGCAAACCACAGAGAGGTTGTTTTACATGCCACAGTACTTCAATGCTTGTACCTTCATTAAGTGCTTTGGAAAATAATGACTTTTTTAACACGATGTCACGCCATATTTGTTATACAAAGTCCAGTAAACACCTACGGTTTAGCAGCGATGTGTGTGGAATTACAGTCGCGGGGATTACAGCAGTCAGATATGAATGGCTTTGGGTCGAATGTGTATGCTGCGTCACACACAAGGTTTGTGTGTCGAAGTATAGTAACGGGCTGTCAGGAGAGTCCCTCGGGGGCATTTTCCTCTTTTTTTTTCCCCTGTTGTCGGTGTCATTTCACTCGTTTGTGGCACTCCACACCTGACCCTTTGCACTTTTGAAAGAGCGTGTGTATGTCTCCGTCTTTCATGTGTGCCTGTCACGCTGTCACGCATCATGTCTGAACTTATATGTGCATCTCTACCACTCACACTATCTTGGCCTCTCACACACACACATTGGGTCAGGGTCTTTGAATGGGAAGACCCACAGGCAGGGCTCGTATCCAGGCTTTCTCTGCTGTTTGAGCTCAGCTGTCTCGCTCTCGTCCGCCTTTGAAGTGGATGCAGACAGTTGGATGTCGGAGGAGCCGTGTGCTCTTTGGCTGAGGAGAAAGCTCGGAGAAAACATCAATGGGGCCGAGGCTTGACATGGTCATGCGAGCACACGCGCGTACTGTAAATGCAGTTCTCGCCGAGGCAGGAGAGGGACGGGAAAAAACAACAACTTTCCAACAGAGGAGAGTAAACTCCGAAACTCGGAGTGTAAACAAAAACCGCACGAGCTACGGATGCTGATCGCTGGAGATCCTGACCTTATCAGTCAAAGGAAAACCCAGAGGTGTAGGATGAGCGGTGGTTTCCATTAGGTCCGGACAGCTGAAGCCCAGTAAAAACTACTGTAGCTTCGTAGAAAAAAGAGCCTGAAGGTTGAAGTGAGTAACAGAGGAGTGCAAGTTAAGTGTTTTCAGCTGACTGCTGTGAGGGAATGGCGGAGGGGTGGTGCTTGAGAGGTCATGGAGCAGAAGTAGGAGGGGATGGATATATACCCAGAGAGAGCTGCCACGATGGGAGTGATCAAATCGCAGTGTGTAGCAGCTCCACAATGGTCTCTTCAGCAGGGATGAGTCTTCTAATCTACACCAAAAAACACAGCAACACTGACCTTAAGTAGGAACAGATGATTTGGTGATTTGTTTGTTCTCTGCTTAAGTTCAGGTGTGAAGCTTGGTAAAACTAGCCAGCGGAAATATCAATTTTAGTCCTTAAAAAAACCCACAATTCTGCAGTCCCTGATATCCACAACAAAAACAGGCAAAACCATCTGCCATTTTTTTTTTATCTTCAGCTTTAAAATAAAAAAATCTGTGCAGTGACAGCATGGAGCAGTGTGAAGCGACGCCGTTTTTAAACTTTGTTGTATTATAAAGCAGAACTGACTTTTCTGCAAGAGTAGGGAATACTCAAAAGTTGAAAAAGTTACTTCAAAAAGTAGTTCATGGTCCCTCCAATCTACTAAACACAACTAAGGTTGCAACTAATTCTTATTATTGACTAATTGTCTTTTTTTGTTTGGTTGTCTTTTTTAACATTACTTGTCTTTATGCGTTTCAGCAATAATGACTATTTTGTCTTTTAAAGGGGGTATATGATACACATTTTCACGTTCTTACTCGTATTTTGGGTTTCTACTAGAACATGTTTACATGCTTTAAAGTCAAAAACACTTTATTTTTTCCCATACTGTCTGTCTGAATATACCTGTATTCACCCTCTGTCTGAAACACTCCGTTTTAGCGTCTGTCTCTTTAAGACCCCCTCCCGAAAAAGCCCACTCTGATTGGTCTGTATCTTTGTGACATCACAACTTTACGGAAGTCCTGATGGCACAGTTTCTGAATACGATTGTGTGCATTTCTCCATGGTTTTAGCCTTTTGATACTTTCAGAGTATTTATATAGCACACAGACCTGTTTTATAATCCAAAAAAATTAATTTAACTTTCTACAATATGGGACCTTTAACTTCCTGTCTACACCTGAAGAGGCGATGTGTTGTGTCCCACCTACATTTTAACAAATATCTGACCAGTGTTAAGAAACTCCAGCCTGAAAGCTGCCAGAGCTGGAAGAAAATTAGACACCTTCTTCTACAGCAGTCTCACAAACATCGATCGCTATTTACAGTGGTGCTAATTGGATCAGTTCTCCGACCACACAGCGTTGGGATCAACTAGTCATGTCACTGTTATAATAGTCATGGTGACCGGTCACATTGTGTAGGTATTTGTGTTTTATAACTGTATGATATAGCAGCAGAGACACATTGGAGACTTATTTAGTTAAAATATTTGTACACAAAGTTAAATTTTCCATGATATGGGCTTATTATTGGGAAACAGGTTGATTATTACAAATTATATTATCAATAAAATATATATTATATTACATAGTTGGGTTGAAAGATGTGTTTTATTTCATATTGATAAATCAGTAAAGTAAAAAATAATCTGGTTTAGTGACCGTTTATGAAGAATGCAAATAATGTTAATAACTTAATAGCCTGTATCATGATACTGATAATGCAAATCATCACTGTAAAAATAAACCTCAGCAACACACAGTTGAGATAGTTGTAAACTAGTTGATGCTAAACACTTTGAACTGAGGATTGTCTTTTTAATCCGAAGGGGTCGTTAGGAAACGTGACCTCCTTAAAAATGTGGATTTGTGTTCAAACCTAAAATATATAGTAGGCTCTGTGAACCAATCAGGACCAAGTATTTTTACTTATATCAGTCGGCAGTAACATCTGGGAGTTAGCAGACTAAATGGAAATACAACAAATAATGGAAAAAATGGAAAACATTCCAAAAAATAAAAAAAAAAGATCACACATATCACATCTTCATCACATTCTTCATCTTCATCTTCAATTTCCTTGTTTTGTTCAACCAACAGTCTAAAATCCAAATATATTCAATTTACAGTGATATAAAACTGAGGAAACAGAAAATTCCTAAATTTAAGAAGCTTAAACCAGAGAACTTTTGCTTGATTGATGACTTAAACGTCCCTGAATGTCCAAATTGTTGCCAATTAATTTCCAGTCAATCGATGAAATGATTAATCAGTTAATGGTTTCAGCTTCCAATTACATTGATCGACATCATAGGGCAGATTGGGGTTTTAAAGAAAGATTAATTAAAGTCTGAATTAATTCTCTGATAATATGGATATTAACATTGCTGCAAATACACATACAATTACATCTATGCATAATCTGGTATGTCATAATCCCTGCATTGAGATCAGATGTAAATTAAAATCATGACATGGAGGAAGAGTGGTAGAGAATATTGAGTGATGCACCATTTACCTCCATACATGGTTTGCTTGTCTGTAACCAACATATACAGACAACTGACATTTCTTGTATTTATTGCCACCAAGAGGAAGAAAACCAATCGATTCCCGTGACCCTAAGACCTTTACTCAAGCGGTATCAGGCCAAACTCTCCACTGTCATCTCCTGACCCCTTACTCATTCTGATACATTTCCCGTGCACCGCTGTGCTCTCAGTGTGAGCAAACTGTTGATTTTGGAGACCCTGTGACCTTTGTTCTGGCGTCACCACTGGGCTAAACTTTCAAATTTCCACAGTGCACCCCATCTACAGTGCAGTGCCTGTAGTCGAAAAAAAGTAGTTGCTGTATGCTCATTAATGCAACCAACTGGAAAAAAATCTATTAAATCCACTGTAAGAAATACATTATTAAAATGGTTAAACCCAATGTGCTGACCTTATGACCTTTACTCTGTACTGCAGCATTAATGTATGTAATGATCATTGTGAGCCAATGGGGGCAATATCACCTTAGGCTTAACACTATTTGAATATTACTATTTGCCTTCGCCAGCAGATCATATAAGAGTGTAACATTATACCAGATGAGAAGTCCTTAAAGTGCTAAAAAAAAAAAAAAAGTCTATGACAACTGGGCAAACTCCATTTACTGACAAAGATCATGTGATTTGACCAAAAGCTCCAGAACTGCTGCAAAATGGACCTTGTGGTGAGACCTCGGTGGACCTTGTTTAACTGCTGTTTCCAAGTTCAATAATGAACTTTGACCCTTAACTTTAAAGCCAACAGGATGAAAAGTCTTCAAAGATCTCCGATTAAAAATGGACACTAGCTCGAGAAAAGCTACCAAATGGACCTAGTGGTTTTCTCAAAAGATTATAATGTAATTAAATGTAAATTATTCTAGCCTGACTCCATTTTCTTGCCACAAGATAAAGCCAATCTTGTGAGAACTCTCAGTTTGGTACCAAGGCTGTTCGACTCCAACGAAGATGCACACTGCATCGAAAAATTAGCCCTCGCACCCAATAAATAATGATTACAGAACAATCCAGAGCCCTCCAGTTTCCTTCTGGGCTTAATTAGCCATGGATTTTGATCGACACTTAGGATAATACCTCATCAGCCAAGGAGTGTGCAAGCCAATCAAAATCAAGGAGGGTATTCATGGATGTACTCTGTATGGATTTGGTTGTTTTTGTCCAACATCCTTCAAATCTGACAACATTGTTACCCAATAGTCATTGGTAAATATTTCATTTTCAAGCCATCAGAAATGTTGTTTTTTTATTCTATTTGTTTCCAGCTTTTATCTAGCTTTTATCCATCCATTTTGATTTCTTTACTTACGTGGTGGGCATTTTGTCTCGGAACGAAGCTCACTTTGTTCAGCTTGTTCTTTTGTTGATAAAATGTCTGAAAGTAGTGCGGAAAATTGCTTCTTCTAATCCGCCGGTGAGTTCCTGTGGTTTTATCTCCATTTATATGTGTACGAGCTCTTTTGCTCTCTACTGAAGTGGGCCGGCTCTGTCTTTTTTTTTTTTTCTTTCTCCTCTTTGACCACTAACAGAAAATAGCCTTTTGAGGCCATACGTGAGAGGGGACACCATTAGAGAGGTTGATAATTGCACAGCACTCTAGTTCTTCTACAGCATGTGGTCTTGGAAAAAGCACTGCTAAAAACCTTAATAGCACTGGATGATGGAGCAAGACAGAGGAAGTAATACTCAGAGAAAGAAACAAACTTTACAAAAGATGTGATTTTTTTTTTCTTCCATTTGGCCAACTTTAACATTGAGTCATAAGCGTGTACTGTACAGTCTGACAGCATCCTGAGAAAGGCCGTGATAGCTGAGGCAGGCTTGAATTAAAGTTGATAGGCCATAATTTTAGCATAACGTAGCCAACGGAAGAAGTAGACATGTATATTGTAAAGCCTATGACTGGCCAAACGTGCTTGTTTAAAATGGTAATTGCCAGGACCAAGAACACCCTTCTTCTCCACACTTCCAACTATAACACCAAGAGGTTTGAATATGAAATAAAACGTGTCTTGTGTATTTAGATTGTCAATTTTTAGTGCAGATTCCTGTGGATTGCTGCTTATAACATAAAATGTATTGTAATAGAAATATAGGCTTTATATAAGTGGCAATTTTCTGGTGTTTTTATTTATTTTGTGTCATGTATATGCATACATTTTAATGTTTCCTGTAGGGCTGTCAAAGTTAACGCGATAATAGCACGTTAACACAATTTTGCTTTAACACCACAATTTTTTTTAACGCACTAAAGCAACTTGCGATTTTTAAGTTGTAGCGGGATCAGTTATAAAGCTAGAGTGAAGACTGGACACTGCCGGTCACTGGCATCTTACGAAACTTGAAAAAAACCTAAGGAATCCATTGGTACCAACCATGTCATACTAGCTTGTCGCAGAGGAGGCCAAATAACGCTACGAAGTTATGCTAAATTTTGGCGAGGAAAAACTGGCATGGCCAATTTCAAAAGGGGCCCCTTGACCTCCGACCTCAAGATATATGAATGAAAATGGGTTCTATGGGTACCCATGAGACTCCCCTTTATATGTATGCCCACTTTATGATAATTCCATGCAGAGTTGGGCAGGTCATAGTCAAGTCAGCACACTGACACACTTGACAGCTGTTGTTGCCTGTTGGGCTTCAGTTTGCAATGTTATGATTTGAGCATATTTGTTATGCTAAATGCAGTACCTGTGAGGGTTTCTGGACAATATTTGTCATTGTTTTGTGTTGTTAATTGATTTCCAATAATCAATATATAAATACATTTGCATAAAGCAATCATATTTGAACACTCCCATGTTGACAAGAGTATTAACTACTTGACAAATCTGCCTTTAAGGTACATTTTGAACAGATGAAAAAAATTTGTGATTAATCATGATTAACTATGGACAATCTATTTTAATCGATTGACAGCCCTAGTTTCCTGTCATGTAACCGAAAACTAGTTGACATTTTTCACATATTTTTAATATAGTAGACATACCGTATGTAGTTGATGCATTATTGTCTCTGTACTCCAAATCGTTGAAATTAATGTACTTTTGATTGAGTTTGCATTGTCTGCTTATTACCTTGTTAATTGTTTTGAGATAACAGGGCTGGTTGGATGGTTGGCCACACCTGTCACCAGAGTCACATTTATTACCCTAAATATATATTTGGGTGATCCGACTCAAATTGTTATCCATCTAAATAAGTGTGTGGTTTTTGCGGTCTTTTCTATTTCAACAAGCAATACGACTATCACACTGATATGTTATGATATTTAATCAATGGCCGTGAATCAGAAGTCTACATCATGTTTCCGTTATTATAGCTCTGATGCTCTCCTGCTCACACATTCGCTAGTATGGCATGGTGTGAGGCCATTAGTCGGTGGGAAATAATTAGCTAATTTCCATCCGTCTGTATAATAATGGGGCTCATTTGGTAGTGCCAGATTAAGAATGAGGGGGAATACATCTCGTTCTAAACAAAGGAGAGATCACAAATAGCAATATCTTGAAAAGTGTGGCTCATGTATGAGACACTGCAAACTATATAGAGTTGCAAAGTCGGAGGAGACACCGTTTCTGAATGTACTTTTCCAGCCCCACCTTTTCTTTTAATGATATCGTCAATGTTCGTATACCATGAACCCCTACGTCCCCGGTTCAAGTCCAGGCCGGGGACATTTGTTGCATGTCATTCCCCATCTCTTTGACATGTTATATCAACAGTTTTAATGATTTCAACTTTGTCCCTGACCAATCTTGTTTTGTCCGTCAGTTTGGATTGGCAGGTGGCTCTAAATACTATAACACCTACAAGCCTTGGCTGCTGTTGCCAAGGAGAGGAAGCCAGTCATAAGCCCGAATCAGAGCTGTAAAGGATTCAAAATGCTTTTGTTGTGAACAAAACACGGCGCCACGGTCGCCGAGTTCATCCAAAACTGTTCCAGAATCCAAAAGTGAATTAAGATGCAGCACATGGTGCCTTCAAAATGGAGTCGTGTTTACCGTGTTCACGAGAAGAGTCCATATGAACGCCCACCTTCTTGTGGCCGTTTCTTAGCAGCGGTGTTCTTCACGACTAAACCACTTGAAAGCCAATCATATCGTGTACGCGACTTCCCATGTTGTGAACACGAGTTTCATTTGAAGGCACCAACACATAACCAGAACTTCAAGGTCTGTTATTGAATATTTTTTTAGGGGAAATGCACCTTGGGAGTTGTAGTTAACTTCCCATCTTATGTTTTAATGTACACAAGCGTGTACCTTCGACGTTTTATCGAACAACCAGATATTTTCTGACACAACTGGGAGAGTTTCATGTCCATCTGAGTATGGAAGCGCTCCAACTGTGAATCCCACAACATTGGCTATGGAGAAATTAAATGGGACTTCCATAACCAGCGGTGCCCGAAATACTTCCTCCCACTTTGTAACTCAATTATATTGGGCAAAATAAATAAACAAGAAAAAGTAAAGCCACATATTTCTGATATATCAGATCTGGTATATTCAGAGTATAATATAGGTCTATTTTTTAATTTTTTTTTGAAGTGAACATGTTAAAGGGTACATATCATGAAAAAACTCTTGCACATGCATTCCGGTAACTGGAGTGCCAACCAACCAACAAACTGTGAAATGAGACAATTTGGCTCCCCTTCCTATGTCACATGCAGGCTAATTAGAATATACCACCCACGGCTTGAGAACTACCTTTGCAAAGGTGGACCATATTTTTCTCGCTCGCCAATCAGAGTAGAGGCTTTTTTCGGGAGGGGGTCTTAAAGAGACAGGCGCCAAAATGGAGCGCTTCAGACAGAGGGTGAATACAGGTAAATTCAGACAGACAGTATGAGGGAAAATAATGTGTTTTCTGAACATTAAAGCATGTGACAATGTTCTAGTAGAAACCCAAAATACAACCTGAAAATGAGCACGATATGTCCCCTTTAAGTAAACGCCACTGAGCCGGCTCCTCCATCTCAAGTTTACAACACCTCGAATGATAACGGTAATTACATCCACCATCTGTATCCTACAAGAGCATCTGCAGTAAGTGCTTAAAAACTACGGCCATTATGCACTCGGTGCATTTTGTCGTCATCCCCATAAAGGCATTGTAATTACACACGTGCGATAGATGTGAAGGGGCCGGAGAATTGGCTGTGTATGTAAAGTCTTGAATGCTGTTGAGGTTGAAGTGGCAATGTTCTTGACTGTGTTTGTATGTGTGAGTGAGAGAAGAAGTAGTAGACACAGTGACAGAGAGAGAGAGAGAAAGAGCTCCCCATGCTACAGTAGCTCCGTCAGCATGCTTTCCTTCACTTCACACACACTCCACTTCTCGCCCTGCACCTCCCCTCTGCCTCTCTCTTTGCTTGGCACCATTACCTTACTGCAGATTTCAGCCCCTTACACACTGAATGTATTGCATCTGTGATTTAAGAGGTGGGGGAATTTAATGGTGTGGGAAGCGAGGAAAGGTTGCTTTCTGTTTAATTCAACCTGGGCAAAGTCCAGCGCCCAAGCAGAAGCAGTGTTAGGTGCCAAGCTCTCATAAAACAAAGTGAGAGACACCTGGATAAGGGTTGCGATCGCCTATGCGGAGTTCATATCGTTGCACAATAGTCCCTCCAGTATTCGGCGCATTATCCGTCTCTCTTTCCCTCCATCCTCTGCCTCTCTCTTTGCTCGTTTCATTTCCTCCGTCTCCCTCTCTCATTTCCTCTTTGCGTTTCCCCTCTCGAGGCTCTCTCCTCTTATTCCCCGTTTGCAGAGGCATTAACCAGACCATTAATGTGACGGCAATCTACATATGAAATGTAATTTGCAAGAAATTAATTTATACCCTCCATCTGTACATTTGCTCTCGTCCTTAATTTGTTTTGGAGGAACAATTCCATTGGTCACCATCTGCGCGTTTGGAGAAGAAAAAAAAAGGAGATGTATTCATTTAATGTTAATAGCATGTGTGAAAAAATAAACTAAAAGAAAGGAATAAATAAATAAAAATCGCATTGAAGGAACGCAGATGTCATATTAAACATTTAAAGAGGGGCGAATGGAAGTGTCCCATTAACAAACACAAATACCACTTCAAACGGCGGGGAAAAAAAAATCAGTGACAACAGATGCGCAACATAATATCAGGTTTAGGAAACTCATTTTGGGGGTGATAGAGAAGGCTGCTAACTCATTATGCCCTGCGCCCACTTTAAAATCATCACAGTTGGTTCCTGCACCAATGGCTCCCCGATGTTACAGGCTGGTGTTTACCAGTTTGCCGCGCCAAACTCGCAAACGAGAAAACATTCTCTCTGCTGTCCCACTATCGCGGCCCTGGCAGCGAGCGTTTGGAGGCGAGGGGGGAAGTGCGGGCGATGGAAGAGCAGAAAAGGCACATGTCTTTGGCTCGTATCGTCCAAACCCCCCAATTAAAGCATTTCGAATCAGCCACTAGGCAGCGTTCGGAGGTTGGGATGGAGCCAAGTCAAGTCTGGGGGACGAGACTTTTGGAGAGGAAAGAGGGTGACCAGAAAACAAGGCTGCATAACAACAAGAAAACAACAGCAAGATGGTAAGAATGTAAAGCTTGTAACAGAGTAATCTGGGAAGTGGCAACGATGAGCTATAGAGTGTGATTGCTGTGCATAATACTGCTTTATATCTTTACTGAAAACAGGAAAATACAAGGGCAAAAACACTCAGTATTATCAACGTTTGTTCTCCTAAAAGAAAACTTGCAACAAGTCTGCAACTTCATAATTACACCGATAAAAGGAGAGGTACCTTTACTACGAGCAGACTAGTGCAGAGATTCAGGAACTGGAACCACCAACAAGATTAATCTACTGTCTAGCAGTGGGAAATGGCTAAAGCCAGGAGACTTAAAAAACAAAGTTAAAAAAGGAGTGACCAGAAGTATATCTGCAAAGCAAACACAAATACCCCTGGACCTACAGGAGAGCACAGGACACTAGGATGAGCAGCACACGCAGGTGCAGCCATTGGCCTTGAACGTTTAACATTGTGGCTTCTGAAAGCATTTATGTTTATGATGATACTGATGGGGGGGATTTCTATGTTCCTCTGGCTTCTAGATTTAAATCTCTTGGTGCAAATTGGCAATTTCAGGAAACTTCCATGCTAATACAGCCCACTGGGTTTTATGGTTTGGGGCTGATGTGTAGGTTGGAGTTAAGTGAGGAAATGAGAGCCTCAATGGAAGTCACGAGAAAAGCACCCTCCACATGGACAGCTAGAAAACCCAGCAAGTGAACCACACTCGACATTGCTTTTGGGAAATTGAATTCTCATTGAAAAAAGAAATTACCTACTTACTACTGGTGGATCTTTTTTTTTTTTTTTTACTTGGTAAAGAATCTCCTTCGAAGCAAGTATACTTTAGGGCGCCAAGTTCGGCCTAACTTAACAGTAGAGCGCATAAAGCTCATTAGCTGTACAACAAACATAGGGCAAATGTGTATTCGAGTGTGGATGCCATGATTCTCCACCACATTATCTACAGAAAACTTCCATAAACCAACCTAATGACCAATTTATTTGCATTGTAATTTAGCATTTATACTACATTTCCAGTGTACTATCATTTGTATATATCCCACAAAATCACTTTCTATGTAATCCACATACTGTGTGATATCCAAAGGTTTGACAGTTAAGAATCTTGGTGTTACGTTCAATTCAACTCTTTCTTTTTGATCAGCACATTAAACATCTCACCTACGCAGGATCCTAATTTACGCCTTTGTGTCATTCGGACTGGATTATTGTAATGTTTTGCCATCATCTGATATAGTCTTCAAGTGGTTCAGAACGCTGCAGCCATAATCTTAACTAAAACTTGAAAATTTGACCATATTACACCAGTTCAGTTCAGCTTCATTGCACGGTCTCCTTAATCCATGTTAGATCAGACTTTAAGGTGCTTCTGATGACCTCTAAATCTGTAAATGGGCACACTCCTTCCTACTTGTCTGATTTACTTAAACCGTATGCTCCAATCAGAACTCAGTGAACAGTGAAAAAGAAGTCAGCAGGCCAACAGGCTTTTTTCTTATCAAGCCCCTTTCCTCTGGAATAACCTCCCTATGAACATCAGACCGTCTGAATCTGTGGAGGCCTTTAAATCCGAACCGAAAACCCATCTTTTTGGCCCTAACCTTCAATTAGTTAGTTATTCTATTATTATTCGGCTGGCAGGTCGGTCTCAGTCTCTATGTATAATTTAAGCCTAGTAGTCCTGCCAACGAGAATAATATTAACTTTAACCCTCTGTTGTTTATGTCCCACAAGCACTGCTGTGTCTCTCTTATCTGAATCATCAACTAAACCCATGCATCTGCAGCGGGGGTCATCATTTTCAGTTTTCTTATTTCTCAACATACTGTAATTGTAGAGATTTCAGTAAGATGTTAATAGAGCATTATTTCGGTCAGTTTTTTAGGTCGTCATGAGAGATCTTACTCTAGCCCTACACTGAGAAATGATTACTGCATTTCATAATAAAAGACAACTGAAGACAGGAATCATGTTTTATTTGCAGAATTAAAGGGAATTAGTTTCCAACAAATGCTGGCCCCAGTCTGCTGCAGCATAAATCCTCATTACAACACTTTAGAAACTTGGACAATAACTCTTATTATTAGTTATTAAACTTATCTTGTGCTGCTGAAGGTTTATTTGCATCAGTGATAATTGTAAAAACAAACTGATCAACACACTATATGAAACTGTTCATATTTCAAAAGTTATTACTCTAGAATCATTGTACATTATAAGCATCTTAGAAGTGTCTACATACTTGGAATAATTTGATGTTAGTGTCGCAAATATCCTTTCATTAAGGACAAATGAGTGCTTGAAATGAATTTTCAATTCCTGAGCTTTCTCAATTTGAGGGTTGTGCTGCTTTATTCATCAGCAAACCATTAGAATATTAGCTAGATATACACGTTACATGCCAATATTAAACTATTGTGAAACAGTACTAGCAAGTTTACTCTTTTGCTAGCCTGATTTAACCTCAATTTTTAAAATGACACGGTTGCTTCAAAGTTTACCTGAAGTCCTTAGCATCAGCGCAAGTACTGTGCTTGAGGCAGAGACTGTATATAAAAAAAGTGGACGTAGTCACCGTGACGTCACTCATTGGTTTGTGGACTGTCGTTTTGAAGCCTTGAGTTTGGCATTTGGCCATCGCCATCTTGGTTTTTGGCTGCCGCCATCTTGTTTTTTTGCAACCAGGAGTGACAGGAGAGGGCAGAGCTAAGTACAACCAAACGCTGAAGACATTTTGAGGCAACCAAAATGTTACAAGTCACTTTCATGAACTGTAAGCACACCGTGAAAGGGTTATAGCTCTAACACAAAAAAGCTGACAACTCCCAGACCTGACAACGCTGTGGTAGCGGCCTGTCAACCACAATTTTTACTCTACATGGGACCGTAATTTACTAAATGAACATCATGTTGTATTGAAGACTTGAAACTAGCGATTGAGACCATAAACTCATGTTTACAATGTTTACTGAGGTAATAAATCAAGTGAAAAGTAGGCTCATTTTCTCATAGACTTCTATACAATCAGACATATTTTTGCAACCAGAGGAGTCGCCATCTGCTGGCTATTAGAAAGAATGCAAGTCTAAGGCACTTCCGCATTGGCTTCACTTTTCAGACCCCGTTGAAGACAAACTCATTTGTCCAACATACTGCAGGAGTGGGCTAAACCATGTGCAAATTACAGAAAGGGTACGCCCCCTGACAGGCTCCAATATTGAGGAATAAATAGTCTGTCGGAAGACAGCAATTAGCTTTAATTGGCTAATCTGTTTTTTCTTGTGGTCAGTGTTGTGAAAGTAGCATGTTATTATGTAGAGCTTGACACTGATGCTCTACAGGAATGAATGCAGCAGGTGTTGCCCTCTGTAGGACAGCCTATACTATCAGGATTGATCCCCCGTAAACCCATGCCATTTGGGATTTGTTAACGGTCCATATAAAACATATTGCATCCAGCGCACTCAAAGTGTGAGGGGGGAAAGGTAGAGCTCCACCTAGCTGATGTACCCCATAACATTAAACCACCACAACAACAACAACAACAACATAAAGCATGATTAAAAGACTGCATAGAGGTTGTTGTCTCCCAGAACAGACTTTTATTGTTCACAAAATTAGACTAAAGTACCCAAAGCACCGTTGGGGCCACGCAGGTTAATTCTGTTCCAGGGTTTTTATTTTGCTTCGGGGTTAGGGCAGTGGACACGGCACTAAGGGAAGGGATTGAAATATCGTCTGCAGTTCTCCAACCTTATTTATTCCCGTTCCTTTTTTTTCTTTCTCTACTCACTACATCAGCACGCTCTCCTCCAGAATGTACAAATTTGCATCTCCTCTGGCCTCCCGGGAGTTACGTTAGGAGAGGCCCCACGGGGGGAGCGAGTGAAAGAGTAGCTTAAGAAAAGGTAGGTAGACATGAGGGGAGGGTAGGGGATGGGAGGCACACATGCTCTCACGTGCACCTGCGGTGTTTGATGAATGACGAGGATAATGACGGATGATATCTAGGTGGCCTGGGGGAGAACACCTGAGTGGTTCTATCAAACACACACACACACTGAGGCACACATCTACACAGCCCACTGGCTTACACATGGTCACTGTCGTGATAAGACAGTGTGAAGTAGACCTGGTTACAGTATTGGCTTTGTTTATCAATCCAGATAACTCAACAATTACATCCCCAGATGCTCAGATTTCGGGCTTTCCGCATTCACTAACTAGTTTGTACTCTTGTTTGGAACAAGCTGTTGGTAGTTGGGTTTGTCTCACATCTTTATGAACTAGGGCTATTTCATTTAGAGTAAACGCTGCCAGTTTAACATTTTTATACCGACAGTAATGTTTCCTTCCTGCTGTCTCGCCAGGCAGTACTGAAAATCACTGATCTTTATTCTCAATTGTCATAAGAACTGTAAGAAGTTCTGAGGTCAAGATCCATAGGTTACCTTCAAATGTATTCTGTGCAGATTTGGCATTTTTGAAATGACAATAGAAAAATGTTTCTGCCATCTTACTGATATTGCTGAATCATTTGCTATAGAACAACAGATTCTCACATTCACTAACTCGTTCGTACTCTTGTTTGTAACAAGCTGTTGGTAGCTGGGTTCGCCTCACATCTTTACCAACTACCTTGTAAAGAAGAATTACTAATATCTGGATGTCACTTGTGTTCAAGGACATGCACGCATCCTTTCGTAAGGAAAACAAAATGTAGGTGTAATTGCTTCCCTGATTTCTAACCGCCACTAACGTGCAATTCAAACCAAAAAGCTACAAGTATAATATGAAATTACATTTTCCGATTGATTCAAAATGGACCAACAAAAGTGATGAATGGATAGATTATTGAAAATGAAATGTACAAAAGTGCTCAAATAGCTATTCATGGTGGTGATGAGTGTAACATAACGTTACATAATTTGAGTCAAATGGACAATTGTTAATAGGGGTTTTTAAAAATGTATAAATTTGAACAGCTTTAGAAATGTGTCCCATATCGAGACCAAAAACCAATCACAATCAACCCAATTACAGTCATTGCAGTTTAACGGAACAGACAAGTAGAATACATTCATGTATGAGTTCAAAGTTGTGTTCAATATGCCATAAACGTTCCCTCTCAATACTGCTTAGTAGCTTACAATTTTTTTTACAGTACAGCCACTTTTTGTGCACAGATTGGCAAAGAGAAGGAGCCAGATGTCCTCTGACTCCTTGCACAGAATGAACACATTAATGTGGCTTTAAATGCTGACCAGAGAGTTATTCAAGTGTGAGTTATTCAAATGAGTGTCACATTTGAATTGCTTACATGTAGTGGAAATACTGCAGTGTAAATGCCTTTTAAATTGGCTAAAAGCCTGTTTAATCTCAATAGCTGTCAAACGACCAGTGTTAAGATTGCTGGCACTTTTTCAGTGTCAAAACATTGGGCAAAAGATTATAGAGGCATTTGCCCCCACTGTATTTGCACATACAGTACTGGCCTATTTACTGTATATGACCTCATCAGTAGACATTTAAGTTTGAATGTTGCTTTACTCTGGGTATACACAGCCTCCCTTAACTCATTTATTACAACACCGAATCAGTGACAATTCACATCCTTAAAATTACAGCAGAAATACAACAAAATATTGACCCTATTTATTTACACACTTTATTTTCTGTAGCATAGTTTCTGAAACTCTATAGGCTTGTCCATTAAAGGAAGTGATCTTTAAAGGGGACATGTCATGCTCATTTTTAGGTTCATACTTGTATTTTGGGTTTCTACAAGAACATGTTTACAGTCTTTAATGTACAGAAAACACACATTATTTTTTTCTCATACTGTCTGTCTGAATATACCTGTATTCACCCTCTGTCTGAAACGATCCGTTTTAGCACCTGTCTCTTTAAGCCCCCCTCCCGAAAAAGGTCCAGCCTGCTCTGATTGGCTTGCAAGAAAAATATGATGCACCTTTGCAAATGTAGTTGTCAAGCCTTGGCTGGAGATAAAAAAAAGTGCGTAAAATCAATTCTTAATTGATTTACAGCCAGAGTATGGAAGGAACTTTTGCCATCATAACCTAATTTACAAATACAACAATTACCTTAATCCTGCAAGCACTGATATTTTTGGCCACTTTAGGGCAGTGGATACAAGTTCCAAACACAAAACTGACATATGAGCATTTTTTAAGTCCTTTAAGTCCTTATTCACACATCCAGCAGTAACGGAGTAACATAAGCATTCATTTGGAGTCGTGTTTCTGGCCACCTGATGAGTGTAAATCCAATATTCAGATTTTTTTTAAACTCTATTTTGGTCTTCACCAACTCCTGAGAAAAATATCTGTCTCTTTAGCTGCTAAATGCTACAATATGTTTACCAACTAATTGTTAACTGTTTTTTTGTCGGCTGTTTGGTGTTGAGCAGTGAGCTTGATCGAGCTATGAGAACTGTGAGATTGAACCAAAACAGTAAAGTTGCGTGTCGGACAGCTCGACAATGAGCTGAAACTCACTACAAAGCTGTGCAAAGCCGAGAAAAGCTACATATTTGGTGATAATTGTCTGTAGGTTCATTATTACAGCAGAACTTTTAACATTGCTTTCACATTGTCGTGATACATTGTTAGTTATTTTATTCCATTTCTTGTATGTTTTTGAGTTTCAAGTCTGAAAAGCTGAAGTGTATGACAGATAAGTGCAACTGCGTCTGTGATTAAGTTAAAGTGCATTGGCACAGTCAGATAATAAAGAAGCTAAATGTCCCAGAAGTGGGTGTGTTACAATAGCAATAACATTAAAATCGCAGATTGGAGGCAATAAAGAACAACAGCAATCTTGATTTCCCGGGGTTTCATGCATTTAAAGCACATTCTTATACCACCCCTGACCCCTTATCTAGCCTGCACTGCACCATCATTACAATCAGTGTAATCCCGCGTCTCATTTGACTGCAAGCCATGCACCAAAGACAATTAATTTCAGTTAGCGTAAAGTATGTTTCATGACATATGTGTCCGGATAAAAGCACATGCAGGATGTGGAGACATTTGCATTGGGTTTTGCTCATTAACTGCTTGCTTCTGTACAATTGAATTACATCAGCGTACGAGGTGGTTTGCATTTGCATTTTTTGATTGTATCCTCGGGAGGGAGAAAGCCTTTGATATGGTTTTGATTATGATTTGCTGAGTACACGCTAAACAATTCATGATTTAGTCGCTCCTCCTTTAACCGTGTCTATACATCCAAAGCGCAGTCGCTGCCGGTTAGCTGATGTTTGTTTGATATACATTCATTTATCTGATCAAATACTTCTATTTTATTCAAGGGCTATTCAATTTAGAGTAAACGCTGCCAGTTTAACATTTTTATACGGACAGTAATGTTTCCTGCCTGCTGTCTCACCAGGCAGTACTGCAAATCACTGATCTTTTCTTCTTGATTGTCTTAAGAACTGTAAGAAGTTCTGAGGTCATGATCCATAGGTTACCTTCAAATGTATTCTGTGCAGATTTGGCATTTTGAAATGACAATAGTAAAATGTTTCTGCTATCTTATTGATATTGCTGAATCATTTGCTATAGAACAACAGATTCTCAGTGAGTATTCCTCATCCATGAAGTGTACTTTACTGTCAGGAGAGCCATTGGATAACACACACACACTATTCAGTGTCAATGCAGGAAGTAGTGTTCTCTTTATATAGCACAGTGGAAAGTAAGGGGGTGGAGGTCAAAGGGATGAAGTTTGCATCCCGTTACTATTTTTGTCTGATGTTCTGTAAACGCATTTTTAACATGTCCATGTTCTGTAGCTGCTTTACAATAAAGCCACCAACCATTTAGCTAGTTGAACACTTTTATTGTGAAGCAGCGGCAGTAGGAAATGTTTGGCTTGCATGTATAATTTTCCTGGGAATCCCTCATGCTTTGGTGGGGAATCTGAATCCAACAAGAGAATGGCAAACTCTGCCACTACGGCTGTCATTTATTTAAAGGGGAATCACGCCCATTTTCAAAATTCATACATGTTATTCCTCTAGGACAATCCAAACAAGGCAAAAGTGAGCATGGCTCACATACCCCCGCTCACTGCTAGGGCCAAAGGTTTTGCCCTTTTGGAACTAATGGAACGAGTTCTACTCGAAATTGAAAATCTAATTTTTTGGCAAAAATTTTAAAAAAAAATTGGGCACCCTGTACTTCTAACCCCCAAAAGGCACAACTAGACCACACTGTCAACCATCATTCCAAATTTGAAGTTCCTAAGTTAAATAGTTTCTGAGTTCTGCTCCGGAAAAGAAAGTGTGACATGCGAACGCACGGAAGGATGGACGAACGGAAGGATGGACGAACGGAAGGATGGACGGAAGGACGGACGGATGGAAGGACGGACACACGTAGCGCTATATACCCCCGACTACATTGTCGCGGAGGTATACAAATATTAGTAAACATTAACAACTCTCTTCCAAATCCAAAAACTAGAGTGCTAAAACTCAAACTTGTGATGTCATAGGGTATAAAGTCTGAAGCTGCTCCATAGACAATTAATTGGGAAACATGTTATAGGTAACATTGAGAGCACCCAGGGGAATGTTCTGACTACAGTATATGGGAACATTTAATGTTTCCCAACTGAGAACAATACAATAGATTGAAGCTCATGTGGGAATAGAAAAGAAAAACATTCTGTGCGTCCACAAAATCAGGTTCCCATTCATTGTCTATGGAGCGGCTCCAGACATTACACTTGATGACATCACAAGTTTGAAACTTACTGGTTTCTGGCTTTGAGAGAGAGGAGCTCATGTTCACAAATATTGATTGAACTTTCCTAGGCCATGGAAACAACAACATATTGGAATTCTTAATTCGGGTGGTGCTCCCTCCCTTTAAGTTTTCAATATCTTTTTTACCAATACCCTCCAATGAGGAGACCAAAAGCAACAATTAATTAATACCGGAACTAGAGCTCTTTCAGTTCATGAACACATTAACAAAAGCCATACCATTACATCGGGTGATATATTCCTTCTTTGCAATCATCATGTTTATCGTGAGCGTAGTTTTGTTTATTGTAGTTCATTGAGTGTCAACAGACGAACCACTAAACGAGGATCAGTTCTCTCGCCACCTCTCTGCAACACTGCTAAACTGTGTCTTTAGCTTTGTGTCTTTCTCCTTGTTATCTCTGAAGCCACATGTTGTGAACTCAGCTCCCATCGTCCGGGGGAAAAAAAAAAAAAACAGCCACCGAGTCACAGCACAATTGGAAATATGGTATTGAAAACAATAAATAAGCAATCGCCGCGGCACTTTTGTTGCTCTAAGTTTACTTTGAAGGTGGAAAATAAAATGAATTAGAGGAACATTTTGCACCGAGGTCCGCTTCGCATGGCGGGGAAATAATGAAAGCACTATAGGCTCCCAGTGACACAAGTAACCAAGTTGAAATCTGAAGTGGGTAAACCTTGAGATGCTATTATCTGCTGGGTGTTCAGGTGAGATTACTTTATCTCAATTTGTCAGGTCAGAATTCCAAGAATTCCTAAATTAAAGTCTGTGTCTGTGCAGCGCGATACAGGCTTTATTTTTTTTTCGTGAGCACACTTTTATCATGATGGATTTGCTTAACAAAAAAAAAAAAAAGAAGCCCGGCTCTAGCTGCGGGCTGAGTAGCAGTGGGGGAACTGGAATCATGTAAAGGGAATGGGGGATTTGCTAGTATGATTTGTGCGTTTGTTTGGCTTTTTCCCTGGAAAGTAATTAAAGCCTGACATGAGCGCGCAAAGAAAAACCTCAACCAATCACTCCTGTGTGTGCGATGTGATGCATGTCGCCCCGCGCTCACGTTCCTAATTACACTTTAACTGTGTCTCTTTTGGAATATAATAAAAGCCAAACACTTTTGGTGCCACTCAGCCACAGTCGGACGTGCTGGCAGGAACAACCCCGCTGATGGACGTCTTTAATTAGCAAGCCCTGACACTGGGAGAGTTTTTACGCCATTTCATTCATTCTGAACTGCCGCTGATTGGGTCAACTCCATTTCAGCGCCGTCCCCAAATCTGCTAAGGGGCCCCGTTTAATGTTCTTGGCTTAAAGTCGTGCGAAGTAACACGAGCGTGACAATGAGGAATGTGTGATGAGCTTACAACACTGAAGAAGAGGACTTTTTCTTAATTTGCTTCAACGTTTTTTTACTTTATTCTGATTCAATCTGACCCAAAGGGTTTCCTCGTCAGAACAATTATTGCTCTTTAACATTCGGTTCTTTACTTTAAACGGCTTTTAGTTCAAAGCGAACGTGTCCTTGGATCTTGTTTGGCGCTGCTTTTGCTTCATTATGTTCTCGTCCACACACGCTTTGGTTGATACATACAGACAGCGATCCATTTTAAACACAAAGAATACAACTCTTTACACTGCTCTCATCCTGCCAGCATTGACAACTCATTAGACGGAGGGATTTTCAGCGTTTTCATAGCAACAGCGCTTAAATTCCTGGGTTTTCCTGGTCCCCCCTTATCCCCACATGCCGGCAAATTTGGCACGGGCAAAGGGGAAGGAAATGGCGGGTTTAGGGGGGAAAAAAATCTTATTAAACAAATTCTCTAAAGCATTTAGACCAACTGGTGTGGAGTGCGCTGATAACAGCTGGCCATTTTGGAGTGTCACCTCGCTTGGCAGCTGCACCAGTGGAGAAAGAGGGAGAAAATGTTTTAATGGCTCTGGCCCACACATTTGAACATTGTTATTTTGGCAACTTTTTAATTATCTCCAAATGAATGGATTGATAGGAGCAGTCGTAACGAGACGGAGATAGGGGGAACATTCTGTTGTGGCAGTGTTTTCCCCATTTTGGTCGTCTCTCATGCAAAAGATGTTTGAGCAAGATGGCCTCCAGACTAAATTGTTTGAAAGTTTCGAGGGCAACTTTGCTAATGAGAAATTTAATCACACACTTTTGAGGATTTTTTTTTTTTTGCTTCATGTGATGGACAAAACTTGAAGCTAAAGACGCCAATGGGATTTCATCATACACAACCACTGAGTACTAGCCTTCCATCTACTGGAAATATCAAAAAAGCAATTAATTGAAGTGATTCAAAAGTTGCATTTTATACAAGAAACACTTCGTCTTCTTCAAACAGCAAATATTTAAGGACAAAATGGTTTATTTCATTAATTTCAATAGTGTTTGATCGGTTTAAGACAGGGCTTCAAATTCAAATACAAGATGAGTGAAATTAAATTTGTCCGAACTAAAATCAGAGCAGAGCAGAATGATGTCCTGCCATCGCCACATGTCCCTACAATATCCACATTCAGACATGACAGATTTTCTTCTTCCATGTCTTAGATGTAGAATGAAAGCTAAACTTTAAAGCTTACAAAATCTTTGAAAGTGTAAAGCACAAAATATGTTATGGTCAAAAAGCAGCTCTTTGAAGGTCCATTGTGGTAGGAAAGCACACTAGTCACCACATGTAATTCTTTTGCTACAAGTTAAAGCAATGTCTGCGACTAAAAGAAAACATCGAAAAGCTCCTATTATAAGATGTCCAGCAGATATTTCATCAGAAATCCAAACATAAATACACCCCGACAACTCTATAAATGGAACCAGAAATAGTCGACTTACAGAGAGATACAATTATGGCTAATCAAATAGGGTTTTCCCTTTTTTCCCCCATTTTTGTGAACATCAATGGCAAGAAATGTTTGGTTAGCATCAGCAGTGACTTAACGCAGCTCCAATAAGGCTGATATGTGAAAATACCAGCCCTGTTTCATATACATTACGTGTCGATACAATTAAACTACATTCAGAATTACGTTTTAAAGGGAAACTGATTTTGCCGTGGATTGTGTCTTTGATGAATCATAAATGTTTGTAATGATAGTCCACGGGAGGCTGCTGCAAGTGACGTAGTACAACGAGCGACACGCAGAGCAGGTGACGTAGTATATCGAGGGACCGTTAATGAAGGTTATGTGGAATAATAACGTTATTGAAAGTTGTGTTTTATAAGAACTAGTGTAACAAGTGAGAATGTCCACTACTGAGATTGCAACCAACTGAAGCCTCTCCAATGTGCCAAGCGGTGGCTGACACGAAAACGCGAATGGCCCTCTCTAGAGCCAGTTGTTGTCTGAGTAGCATGGGTCATTTGGAGCAGAACCAGTGCGTTGAGTGTGTGTGTGTACGTGGTAATTGAGTGGTGAAGCAAGAGAGAGAGTGGCGGCGATGGGAACAAGTAGCTTTATCGACTACGGCCCAAGCAGGAAAAGATAACAGTGTTTGGTTTGTCCGTTCTGGGCTACTGTAGAAACATGGTGGTGCAACATGGCGGACTCCGTGGAGAGCGGACCCGCTTCATTTACAACTTTAACCACGTGTTTAAAACGGTTTAAATCCGTGACCATTATGTGGGAGAAAATATGTTTCCCTTGGGATGTTATTGAGAATGCAGTTTGTTGTATGGGAACGTTATTTTCTAGGAGACAGGGTTGGAAAATACAGACAGGAACAGAGTGAAAATAAACTAAACTGAATGCGACTATCTCCTGCTGTGAGGCTGTAGCGGACCAACCCGAGCTCATGGAAAAACCCTGAAAAGGGAAGTCCACTGGCACCAGCAGTGTGAATGTCTCGCCAAATCCATCTGTTGTGCTAGCGATGTTCATTGTGTGATCATTAGTGAAATAGACATGATAATGTGTTGATAAACTAGTGGAGCTTGCTTCCATGGCAAATGGTTTGGAAATTCAACAAAGAAACCTAACAAGAGTTGAACGAGTTCGAGCCAAGTGTGAGTAACGGCACCGAGGTTGACATCTTAAGAGACGGCGTTGTTCGTTAGGTCTGTCCGAGGCTTCATTTCTGGTTCAAATCTTTCTGGGTTCTGGTTTACTGATTTGAAACAGTGAGACATGGCTGGTTGTTGATTTTGAGCCTCAGATATGCATGTGTTGTTTTTTTTGTCTCATTTTAAAAAAAAATAATGAGGATACATATTTTGATATGACCTGCCGCTGGTGGAGTTTGACACTTTGACCGGTGGAACTGGCAGTTAGTGCCGGCTAAACAATGAGAAACTGCTTGTTAGCACTGTTGACCGTTTATTGGCAACCATTTGTCCGGGCTCTTCAAAAGAACCACATGACCATAACAAAAAACGATCGCTGGCTAAAAGAGAGCAAAGAGGTCTTTTTTGTGTTTTTTGGAGGAGAAAACACATTATTACACGATTGCAAGAGGTCACTTGTCAGGAAAATATAAACATTACGGTAGGTAATTTGAGGATTTGAGCAAGGGACAGATGGTGTTGTCTTGTTGAGGAGAGTCTATTTTACAGATTCAACTGTATGACGTTTGGAAGCAGTTCTGCATATTTCTTTCAACTGCAGAATAAGTTTTTTTCAAATTAATAAGATGATTATTGAATGCAGAAAAGAAGCTTGGGTTCCTACTATACTAAATACTGTGCATTCAATGCTGTAGGTTCAATAAAAACAATGCTGTGTGCTCCTTTTATGTAAAAAAATAATAATTTATCTCTGCCTTCTTTGCATTAGGGTTATTTGTAATGGTCTTGCAATGAAGCTAAAATGTGCCTTTCCCGTTTATCAGTAATCTGTGGCCTTTGTTGTTCCAAAAAGCACTTTGTGATGAACCAATTTGTTAAAGCACTCTATAAATACATTTGTCTGAATTTATGAAGCAGAAATGTCACAAATGCAACCAAAGCTAATGAGCCAATCCTCCGCCAGCTGAAGTGTCATAGCGAAAACTTCACCACCATAAGTCAAGTGTCTCACGAGGTGAAATAACACACCAAAAATGAAAATGTCATTGTGGTATCTCTTCACAGCTGACGGGTCCATCTGAGCGCGGGGCTTTTCAACACTCAATATATTCTGGAAAAAAATCCTCTGTATATTGAGATAGCCTGTCTTCTTTGCCAAAGTTTAGAATATGCTGACAATATACTGTCACGATGAAGTTATAAAACAGACGGATTATATAAGTCATTAAAAAAAAAAAGTTAGAAGTCTACATCAAATGTGTGTCTGAAGAAGCCATTCACATCTATAAAAGGCAAGGAAAATCTTTGAATGTCTTCACCTTTTGACTTTAGATTGATTTCTGATTATTCAAAAAACCTCGAGAAGTCACTGCATTGTCTTTGATGTTTTTTGTCTGAGTTTTTGTATCCCTTGGTACTCCATCCTCCGTGTGTCTTCGTTAGATTATACAACAGAGAGCTTAATATAACCAGACCACTTGATTTTCAGCCACTGAGTAGGAGTGATGGATTGTCAAACTCTATGGTAATGAAGCACCGTATTAGAGTGATGCGCCTAGTAGACAAGGACAAGTAATTGAGATTACATTAAATGCAATGTCTACACTCTCTTAACTATAGGTCAAATGATAATGATTATACAGTTCAATCACGGTGAGATGAAGCAAAACATTTTTTTTTAAATATTTACATCAACAAAGTTAAGAACACAAAGTCATTGTGGCATATTTTCGCAGCAGGTTATCTCGAGAAATAAAGGATGCCTGAGAAAATGTTTAGAATATTCCACTACACAAAAGTGTTGTAGAAAATGTCCAATATACAGACAACTTTAAACTTTAGGGGTAAATTACACATAGTTATCACAGAGGCTTTGAAAAAGCTGATGAAGCCTATGGGGTCAATCAAAAGGTCTATTCCCCTTAGGTGCATTAATCTGTCCAATATAATACATGACAATCTACTAGTTCATTGTGTGCTAAAGTCTCATTTAAGACTGAAAGATGGCACTTCAGAAAAGTTCATTGAGTTTCCAAAAAGGCAACCCGGTCTTTATATTCGACGATTCTGCACAATACAATTTCCATCCAACGGCAACATTCAGTGCCAAGTGCCTTCCTTTATTATTTAACCGTCAATCAAAAAGCATTGGCTGTAAAAATTCAGAGTCTGTGAATGTATTCTGTGGTAGGGCTGTCCGTTTGCTAACACTAAATGGAGACAACTGCCAAGCCGAATTGATACTCATGACGCCAAGCCATCTGAGACGCATTTTAGATTCAACACAGAGATTGAAAAAAAAATCATGACAACAAGAGTGACAGCCATGCTAGCGGCTCTAGCATGAGGCTGTACTAATAGTCCATGGGCGAGGCCAACATTTGGTACCACCCAAGGTGGCAAAATCTATTTGGTACCAGTTTGTTTGTAAGGTCCATAAAAGTACTTTGAAACATGATAATTGTTACAAATGAGTGGTTTTCCTAATTGTTTGGGACGATCATTGTTATTGCCATTATCGCCCTACAGTATATTTTATGATTATATGTACCAATATATGCAATAATTAAGTTTGAATCACATAAAATTACACATGCATAGACAATAAATATATATAGAAAGAATATAGGTTCTATGAGTTTGTCCGTTCTGGGTTACTGTAAAGGCATGGTGGTGCAACGTGGCGGGCTCCATATGTAGATACAAAGGGCTCATTCTATGGTAACAAAAACTTGACAATTCTTATTTTCAGGTTATTATACACTAAAGAAATCATAGGTTTATACATATTATATTCCATTTCTGCCAATAGATTCCCCTAAATCTTACACACTGGTCCTCAAACCTCAGAGATGAAGGATTGTCCGCGATCACTGCCAACACGTAGCTTTCCTTTTTCCGTCAAAGACCCACCTTCCCGCACCCTCTATTGTCCTTCCTATATTACAAAGTACAGTTAAAGCGGATGGGAGTGTCAGTTTTTGCAAGTATTTTGTCATAAAAACGCCAGATGAACATTGATAGATGACCAAAGTGAGTACAGTTCATCCAAAAAGGGAATCATGAATGTGTGGACCAAATTTGAAGGCAATTCATTCAATAGTTGAGATATTTCACTCAAAAAAACACAGATATCAACCTCATTGTGGCAATTGAGAAAAATCTGATGAATATCTGAACAAAAATGCCAATGGTTGTGGCTCCAAGGTAGAGGGAGGTCGCCCATCAATCGGAAGGTCGGTGGTTCGATCTCCGGCTCCTTCGGTCCATATGTTGAAGTGTCCTTGAGCAAGATACTTAACCCCAAATTGCTCCCGAAGGCTGTGCCTTCAGTGTGCGAATGAGTATTTAGATTAGATCCTGATGGGCAGGTGCGTAGGGAAGCCTCTGCCATCAGTGTATGAATGTGTGAGTGAATGCTGACATGTAGTGTAAAGCGCTTTGAGTGGTCGGAAGATTAGAAAGGCGCTATATAAATGCAAGTCTATTTACCATGAAGTACAAGTTGAGATATTTCACAGGGAAAATTAAAACTTTGATCTGTTGGTGGCGCTATAGGAAAAATCAGCCTATTAAAAAACATTACTAGTCATCTTCTGGGTACCATGAACACCCACAGCAAATCGCATTGCAATCCGGCCAGTAGTCTTGGAAGAGATAACGTGCTCTGGTACCAACAGGTTGGACAGATGAATTGAGCGACCAGCACTGCCATCCTTATGCCCTGCTGCTGGCAGAGTAAAAACTGCAATCACACTTGGCCATGAAACATTGAATGTGAAAAACAGCTTAATTATGTTTCCTTTTTCACAAATAGTTGAATGGTAATGTGTTCCCCCACCAGCCTAGGATGAAATTCATAAATAAAACATGAATAAATAAATCATCTTAAGAGAACATTTTTTTTCCCAGACTGTAAACCTCATAAAATGTAATGTCCACACAGTTCGCAGTCAACATGACGGAGGGCGGGGGTGGGGGTGGGGGGGAAACATCTCATAATTTTCATTTTAACAGTGTGGTCACATCTGATCGTCAAAGACAGGGTTTTTGAAGCTCACCCTATGCCCTTTATGCCCCCTCCCCTTCCTCCCTTACAAATCCATTTCTGCCTGGAACCCACTTCAATCCTGTAGCCCCAATGTCCATCACGCTCTTTCCATTCATCCCTTCATCTAAGGCCCTGGCTAAGAACACTTGAGCATCATGTGTCCAGGCTACAAAGGGCCTTCTCAACTACAAAGTGGAAAAGAGTGTGTAAAAGGTCCAGAGATAAACCACGACGCCTTTCATCCCGTTTATTCCGACCACATATAACACGCCGGGGGGAAACACAGACGGAGATGCACGCGCGCAAACACAAATCTTTCTCTCCTCTCGCCTCGGACGGAGTAATCAGCTAAAAACTCTTTAATCATTGAAACAACAGAGCCGTGGACTCCCTCAGTTACCTCCCTAAGATTAGTCCAATCATTGTACTTTCTAATATTCCACCAGAGGACTAAAAACCATTTCATAGTTAAATCACAAAAGCAATTGCAATGTCAGATTACCTCAACTTTACAATGACATTGCTGCGAGTTGTTAAAAAAAGGGAGGCTTTTGATGAATTTCTCAAAGAGCTAATGGTTTGTTTTCCCCAGTGAGACACGCTGCCTTTATCATCATAGCAATGTTTGGTTTTGATGTGGCTTTGCTCCTATGGTGAGCCATCACAAGTCACACTGAGAATTTCCAGAGATTATCACAATACTGTATGTCCGACTAGACGTAATGCGTTTGAAACGGAGACACACAGAGTGACTGTTGAAATGCCTCAGAGTCGAAAACTGAAAGAAGTCTGCTCTTAAAAGGGAAAAAAACCTACCCTTGGATATATTTCGTGATCTTGGATTGTAACATCAGCGTCTACAAACACAGACAGTTGTCTCCGTATACAGGCATTCAGAGCGTGAGACTTTAATAGATGATATCAGGGGACTTTTTGGCGTTATATATATATATATTTTTATGTTAATGAATCAAAAATATCAAAGTGTCCGATAACCTTACCCATTATTCTCGGTCTGTGGGGCACCTCCGGGATTTGTCTCTATATCCTCGCCTCATTCTGCCCCATGGCTGTTCAGCTTAAAAAAAAGGTACCCTGTGGAGTTTTCATTGTAATCAAACAGATTTAGTTTATCACCGAAATGCATGGTATACACCCTTAAGGCGTTAAAAACATGCTGAATGCCTTCCTCATTAAAATGTTTATTTGGAACACTTTGAAATCGTGACCCCTTGCACATTATTTACACGGCCTTGCGGTCATCTTCGCACGCATCAATGGTGGTCAATAAAATTCCACATAGGACTCGCAAGTGTTGAATCACAAATAAATTCACAGTAAAACATCCATCCATCTATCATCTGTAACCACTCATCCTATTCAGGGTCGCGGGGGGGCTGGAGCCGATCCCAGCTGACATGGGGCGAAGGCGGGGTAGATCCTGGACGGATCGCCAGACTATCACAGGGCTGACACATAGAGACGGACAACCATTCATGCTCACATTCAAACCTATGGGTAATTTAGAGTCAACAATTGGAGGATCAGGTGCCACTGATTGGACAGGAGGAGTTTAAGAACTTCCTGATTCAAAGAATGACAACCAGGTACGCAAAACATTCTTCGAAAAATCAATTCCAAACTAGGAACTGATTCAACAGCTGATCCATAGCAATACGTCAAGCAGCGCCACTGGAAGATGAACCAAAAAGTTGTCTACAAATGCTGCCATGCCAACTTTACCAATGAAACCAAACAATTCAAAGGGTCCACTCTTGGTCTCATAAGACAAGTCATAAAAACCTTCAACAACAATACGATAACATCTAACCAGTGCAACATTTATGATGCATTCAGGCTCTATTCAGTAGAAATATATTATTGGCCGAGGGTAAACTATAATGTTATGTGTTCAAATGTAGTCCTGTAAAATGTATTTTTTTGGTAAGAAACTTGAATAAATCCAGTTTGAAGGAGATGTTTTCATTGCGATATAAAATAAGTAATAGAAAGGGAATTATCACGTGTTTAACTTACTAACAAAAAACAGTATACTAACGGTAATAAAGCAGTGGATGCTGAAGTACATGGGATTTATTGGTTTTACTTTTACCGTGGTATCGAATTGGTATAGAGAATCCTGGAATTGCACATGGATTGGCATCGACTACTAAATTCCTGGTATCGTGACATCCCTAGAAGGTAGGCAACAATAGCGCTTAACACCAAAGGTAGCACACAAATGGATTTCCTTGAACTCAATGACTTACTAGTCACCAAATCGCCCATAGACGCACACGACAAAAGGCAGCAAAATCACAACAGCTAAAGCCAGCTACAACTACCAAAGTCTATGAGGAACAACCAGAAATATGTTACTGTGATCCCATAAATAAGCACATGAAAAACATACAATAAAAATAAGGATAATGAATGAATATTTACTTCATCAGGCATTCTGGTAAAGTCTTCCACAACACCAGCCAGAGCGATGTACAATGCACAGGAATGGAAAATGCACAGCAGCTATTAAGGAGAGACTTCTGTAAAATTGCACTCTAATGATGATCTAAGTGCTCAGCTTTTTTGGGGCCCTAACCTGAAAAATAACGTGTCGTCTTGTCAGACGTTGAAAAATTGATGCACTTTAGGTGCTTTGTGTTTTTTCTTTGCTCTGTCTCGTGTCGTGAGGGCAATGCACCCCGTGCCCGACACCCTCCGCTGCCAATAGCTTCCTGTCCCCTCTATTACACATCATCCTCCTCTGCCTCGCCCTCCAGAATGGCTGTGCATAATTTGCAGCCCCCTCACTGAAAAGTTTGACTAAATGGCAGGTTATTCAGTCACAAGCTATTAACAGTGGTGCACATTAAAGTTGTTTTGCAATCGAGGAGTGAATTAGAAGTATTATCTCGCCGCATTATTCTCCTCACAAAGAAGCAAAGAGACAGAGAGGGAGGGGAAGCAAAGCTGGGAGAAAGAGACACAAACACAAAAGGTCCCTGGAAGTCAGCGAATGCAGAAATGTACAGTAAATCTCACTTGACATGATGCATGGCTTGGTATTTCTATATAAAGTACATCTGAGCATTTGCAAAGAAACAAAGGAGTCTAGAAATTCATAAGAAACAGAGAGACGGAAAAAAAAGTCTTTGGGTGAATTTAGGTTACTTTTTTTTAACGGTTTTCAAAAATACAACAGCACGGTCCCAAGGGAACTTCAGTTTACCAGGGCAGATAGGAGAATAAAAAAGAACGTCATATCCAACTGCGGACCACAGGCAAACTATTTCAGCACATTTCTGTGCCCATGTTGTGAGAAGTTTGTCGAATCTTGTATGTTATGGGCAAAGAGATGCTCACATATTTCACCTGAAAGTTTGCAGTGTGACTTTACTTACACTGACAAGAAAAAGTAACCCACCTGGATCTTTGTTTAACCTGCACTACCCAAGACAGATTTTACCTCTATGCACACACGGGAAGTTAACTAAATATATTTACTCAACTGCTATACTTAAAGTGAGAACTACGGCTGTCAGTTGATTATTTAATCGCACGATTAACCAAAGTTAATCATGAGTAATCGCACATTAATCACACCTCATCTGTTTAGAATGTAACTTAAAGGGAGATTTGTCAAGTATTTAATACTCTTCTCAACATGGGATTGGGCAAATATGCTTGCTTTATGCAAATGTAAGTGTATATTTGTTATTGGAAATCAATTAACAACACAAAACAATGACAAATATTGTCCAGAAGCCCTCACAGGTACTGCATTTAGCATAAAAAAATGTGCTCAAATCATAACATGGCAAACTGCAGCCCAACAGGCAACAACAGCTGTCAGTGTGTCAGTGTGCTGACTTGACTATGACTTGCCCCAAACTGCATGTGATTATTATAAAGTGGACATGTCTGTAAAGGGGAGACTCGTGGGTACTCATAGAACCCATTTTCATTCACATATCTTGAGGTCAGAGGTCAAAGGTCCTTTGAAAATGGCCTTGACGGTTTTTAACATTTAGTGAAAGTTTGGAGCGTTATTTAGCAACCTTCGCAAAAAGCTAGTATGACATTGTTGGTACCAATTAAGTCCTTAGGGTGGCTCAAGATAGGGCCATTCACGTTTTCGGTTTCCCCGTAGGCCATCGTAGTTCTCCTACATGCTTGGCAAACAGGAGAAGTTTCAGTTGGTTACAATCTGCAACGTCACCGCTAGATGCCGCCAAATCCTACACACTGCACCAAGAATTTCAATTTTATGCTACTGTAAACTTCCACTTCATTTATTTGACAGCTATGGTTAGTCACTTAACAGCTTACTTTTTTTCTTTTATTTAAATAGCTTTCCAGGGCTCAAGTAGGTAAAAGTATATATACACATATAATATATGTATACAAATAACTTAGCAGAACTTTATTTTTTCAAATTTTCTACCCAACTCACGACCCTTTGATGGGGGCCCGAACCCAAGGTTGGAAACCACTCAAATAAACTACCCAACTAGATGAAGTACTTAAAGCTAACTCCACCTCAACCAGCTACTATTAATCTAATCATGTAATATATTATATGTCGGTCAGAGGGGCATTTTACTGATAAAGTAGCAAAAGTAAAAGTACTCATTAAGTACATTTTATAATACTTTTGTTATTTCATTTAAGTAGGATCTTAAAAAGCAAGAGTATCATTTGTAACATTGTCACACAAGTACTTTTACTTCTTCCACCACTAAATGTATGTAAACTCACATACACAACATACAAGTTAAACGTCCGGAGGCAGATTTGACAGAATATATTAAACTAATGGGGTTAGGGTGGAGGGTGGCTACATTTGTGTGAGCTGGGGAAGATGGGGAAAAAAAAGAAAACGGCCAAAAGAGGCATGAGGAAAAGTTTGGGGGTGTTGGGGGAGGGGTATAGTTATACATGATTTATGGCACTGCTTGGAGAGCAGCTTGCTGTTGTGTGAAATTTGACATTAAGCATCTCTTATGTTATTCCTGTTTTTAGTCTCGAAACCCAAGGGCAAAGAATATGCAATGTGTAATTTTGTTCTATGGAGAGACGGTGGGGCGAATGAGAAAGTGTTCACAAAAAAAAAGAAAGTGTTTGAGCTTATTTGAATGAGCGGCAATGTGATCGCAGAATACAAATCAGGTAGCGACACGCAGAGTTGAGGCTAAAAGGCGGTGAGCTTTTTTATGCTCAGTTTATATAATCTACAGTAATTCCTTCCATTAGAATCGGCTCTTTCAGTACAGACCTTTTTGAAGATAAACATTATCACCTGTGACCAGAGAGGCATTCTAATTTAAAATTCAGCTTTTTTGACCTCTCTGTTATTGGGTCTGTGAGTGACCTATGGCCTACAATTTGCAATCTTACTGTTCTGACATTTATTGTACCCGTTTGTTTATGTGTTTATTTGAGACTTCATAACCTTGGAGATAAGCTCTGCACATATAAATCTTTGCTTTACAAGGCTTGAAGTCTAAATATGAGGCTAATGGATGGGTATTTTGCGCAGGGTATATTTCGTTACCAATTGAGGCTTTTTCATCACTGTATTAATTACTTTTTCTATGTCGGCATCAATGCATTTTTGTTTTCTTTCAGATGTTTAATCTCTCATTCACTTGCAGAATGCGTCTCGAAGGCAGTGGGACACTGATTAACTGGCTGTTGCTTTAGTAAATCACAAATTTTAATTCACAGATATTGCGAGAACAGATTCATATACGCAAACCATACGCGGACTGTCGCAACAAGAGAAATAAATAAACATTAAAGAATTACTGATATAATGCTTCCCAGGAAATTTGATTTAATTTTCAAAATAAAAACTACATTTATTTTGACAAATAATTTGGATGCAGTATTTTCTTTTATTGCAAATTAATCGCACCTCTTATCTGTTTAAAATGTACCTTAAAGGGAGATTTGTCAAGTATTTAATACCCTTATCAACATGGGAGTGGGCAAATATGCTTGCTTTATGTAAACTTATGTACATATTTATTATTGGAAATCAATTAACGCAACACAATGACAGATATTGTCCAGAAACCCTCACAGGTACTGCATTTAGCATAAACAATATGCTCAAATCATAACATGGCAAACTGCAGCCCAACAGGCAACAACAGCTGTCAGTGTGTCAGTGTGCTGACTTGACTATGACTTGCCCTAAACTGAATGTGATTATCATAATTCACAATAGTGGGCATGTCTGTAAAGAGGAGACTCGTGGGTACCCACAGAACCCATTTTCATTCATATATCTTGGAGGTCAGAGGTCAAGGGACCCCTTTGAAATGGCCATGCTAGTTCTTCCTCGCCAAAATGTAGCGCAAGTTTGGAGCGTTATTTAGCCTCCTTTGCAACAAGCTAGAATGACATGGTTGGTACCAATGGATTCCTTAGATTTTGAAGTTTCATATGATATATATATTCACTCTAGCTTTAATGTCAAAAGACACCAGAACACTTCAAAAATAAATAAATAAATACATTATAAAAAAAGAAAATAAATAAATGATTAGTAATCAAATCAAAACATATATTAAAAATCAATAATAATTTTAATAATTAAAAAATATTCAGTGAATTTTAAAGTATTTTCCATCCTAACAAAACTTATAAGTCAGAGGTAGATACTGAAATACAATTTGATTTAAAAAAAAACAATTACTCTCTGTATATTTTATACACCATTTTAAGCAAACAGTTCCTTGTGTACATTTGCATGCAGCGACATGCAGAGCTGAATTCTCACTCTATCAGCTACAGTAACGTGCATGTCATCAACATCTCATATTGTTCACCCTCCTGAAAAGCACACAGTGTACCGTTGTCACCGTCTCCGATCACAATGTGCTCAACGTCTTACAAGAGTCTGCCTCGGTCCTTTCTCGTTAATGCAATTTAATGCGGTGTCTTTCGCATTAGGCTCCCAAATGCAGTTACCATGGTGACATGCGTTAAAAAAAAAGAAAAAAAAACATCTCACAGCTGCTTGTTATTGCTTCATTACAACCATGTTTGAAGTTTTTTTTTCTATTTCTCTCTCTTTTTGTTTCTTTTTTGTACAGGAACCTTGGGTGGGAGATAAGCGGACCGTGGCTCAATCAAAGGATGTCCTCCGCTGCATGCAATTACCCCTCTAGGATAAGCACTTGTTATTCCCTTTATAGGGAGCACTGATTCCAGTCCATCCAAACCATTGGGGCAAGCGCACCCCCTCAAGACTTCAGTGTGTGACACAAAAGTACCGGGAAGTCTTTTTTGGGGGAGAGAAATGGTCATTTTAAATGAATGATTGTATCCATCAAATAGTATTATCAACAATCATGGTGATTTTGTTAGAACTAGGATATGTTGGTAGTTTTGCATTTACAACAAACAATGTATCATTAACATTATTAAGGAATGGAACTATTTTCTTCATCTATTAAGCTCCCTTCTTTTCCCCCTAAATAAAATTGTTTGTTTAATGAAATGTAATATGAAATTATGAAAAGTTTTCAAATAGTTTGTTTCATCTATAAAAATAGTCCAAAAAACGAAAGACAGTCAGTAGACTGTCATAGAAGAAAAACGGCAAACCTTCAACCTTGAGAAGCTGGAGCTAGCAAATTTGGTCATTTTTACTTGAAGATTTGTAATCAATGATTAGTCAGTTAAAAAAAATTGTTGCCAATGAATTTTCTGTGCACTGTAAAAAATCTGAAAAATCAAGAAAATTGAGCAGCGGTTGAAGTATTGAGATATTTTACTAAAAAAAAAGTAGCAATAGCACAATGTTAAAATAGTCAATTACAAGTAAAAACCTTGGAATCAAAAACTTAAATTTGACTTACGTACAGAATGAACATATAAGCAGCAAAATGCATCAAGTAAAAGTACCTCTCAATGCAAAATGGCATAAATCAGTGTTATATTTATCATATATATTTTTGGAATATTAATATTGATTCATGAGTGCGTAAGCAGCATTTCAATGTTGTCAAGATAGAGCTACATTTTAAATACGTTATACTGTATTCTGCTGGCTAGTTTCATCTACACTTAGTGGCCACTTTATCAGGTACACCTGTGAAATCAATGTATACAGCTCTGCCATAAATTCTACCTTTACAGAATTAATAATGTTGAGTTTTTGTTGACATTGTCAGAAATGTGTAAATTCAATGATGATATGTTTATTACTGAAGACTACTGAAGGTGTCGTGTTCCAAAATGTGAAAGGTGGTGCATTTCTTTGTTGGTTGGCTGCCGGAAAAAGCATTGCACCGACGGCTAGAACGTAAATCTGACCAAAAAACTGGAGGCAACAAGTTATTCACTGTGACGGATTACTGATCTCCGGGCAAGTTGCAAGTCTCTGTAAACTTCAAGTGTCATGAAATGTATGGACAAGCAAAGGCTGCTGGGAAGGTATCAATCAATAGTTGAGGAAATAGGCAGTGGTATTGGCAGTTAAATAGTTGATGGGCTAAAATGTGCACAACCAAAAGTCTGTCACCTTATGTCTATCCTTTAAAAGTATGTTGATTCACAAAAATATTATTCACAGAGCAGAGTAAGATGTGTTATCCTATAATGATGTCTCACACTGAATATAATGGGCAGTAAAGTGAATTGTTGATGCCTTCTGTCTGTATCAGAGAGTAGCTGTACTTTGATTTATTTATCTTTACTTTTATGACTCAGGAGACTGTGGAACACTTCCAAATTGTTTTTTAAGAAAGAAAAATGCCCAAAGTGAGTCCACTTAATGGGTCAGAGGTTATTAGAGAGACAGAAATATGTTTTTCACTAATTGAAAAAAATAAACGGTAGAAAGTCGCAGTAGTTATTTAAATATAAGGTTGTTTTTTGACTATTTAATTGCTACTCAGAGGTGGAATGCTTAAACGTAACGAAGTACACACACTTGTCTGCTTACATTACATGAAGCTAAAGCATAGTCTGTCAAATAGGCAAACAATCTGGGCTGTAAAAGTAAAAAAAAAACTTGAAAAAAATATGACCTGGGAAATTTGGAAATTAAATGTCAATATGACTTGATTTCTCTAACTTTTGTCTCCTCTTAGCTTGGATTAAGGTATACTCTAAATAAGATTGAGAGAAACAAGACACGGCATTTCTACTGCCACATTCTTAATTGTTATACCTCATTATTTTAAACCCATTTGATTTCAAAGACACTCGGCCATAAAAGTCCTCCCTTGGCACTAGACAGCAGCAGTCAGTGATCCTGTGAAACCTCTCCACAATTTTCATTGCTTCAGTTTGATGAGGTATTTCTTTAAAAGGTAGCTATAATCAAGATTTCTACATTAACAATGGATCATAAGACTATTTGCCTGTGAAAGGTGTCACTCATAGTGGAGGACCCACAGAGAATCATTACCTGACTCTGCAGTTCTTTGAGGTATCCTTCAGCTCATTGTTTTCGTTTAACTCTCTAGCATTTTTGGCTGGAGACTAAAAGTAGAGCTAAAAGTAGAGTGAGTGTTGAAGGACATTAACATGACTCCAAAATAATGCCATATCTACTGGATGTTTTCAAAAAGAAACTCTTTACTTTTTTAAGTTCAAAAGGTAATAAAATGTCAGTGTTGTATTTCAACATATCCTCATACAATGATTCATCTCACTTTTATTGCATTTTCCTATTAATTTCCAGCAACACGTGTCCATTTCTGCTTGTTAAATACACAGTCTTTTCAAAATAACATCCGTCTTCAGAGGAAACAACTTGGTTAGGTTTAGACAACAGAACTACTTAGTTAGGTTTAGGAAAAGATCATGGTTTGGGTTAAAATGACTACGGAAATGGTGTTACTTAAGTATGGAAGTTACGTGACAAATAAATCTAGGTTTACTTCTGGTTTCACACGGGCGTACGAACATCGGTCTCCTGGGCAAAAGTCCGGTGTTTTCTGACCGATCCATCCATCTTGACCTCCTCCCTACACGGCATCTGGCAATACATAGATCCACACTAAATTTGATGCTTGTAACAAAATTCATGTCCATTTGAGTTAAAAAATTGGCGCTTGGAGATTTATCAACTGCAACAGTGGGTGCAAAAAAATATTTTGCCTGTGTGCTCCATGGCTTCCATCACGTATTTTTTGGGATCCCACAGTGGATGCGCAACAGATTCACTCGCACGATTTTGCCGTCTTGCCGTCCATCTCACAATCACAGGTTCATTAAAAATGGCAGTTAATCATTTCGGTGGCATTATGACGCGAGAGACGTGCCGAAGACAGATCGGGAGTGTCGCGGTCCTGTGTTCATCTCGATGCATGACAGATGAGACACACGACATGAGAGCCGTGTAGGGTAAGGGACTCTTTGAGACATGCAAATAAATCATTGTTGTCAATTCTCTCTGGAGATGCGCTTTCAGTAGTAGACAATTATTGCGTTTCACAGTGACACGTGTTTCAAGGACGCGGCTGTATACTTCACTGTACTGTAACCGTCTGTCAGCTCATCATCTCTCTGCTGCGGTGCCTTCTGGCTGCGCTCGCACACACAGCCATCTATACATTTGACAGTTACTCTGAATTTATTAGTGTTTTCTCAAACCTACCATACTGTAGCTATGGTTAGTTTGTTACTATACTCTCAAAAGGAAGTCCCGTGAAAAGGACTAAACAGTAATTCTTAGGTGTGACTGAGTTAGTGATTTTTTCTTCCCTCAAGTCCCCGAGGTAAAAGGCAGGTATCAGCTACCTTTAACCTAACCCATGCAGTCCTGGACTCTACAAGACCCTCTACAGATGGTGAGACATATGTACGCTTCGACACGGAAAAGCTGGACCACTGACAGGAGGCTGGGCTGTTTTAGATTTCAATTGGCAACGGGAAAATCCTCCCCCTTTTCCTTGTTCCCGTTCCATCTCGCTGAAATATTTACCGAGTGTACACCCATTCATCTGCGGTGATAACAGGGGGGTGTCTTTGTTAGGTTTTTGCTTGGCGGTTTGCCGGAGGGATGCACAATCAAAGCGGGAATCGCGGACGAGGAACAATTACAGTGTGCTTGTGTGTAGGTGAATGGCAGCGATGAAAAGCTCATTGTCAGCTTTGTGCGCCAGCTGTGGCACGGGCAGAAGATTTAAAAAGGATGAGGAGGTGGATACGGGAGGTGTAGGCTGACCTCCGTGGGGAAACGCTAACCTTTCCCCAAGCCAGAACGCCGTGGCGTCATGTTGCTAGGGTGGAAATTTGTTTGGCCCGTCGTCTTCCTAAATGTAGTGGGGGTGGACAGCACATGGGGTATAAACTGGACTGACTGAATGACTGGCTGCTTCCTTGTCAATGTCTTCTCAATGCAAGCTTCCTGACAGTGGGCAGAGAAGGAGGTCAAGTCTCCGATGTGATCCTGCCCCTCCGCATCTTCCTCGCCATCCGTCCCCCTCCGCCCCCTTCCTACACCGACGTCCCTGTTTATTCCCTTCCATCACCATAATACCAGTCATTTGTGTGACGCTAGAGCTCAAAACCTGTAATTTTCAGGAAGTCAGGCGGTTGCGAGAGTGAACATGATTCATCCCAATGCATGTTTTTCATGGAGCCTAAAGTACATAAAACAAGACTACACTTTTATAGCCACCGCGAGGCAATGTTGCTCATTACCCAGCAGGAAATACAATTATTGGATGGACCATAATCCTTACAATTATAAAAAAAATAATTATAATTTTGGCCCAAATTTCACAGCCAAAAACCAGTTGTTAGGATATTTCAGTCTAGACCAGGGGTCAGCAACCTGCGGCTTCAGAGCCACATGCGGCTCTTTAGCTCCTCTCCAGTGGCTCCCTGTGGAGTTTTAAAAATGGAAATGAATAACTGTTTATTGTTTACATTTTCATTTTTATTTATCATTGTTGTAGATCTACGGTACGACGGAGTATTATGGCCACATTAAGGAGAAAAAATAAATCTGAGATTTCAAGAATAAAGTCATAATATTACGAGAATAAAGTCATAGGTTTACAAGGAAAGAAGTCGGAGTATTATGAGAATAAAGTCAGAATATTAGAGTGTTATTTTCTTTTTTTCTCATAAAGTTATGACTTTATTCTCATAATATTACAACTTTTTTTTGCGTAAAGTTATGACTTTATTTTCTTTATTCTCAAATGTTTTGCAGCTCCAGACACATTTTTTTTTTTTTTTTGCCTAAAATGGCTCTTTTGATAGTAAAGGTTGCTGACCCCTGGTCTAGACCAACACGCATGAAGCTGAACACACAGTACCAGCTTCCAAGTACTGGCATGATTTTTTTGTAATTTATGTATAACGCAGCTCCTCTGAGATGCCTCTCTTCCGTATCTTGTTTTGTATGAAGTTATGTAATTATTTTTCCCCCTTTATTTTCATGTTTGTCTCACTCCTCCCCGGAGTGATTACTCAAGGTTTGAGCCGTGCTCTTACTCCTGAGTCCTCCGCATCGCCGCTTTATTTATTCACCTTCCAGTGAGGCTCGCATATATATCGGTACCTATATGTTGAGGGCAGAATTTTAATTTCCTGTAATTTCCCCTGCGCTGACATGTATGGGAGTGACGTGTGGCAAGCAGCGGGGGGAGGTGTGGGAGGGGACGACGACACAGATGTGGATTCTATCGAGTGACAGATGAAGAATGGGTGTGAAATTGACACTCAAGTTCACTCCCATCAAGTATCAGGTCCCTTACATATCTGGAGGACACGTTGTATCCACCGCAGAATCATAGTGCGAAAGCATTATCTGTTTTTCATTTTTGTTGCTGGAATTGGAAGTCTTAGTCGATGATATGAGCTACTATTGAGCAAAGCAACGATAGGGATGTGGAAAGTAAGGACACCTACTTGGGATTTGAAGTGAGCTTTGATTTAGGGCTTTGGACTTCTGGATTCTGTAACCTTACTGTCCATTGCTTCGCAAACTACTTTGTCTCTCTGCCTAAAATCATCTCCCTCCATTAACTTTATTCTCCATGATGTCACATCTTTTCAGTCTCTTTTCTGAAATATGTCCTTTTGAGAAGTGACCCTCTATACCTCCAATTCAGGGTAGCATGGAAATGTTTTCATTTCTCCCCTTATTTCACACATTTTTCTTTTCAGAGAAAACCAGCAGTTAATTCAAATGGGCTGTGGAAGCACAGTGTTACTGTTGAAACTAGGAGGGTTACGATATGTGACTCAGTGCAGCCTGGTCTACTAAAACAATTGCATTCGCCTACAACGAAACTGCATTGTCAATTAAGATTCAGGGGAAATATATTTTTGTAAACGTATCACATTTGGGTTTTTTTATGCATCGCAAATACGTTTCCAAGCAAAGTCTGCAGGAGTTTGCATAGGGTGGAGGTCTGGGTGGATGGATGGGTCAAACAAACCAGCCAATTAGACTGTTTCCAGGCTATTGAATAGGCCTTATCAGTCGCTATAAGCCCCATAGATGTGGGTCAATAGGGGCCTACTAAGCCCACTAGTAGGTTTTATCATCTATTCACATGGTAGATCACCGAAAGAAGGTATAAAAGAAGATGACAGTGACCTCCGTCGGGGACTTATCCCCGCCCAGGATTACCCCGAAAACAAGAAAGGCAAAATAATAGTGCCCGAAGGAAAGAACTGACACAGCCCAGCTGGACACTCGCCTCTCTAGCCCGAGGAAGCTGTGCGAACACTTGAAAAACTTGACAATGGACATCCAGACACCAATACTTACTGTGATAACGACTGGAGACAATCTCAACACAAAGAAAGACACTTGTTTATACTATGGATCAGTTACCCAATCACCTGGCCATTAATCAAAGGGGTCCCTTGACCTCTGACCTCAAAATATGTGAATGAAAATGGGTTCTATGGGTACCCACTAGTCTCCCCTTTGCCATCTCTGAGCAGCTGTCAATCACTTGTGAACTCCGATTAAACTATATTCTGTTACTGCAATGCTTATTTCTCGCATTAAATGTTATTTATGGCGAGAAATAGGCATTACAGCAACATAATATTGATTCATATTTGATCAGCGCTGCCTTGTTTGACCGGAGTTCGCGAGTGATTGACAGCTGCCTCCGTTGAATGAACAGCCAATAGGAACGCTCTCTTTCTGAAATGACCTGTGATTGGCCAAAGTCTCCCATCACGTACTAGATTTTCTAAAAGCCTGAAAACAGAGCCATGAGGAGGAGCAGGAGTCTAGTTATCTCTTAGAACACTTGAATTACAATATGCTGAAAGGTTACAATGATGCCAAAAACATTCTACCAACTGCAACTATAAGTAGAGTCAAATTATATTTATTTAATTTTGTGGGGGCTGGTAAAAAAATCTGCCTGGCTAGTAAATTTTTTTCATTTACTGTACCAGCCACCTTAGCTGGTAAGCCAAAAATTTATGTTGGACCCTGCTTGTGAACATGCTTCTGAACTATTGGCAGTGCTAGAATGTAAAGTGGTGCTGGCAGGACTACTTAATTTAGCGTCTTTTGTGTCCATAAGTCACCACGGCATTCGTCGTCTGTGGACCAGCTGCTTGCTTTAACATCACAGGCGCAATAATTAAAAACCTTTGTGATTTCTAATATTCTAAAAATTCTAGTTTTGTGTGCACGCCTGTGTGTGTGTGTGGCAGCCGTGTTTCATCCTTGTGTTTCACAGCCTCATGAAGCACAAGCATTGAATACACCCACTCCCCACCTCACCTTTCACACCCTCATCCATTATTCACACGGTGGACAACGCACTCACATCGACAACACAGACTTTTTCAAAAAAAAAAAAAAGGCACACTGCTTCAGAACTATGCAGATAATACCTGCTTGACTGGGAGAAGCACAGTTGCATTACAATATGTCAATATCCAAAAGCTCACAATCTTTCATGCTCTGTATTATGTGGAAACTTTTTACTGCCAGCGCTGCAGGGGAAGGGGGAGGAGGAATAGAGATGTTCCAGTTGCCTCGAGGGAATATTTTTCTGCTTCTATCACTTCTGTTGACAACGATGTGTGCAGCTTTTTCCCTCTCATTTCCCCACCGGGCAAGGTCACCTGCATCATTTGCATTTCATGGAACTGTTTCTGAGGGGGAAGATTCTGATTTGTATTAATGTGCATGTACGTGCCACTTTGTTTTTTTTGACATGCCCTGAATATTCAGCACCATCCAGGGGTAAAGTCAATAAATTCACTCGGATTACACGAGTGCGGATATGGAGTGGTTTATGCTATGGGAATAATCGGCTCGGGGTTGAATGTGTAGACTCCAGGTACTACAAATCAACAAGTAGTTGTCCTTGAGAGAAGTTTTTTTTTTAGACTTTTCCAAGCATATGGTGTTCGGACTGCGTTTGTGTCTGCATGCGTACGCACATACTAAAGTATGCATGTAAGCTGTGCTGTAACGCCTCGTTAACACACAGTTTTGTTTCGTGCCCGTAAATCTGTGTAGGATACAGATTGCGCCTCCTAGTGTTCAACGCGAGAAGATGCATCTATTTACAGATGGATAGAAACACCACAGCAGATGGGAGAGAAGTTAACTGTGTCTGTTTTTTCACTATCCGGTCTTGAAACATTGCCAGCATGCTAGCTGTGTAACATATACAGTGTATTGTGGTTCATAGGTCTTTCAACAAATAGTTCACAAAACTTCTAAATATATGAGGCCAAACTTTTCACTTACGCAATCAATCTTTCGGAGGAAGATACTGGCATTATATGAAACTAGAAAATCTAAGGAATCAATTGGTACCAACCATGTCATACTAGCTTGCCGCGAAGGAAGCTAAATAACGCTACAAAGTTATGCCAAATTTTGGCGAGGAAACACTGGCATGGCCATATTAAAAAGGGGTCCCTTGACCTCTGACCTCAAGATATGTGAATGAAAATGGGTTCTATGGGTATCCACGACTCCCCCGTTTACAGACACGCCCACTTTATGATAATCGCATGCAGTTTTGGTTGCCTGTTGGGCTCGAGTTCACCATGTTATGATTTGAGCATCATTTTTTTCATGCCAAATGCAATACATGTGAGGGTTTCTGGACAATATTCGTCATTGTTTTGTGTTTTAATTGATTTCCCATAATAAATATATACAAACATTTGAATAAAGCAAGGGTATTTGCACACTCCCATGTTGATAAGAGTATTAAATACTTGACAAATCTCCCTTTAAGCTACATCTTGGACAGATAAAAAAAATGTGTGATTAATCGGGATTAAATATTTTAATCGATTGACAGCCCTAATAAATAGATCTGTTTTACATTCATCATGGTAAGGAGGAGTTTCGAAAACACATCGGAGATCACAGAGGTTCCCATAGGAATGAATGGACTCGACTTACATAGGTAGAAAGAGCTATGGGGAAACGAGGCGTAAATGCCTGAAAGAAAACTTAGCTGATGTCAGTCTGTGTGATGATATACTGAATATGAACAGCAGACAGTGTTACAGTACGTACAGATGTGAATATGAGTGGCTTTCCAACATTGAGAGGCAAATAAAAATACAGGTTTTTGTTCAAAAGACATCAGTGAAATTCTTGCATTTTACAGGTTATCCCTGAAAAATCGGCCATTTCCTCCAACCTACAGCAATCATGACCGAATATGACACAACACCTCAATTTCATATCCCCAGCTTGAGAGAGAGTTTTTCAGTGGCAACACTACCCCCCTCTCTCCAAGTTCCTTGCATCATCAGAAAGTGAGCCCACGGCAAACTCTGGCCCCGGTCATTGTGTGTGCCAGAGCGAATGGATGCCCTGGCACCATTCACTCCGCACAGCCCCGCTGGCCATGACATGCTAGTGATCGTCATACTCGGCTAATCGGCAGAGTGGTGGGTGAGACGCCAGAGATGGAGCCAGCGGGCCAACATGATGCCCTCTGGTGAAGTTGAGTCATTTTTCACATGGGAGCATTTTCAATGCTACAGCTAGAGATACTCTAAAAATAAAAAAAAAGCCTGTAAAGGTGGAGCGAGTTCCTCTAACCACGTCGCTTTATTTAGAGATTCTTAAGACTTTTTTCATGGTTTCCTGGTTACTACAGGTTAACTGTTGAATAATCCTGAATATCACTGCACTCATATCTCCATTGTCGATATTTTTTTCACATGCATTCACTTTTAACTGAACATAATCTCAATCATTATGTTTTGAAAGGAAGAGAAAAAGGACTTATATCAAAAGGTATTAATCAGGACCATCTTTAAGGACACCGAGGTCACGTCCATTATGTCCAATTCCATTTCTCACACAATGGCGCCATTGATTTTAAAAGATGAATCATCTTTAGTTCCTTCTTTAAAGCCCGCTCCATATGTTTGTCGAGCACCATTAACTATGAAAGGGTAAAGAATAAACGGACTTTGGTTTACCTCTACCCTATTTCCACCATCTCTTTCTGCCTGCAAGAAGATCTAATTAATCTTTCAGTTGAGCAAAAAATAAAATATGTTACTCAAAAAATAAAAATCTGTAAAAAATGAAAGATCAGAAGATCAGGTTTATATTAGACACACACTATTTGTAATTTCCCCCTGTTCCCCAGTTAGTGCAAACTCAAAAGCGTTCTCCCTGTTTCTCTGCTGTCTTAATAAATTCAGTATAATGTCCATTTGTACAGCACACATTCCATCAGTACAGCAAGGTGTTACACTGCAATGCATGGAACCCAAACACGCCTTCCAGAATTTGTGACACTAAAAAAAGTTTTGCCTCGCATTTCTACATAGGTTTTTAATGTGAAACGAAATCAATAGGTTTTGAGTTTTGTCTCAACATTGATCTTTGCAGTTTTTAAAGTAATATGCTCATTATTTTGTACAACTAACAACACATTTGGGACATTTTTAAAATGTAGAGTGTTTAGCATTTAGGGGATCTATTGGCAGAAATAGAATATAAAAAAAAAAAAGTAGGTTTTCTTCAGTGTATAATCACCTGAAAATAAGAATTGTCATGTTTTTGTTACCTAAGAATGAGCCATTTATATCTACATATGGAACGGGTCCTCTTCGTGGAGCCGGCCGCCATGTTTATCCAGTAGTCCAGAACGGACAAACCAAACACTGGCTCTAGATAGGGCCATTCAAATTTTTTGCGTCAGCCACCGCAGTTCTCCCACATGCTTGGCACACAGGAGAAGTTTCAGTTGGTTGCAATCTGCAGCCTCACTGCTAGACGCCGCCAAATCCTACACGGTAGACCTTTAAGTCTTGAGCTTGTTATGTTTAACCATGGACTATATTTAAGAAGTTGACGTAGTCACCTTGACGTCATTCATTGGTTTGCGGACTGCCGTTTTGAAGCCTCGAGTTCAGCATTTTGGGCCATAGCCATCTTGGTTCCTTGCAACCAGAAATGGCCGAGAAGGTGAAGCTAAGTACAACTGAATAAGACATTTTCAGGCTACTCAAATGTTATAATTAACTTTCATGAACTGAAAACACACTGAGAAAGGGTTAAAGTTCTAAGACAAAAACACAGAAAACTCCCAGACTGGACAACGCTGTGGTAGCGACCTGTCAATCACAAGGTAGCCACGCCCTAAAGCATCCCCTGCTTTATGGTCTATTTGACTCTAAATGGGACCATAATTTACTGAATGAACATCATGCTGTATTGAAGGAGACTTGAAACTAGCGATTGAGACCATAAACTCATGTTTACAATGTTTACTGAGGTAATAAATCAAGTGAGAAGTAGGCTCATTTTCTCATAGACTTCTATACAGTCAAACTTATTTTTGCAACCAGAGGAGTCGCCCCCTGCTGGCTGTTAGAAAGATCGAAGTTTAAGGCACTTCAGCATTGGCTTCACTTTTCAGAACTGGAGGTGGCCATCTATGTCAAACATTGGGTCAGAATAACCATATTTAAGGTTGGGTAAGTAACCCAACAGTAAGTAACTCTAGGTCAAAACAAACCACTGTCTTGGGTTTGATTGGTTGGAATGGTTTTCTACATGGGTGCTGGGTAAAACTAACCCAGTATTGAGTGTACTCTATATTGAACCAGATTCTTAGTATGTTTAATTAACACTTTTGGTCAATCGCGCAGACAAATTATAGAGATAATTGTTACCATGCATTACATATTGATGAAGATTGGTATGTAGGTGTTGTAGAGTGAGACGTGTCATTTCTCACTGACAACCTGGGCTACTAAATTTAGCTACTTCCATTCTGCATAATTATAAACTTCAGAATAATGAGGGTGAGATTATAAAGACCGTTGTTTTATCTTCATGGAAAGATGATAAAAATCACAATGAATTTCTCAGCTATTGGATGTATAAGGGAGTTAATCACGGCATAAGTTGAGGAACATTGTGCAGGAATAACGTGGCATCTGCAAGCTTTTTTAAGACTGTCAACTGAGTTTTTTTCCACCAGGCTCTGTTGGTGAAAGCAAGAGACAAGCATTATTAACTCCAAAACTATAATCCCTGCCACAGACATGAGCAAAAATACATCTTAAAAACATCTATAAGCTCATTATCTTTTTGAGTGTCAATGGGAATTGAAAATCGTCCGGATGAGCTGCAGGTTCACACGCGGCAATGTAATGTCTTGACGCTGATGCGCCACAGATATCTATTTTCTGTGCAGCAGTCTCCATTTTCAGCTCAAAACATTCCTCTTTTTTTAAAGATTTATCTTTCTCCTTCTATTCTTTCCATCTTCATATCTAACGCTAATCACACCCGCCGCCATGCACACTTCTTAAAAGGAAAAAAAATTAGCTTTGAGCCATGCTGCCAAAGTGAAGACGGCTGGATAACTTGCATTTCTTTATCAGGCGAAAATAATAATTAGGTGGGAAAACAACATAAACATAAACAAACGGCTTACGCGCCTCGAGGCTGCAGACGATGTCGGCCCTACTTTTGCCCAAAGTTTACTTCAAGTTCAATTATTAAACAGTAAAAGCGTGTTTGACACTGAATAGCTTGGACACCTGAATTATATGACAGTTAGAGTAACACAAGCAATTAAAGTATTGTCCATTGACCTACATAGTCTGGGGTCAACACCAAACACTAACAGCTCATTTCAATTTGCACCTCAATTGAAGAGTGTAATGCATGTTCATTCATCACTGAAGGACATTAGTGGATCCTCTCCGAACAGGTTGCTCATAAGGTCACAAATGTGCCAGTAAATGTTTAGATGCTTCAACAGTTCTTTCACTGGTTTTGTATTTTCTCCTTACAGGGGAACTTATTGAAAACACCGGATAGGTTGGAAAACTGTTCGAAAAGAGAAACAGTGAGCAGTTTATTGAATTTAATTTGTGCATCATCATGTATTGCTGATAAATGCTTGACATATGCTTGGTAATTGCCAGAAATGCCAGAAGAATAAGAACTTTATTTTGCTTCAGCAGTCCAACTACAGCAGAACAATAATAGTTTACCTATAGGTAGCTAACAACTACCAACAAACTTATGGATGAAACATATTTATTAGGGCTGGGACGATACACCTATCTCCCGATTCAATATTATCACGATACTTGGGTGCCGATTTGATATGTGTATATATTTTTGTTCACTTTTTTAACACTAGACCATGGGAAAAAGTTGTATCATACACTTCTACGGACTTTTATATTGGAAAATATCTAAACTGATACAGTAAAACTGTTTGATTTTCAGCACGTATGTAGTGAGAGATGTCCTGAAGTTTCGGCCAACTGCAATTTGTTTTTGGTGACGGGTACGGAACGGATATGACGTCACGTTACTCAGAGTACAACAATAAAAGCGTTAACTTCCTTCTACCCTTTGTATAGACTCAAATGAAGCAAATATATCGATTCTGGCATTAAAAAAATTCCAATCCGTAGGTTCTTGGACACATCTACTCCTAGCTTTTATGATATCCGATCACTATCTGATCAACCCAAGACACGCTACTGTACGAGTACAACAACTATAGTAAGTGCAAAGTGTGTAATTGAGATCGATTCAACAAGCCATTCAGATTTGGTTCCGCTTCCTGTGTCACATGCAGGAGGATTTCGGGAGGAGGTCTTAAAGAGACAGGCGCTAAAACGTAGCGTTTCAGACAGGAGGGTGAATACAGGTATATTCAGACTGACAGTGTGAGGAAAAATGTGTTTTCTGAACATTAAAGCATGTAAACCTGTTCTAGTTAGAACCCAAAATTCAAGCGCAAACCTGGAAATGTGCATATGTCCCCTTTAAGCAACTTTAATCAGAGCCTGTGATGCCAGAACGAGTGTGATATTTTCCAATGACAGGAACAGCAAACATCTAACGTGTGTTAGAGGTTTGAGGTTTTGCTCAAATTGTTGTTGAGTGCTTGTAGTCTGAAGCTATACATCTCAGCACGTCACCTCCCTGGCAACACTTCAAACTAATTTGCAAACATCCATTTGCATTGTTCCATTTGCATTAACACAACAGTGGACTTCATCACAGCTCTGATAGGACAGCAAAGAGAAGGGCTTGAGAGACGGCGAGGTTTGCAATATGCCACATTAAAGTCAGAACGGAAGTAAAGGAGTGAAACTTCTACTTTAACGCCCTGACGCACCAAGCCGACGGTCAACCGTCGGACAGTTTGGGGCCGTCGTTGAGCGTGTCGGCATGGTTTTTGCTGTACGTCCCACACCGTCAGCTTTAGTCTGCCCGTGTCAGAGGTTTTTCGGGCCGATTCAGCATGTTGAATCGACAGCGGAGCCCGTCGGTGAAAGAAGTCACTGATTCGTGGTTCAGCTTAAAACGACTCGACGAAGAGAAACGGAAGTGAGGAAAGCAAGCAAACGAGTAAAATAAACCTAATTTTTCATCTTCATCTCATCTCATCAATGCACAGATTTTTTCACAACCACATGGCTGTCTGGAATGAAGCTAAGTGGTGAGTGAGCGTGGTGTGAAAATGGTCGACAAATGCCACTTTGTTTCGTGTACGTATAACAACGGCTTGTATGTCCATAGTCCTCGGTCTTCCGGTTTCCCTTTTGAGTTATTTTCTTCTCCCGCAGGCGCAGAACGTGCAAGCTAGTTGGCCATTGGCTGTAGTCTTTGCTAGTCTTGGCTTGGTGGGTCTGGCCTTTACAATAGTTACAAAACCACTGAAAAGGTTACCATTTTAAAAACAAGTCAGTTCTATCCGGTTGACTTCTTGATCACATGTTAAGCTAATCACTTTATCTTGACAACACCACTCAGGTCAGAGGCCACCGTAATACTGTGTCGGCAATGTTGTACTACACTCCCCTGTGCTTTGAATGCATATAATGCCATGCAGAGCACGGCTAAAGCTTGCCAATTATTGTCTTAAATTTCTCAAGTCAAAGAACCCTAACGGATATGTGCACTTTGAAAATGGATTTGTCAAAAAAAAAAAAAAAAAATATAGGGAAAGCTCTGTGTGCTGCAACAATTGTTAGAGCAACTCACAGTGAATAGTGAATGCTGCATGTTAATTACAACCTTTGCCTAACGTTTGTAAAATACAAGCCGGTGTTCCATTTGTCTGCCAGTTATTAGATAACACCGCGAGGTGCACATATACACGAGACCCCGGCACGTTGCTCAGAATGCTTAATGAGTTGAACATCACATCAGGCATCAGACACAAAAACAAACTGTGCTCCCACAATTACGAATTCATGGATTTCTTTGCTCAGGGTGCAATGTTATTATTTGTTGTGAATACCCCTTTTGTTTGGTTGTGACAAAACAAAAGCGTGGCACGAACGCTTGCAGATTTTTAACGGTGTTATATTGGGGTGGCTTTAGTGTGATTAGTTGTTAGAATGTGACTGTAGACATTTCCAACTAGTAAAAAGCCACAGAATGCTAATCACCAGGCTTCTCACATCAGTGCCAGTGACAATGTAGCCATAGTAACACTGGCAATGAGGCAGCGACTCAAGTCGCTGTCAGTATGAATGATTAGGTTTCATTTCTAGCAAGCAACTTTTTATTTTGTATTTATTCTTTTTTTTGTTTTTTACAAATCTATAAACATATCTAATCTGTGCTGTGGGTACAAAGTATTGTCATCCAGAACGACAGGACTGCAATGAGTCTGAAAGGCTTATAATGTATTGACTGTCAGAGATGTTGATTACATCTCATAGTATTTTTTAAGGCCTTAGATTATTCCAATCACCTGATGGAAATTCAAGTGTACAATATATTAAATACAGTATGTCTTTAAAGAGGACTTATCATGCTTTTGTGCTTTTTCCTTTTCCTTTAGTTGAGTTTAATTTAGTTTTTTTCATGCATGTAAAAGGTCTGCAAAGTTACAAAGCCCAGAGTGCACGCCAAAGGGAGTTCCTCTCCCCCACAGAAACGCTGCTCCTGAACTGCCCGAAACGCCTTGCTTGAATCCCGCCTTTTCTTCCGTAACCTGGTGATGTCACAAAGTAATTGCAAATAATTCTTTTCAAACATTAAAGCTGAGGTGGGTGGAAATGGAGCAAATATGATTAATATTTTTTTTTTCTTCATAAAACGGTCACTATATCTGTGAACTGCCTGAAACGCCTTGCTTGAAGTCCCGCCTTTTCTTCTGTAACCTGGTGATGTCACAAAGTAATTGCAAAGCATTTTTTCAAACATTAATGCAGCAGTGGGTAGAAATGGAGCAAATATGATTAAAATATATATTTATTTTTTCATAAAACGGTCACTATATCCTGACAGTTCTGGTAATCTGAAAAAAATCATCTGCTTTCCTCCGATGTCAAACATGAAAACAAACAGCCAGAGCTGAACTGCAGTCTGCCATTTCTGAGCAGCTGTCAATCACTCGCAAACTCCGATCAAACTAGGCAGTGCTGATCAAATATGCATCAATATTCTGTTACTGCAATGCCTATTTCTCGCGTAGAATGTTTTCAGAAACATCTTGTAGTGTACTGTTTAGCTATAAGATGAGAAAGTTTGTGACCCAGCAGTCATGTTGAGATCAGTTGAGGAAATACCAAGCAACGCCCACCAGCTGGAGCACAGCCAATAGGAACGCTCTCTCTATGAAATTACCTGTAATTGGCCAAAGTCTCCCGTCACGGGCTAGATTTTCTAAAGCCTAAAAATGGAGCCATGAGGAGGTGCAGAAGTCTTTATACAGGAATATAAAGAATGTTTGCCCAACGATGCCAAAACATTCTACTTACTGCAGGTTTAAAGCATGTAATCATGTGCTAGTAGAAACCCGAAATACAAGTATGGAATAATAGGTTTCTTTTTAAAGTCAAGTCTAAAGTGTTTTTATTGGCTTGAGTACAAGCTACCAACTAAAGTCTCTGCCTCTATATCATAAGTAACCACATTTCCCTAATGTATCATTGAACCCGACAGTTATTCAGGAGAATGAAGTCCAGCATCCTTTTTTTGTTTGGAGAGGTAATTTATTCTCCTCCTTGGATAAATTGCATTATGCATCTCCTTAGCTGTTGGAGTTTTAACATTTATTCAATCTTTTAAAGTCAAGTTTTTGTAAGAGGCTTCATTTTTTTCAGCGATGTGAACTCTTGCGTGGCTGCTTTGTGCCAACCATCTTCTGTCTGCAGCTTGTCATGCTCAATTTGTGCAACTCCCGTGTAGTTAAGCACTGAGCATGTCACTGCCACTGTCTGTAACATCTTTCCCCAGGGCACACACACACACATACACACTCACAGACCACTAGCATCACGAACAAAGGTAAGGAGACAAAACTGAGCAGACACACACACACACACAAGACAACAAATCCACACAGGAATGAAATATCAAACGCCACAACAGACCATTTATATAGACACACACAAGCTTTTTACACTCGTCTTTGTGGTGCATTTTAACTCTCGCTGAAAAATATAAACTGTTATGCTTGGGCACAGCTCATTATAATGCAAATATATGACCGTGCTGGTTGAACGTTTGCCCATAGGTTGACAAGAACAAACGCGATATGGAGATTCTCCCTCATTCTGCTTCACCTAGAAAAGCCAAGGGCAAATGGAAATGGTTTAGTGGGGCGGATCGGCCCCAACATAACCCTGGCAGGGAACTTTGGTCTCCTCTTTAATTAATGAGTGCCAGTGTTTTTGGAATGTAAATATGCAACTAAGCAGACAGACGGTGCAGTGAAGTGAAAAAGCTTGACTGCGGGGAATGTGCATACATTTGACTGATATCATTGATTCTTGATCAAGTGACAGTGTGTGAGGCAGATAACTTGATCCAGCCTTGTTTCCACTGGAGGAAACTGTTTTGCTGTGTCAAACATGAACGTGTGTATAAGAAGTGGACGCAGTTACCGTGACGTCGCCCATGGGTTTGTGTACCACGGTTTTGAAGCCTCGAGTTCGGCATTTTAGCCGTCGCCATCTTGGTTTCTTGCAACCAGAAGTGACACAAGAGGGTGGGGTTAAGTACAACCAATAACTGAACAAGACATTTTTTTAGATGACCAAAATGTTACAACTAACTTTCATGAACTGAAAACACACTGTGAAAGGTTTAAAGTTATGACACAAAAATGACCGGACAACACCGTGGTAGCAACCTAAAGCATACCCGGCTTTATCGTATCGACCATAATTTACAAAATGAACATCATGCTGTATTGAATAAGACTTGAAACTAGTGATTGAGGCCATAAACTCATGTTTACAAAATTTACTGAGGTGATAAATCAAGTGAGAACAGTAATTACTTCATTTTGCAACCAGAGGAGTCTAAAGCTACATGTTCCAGTTAGCATTCTCACCACCTGATGATCCGTGGAAAAATTCACTGAAATAAACAGTGTTGTTCTTGTGTGGCAGTGTAGAGCTAGTTAGTTGTACTATTTTAAGAATCAGAGATTAGACTTTTATCACTTTTGTCTTGATGTTCAATATAACACTGTTTAGATCAACATATGTATTTGGACATATTTTCAAATATTATGCTTTCTTCACTGCAACTTGTAACCTCAGAGACTAATGTAAGTAATTCATGATATGTCTCCGATATGGTTCTTGGAAGTAATGCTCGATTACTACTGTATGTAGTTAGCAGATTAGCTCGTCATGTTAACTATTGCAGCTTATGTTAGAGTGCATAGGAATTTAACCCGTATACACTTTTGCGTGTGTGTTTTCGGTTTTGGAAAAGGCTAAAAACTTTAACATGTGGGGGAATCAAACGCTTGCAAGTGCTTAGTGATGGTTGCTAAGGCCTGATTGGACAGTTGCTGCTATAAGGGGAGTTTAGAAAACGGTCAGTTCTTGGACTGTCATGTTCTTTTCTCTTTAACTGTTCAAAATTGAAGTGGTATTAAGATCCAAAGTTATAAATTAGACAAATATAATAACTTCTCATGGAGGTCACCATTAGCAAACAGTGTATGAATATAGCAGTTAATAAAAAAATCACCAGTGTAATGTCTATAAATCTCAATTTTCTTTCTCAACCGAGAGACATTGGTTTGTTGCATTAAATAAAAGCATGAGTGATATCCTATAGTACATTATTCTGTGGGTTTTTATGAGTGATGATTACTTCCCCTTGGGGCCTATGGATCTTTTTTCCACAGATATAAGTTGATTGGGTGCATTAAAACATTGTCCAACGAGCTTGCTGATGAAGACTTTCCCTCTCCGGGTTTGGTCAGCAGAAATCGAAATGGAGTCCCTGAATTGAACGTGTCAAAATGAGACTGAATTATGGATCATCAGTACCAAAAGGCATTTAATGCACCCGCAGGCTGAGCCAAATGGAAAGTGATCTCCTTTTCACTGAGGGACTCTTAGTGAAAGGCCCAAAAAAAGTATGTCCTATGTCATTTCTCAACCACTTTTCCTTGACCTCGAAGGGAAAATGTCAAGGAAAGATGTGACGGAGGATGGTCCAGTGTACCCTATGTTAAAAGAGACAACAAAGGTAGCATTTAGAGGATTCCACCAGTTCTTATCATGGCTCCCACTTGATACTTACGGGTCATTTTACTTAGTTAGGAACCTTCCTAAGCTAAACAGACTATTTGACCGCAGCCTTACTGTATTTAGTGACTTCAAAAAACATTACTGGTGGCCCTTTGGAGGCAACTTAGTTTGTAATCGTAGAAGAGATGGCCCATGGGTAAGAATAGCTTTTAGTAGTGTCTTTATCCGGGCTAAAACAAAAGACGTATAGGCTCACAATGATGAACTCTCGTAGAAGAGTTTAGGTTATTTGTGTGTGTGTGTGTTCTAGCCACCCAATTCTGCCTCTAGGACAGTACTGTGAATAATACGGCTCTTTATTATCCCATGTAAATAAGCAGAATGCGTTCTTGCCGAGGCAATAATATTTGCTGAATATCTACAAAAACAACAATAGTCCCCTGCGCCGTATCCCTGTGAAACACATTTATTTATAAAATGATGATAATACAACCGTGAAGCCAGGAGAGCTCAGAAGCCAATTATTTATCCCTTTGCAAGAAAATGACCCTGCGCGGTCAAACAGGTAAACTGATGAGGTCAATCGCTCTCTTGGAGTTTTCAAAAAAAAGGTGCTAAACAGGCTTCCGAGAGGGGAAAAATTAAAAAAGCTGAGAGGAAAGGTGTTTCTTTTTTTTTTACAAGTCAGCAAGTCCCCCCAGCTTCAGCCCAGGACTCCGGGGCCCCGGCGCACATCACCGAGAAGCTCACTAATGAGGCCAATCTCGCTATCCGAGGCAAGCCCCCCCCAAAAAAAACTCACAAGCCAGCACTCTTCAACTTATTTCTCTTTAGGGTATCATGCAGGAAATAGATATTCTCATTTGGCCGAGCAACAAGGGCAACTTTAATGACGTTGTTTATGGTTGACCCTTATTTTGTCTGTTACATTGCGATAGATCTGCCCAAATTTCTTAAGCGTGCCGAGCGGTACTGCCATCGTCATTACATCCCAAATTACGGTGACAGAAAGAGCTATTATTAGGATGTGCTATGACAGTGAGTGACGTTTACTTATAACCAATCAGAGAATTTCAGCAACATGTCCCCCCTAATGATTAATCTCAGTCAAAAAAAAAAAGAAAATTCTGAAAAACACGAGGCGGAAACACACCCCAACAAAGGCTTTCCCCTTCAATCAGTATCGCATCAAGTAATGAGGTGTCAATTGGATCACTCCATCTGGCAGCAGCGATGACGAGAGCGGTATTCCAGTGTGCCCGTTGGCATGTACATCCTCTGAATGTCAACTAGGTTCAGATTGCTGCGACTGGGTGATCAACTCATTAGATACAGTATAATGGACACATTCTTTGCAAAGATGGTGATGGCCTGTCTGCCTGTTGTTCCATCCTACAATACTTACTTTATCCCCCCTGCCTCCCTATTGCATAAATGATGTCTGTATAGGCATTAGTTACATTGGCAGATGCCTGCATGAGTAACTTTTTTCCCTCAACTGTCACAGTTCAGGCTGTTCTCATACACTGTTCGTAGTTATGAAAAGTAATGCACTGGAATTCTTATATATCCCATGAAATTGTTTCATATTTGATCCACATAATGGTGAACCAGGAAGTATAAAGAGCGATAAACACCGAATAGGGAGGTTGTGATGATGGGTGGGTCAAAAGACACAGTTGTCCATATCCCCTGTGAAAGCAGAAGTCAACGTTGAATTATTTGTCACATAACTTACTTAAGTAACGCCAATTCCGCGGTTATTTTAACCCAAACGTTCACTTCTTTGTCACGTAACTTCCGTAATTAAGTAACGCCACTTACGTAGTTATTTTAACCTAAATCGCAATCATTTTCCTAAATCTAACCAAGTTTTTCAAGCGTAGTTATTTCAACCCAAAACCACGATCTTTTCCTAAACCTAATCAAGTTGTTTCTTTGGAAGACGGAAGTTATTTTGAACTGTATGTACAGTATGTAACGAGCAGAAATTGACATGTGTTGCTGGACAAACGCACTACTCGTAGGATATCATTATGAACCGTTGTAGGAGGATGCGTTGCACAGTGTTGTTCTAGTGTATTATGTTGAGTACATGCAGAATGTAGAAAACAGAATAATTAGAAATAAGTGTTTTCAGAAGATGGAAATTACATGAGATTGGCTAGTTAGCCGCTTGAAACGGCTGATTAGCATTCTGTACTTGCAAATTACCACTCTGAATATGAACAACTACAGAGTTTGTGGTTACACTGACAAAATAAAACTCAAAAATCCAAGGCAACAGACTCAAGTTATATCCACTTAATGTTGGGCTCGATTTTTAACTATGTTTAAATGTGTCACTTTCTGATACAGCTTTTGTTGTATTGACAGCAGCCACATTCAGATTAGGACCAGCATTGCCCATCACATCTACATCTTTGGCGTGACTGATGTAGAATCAGTGAGGGGTGTGTTGGAAGTGTCTACTTATCATCATCATGGCTTGTGCTGAATTAGCGTGTGACACATGTATAAAAAGACTCGTAACAAGCCTCCATCATGTCGCTGTCTTCAGATTAGTGAGTGAAAGGTGTAACGAACACAATGGATGTCGGAACATAATATGCTAATGAGATAATGTTTCGTAAACAACAAGAATCAGTTGGACGTTTTAGTCAACTCGTCACAAGTTAGGCAACTGAACTCATGATTCTGAATATGATGAGTAGATTATCTAAATACTCTTGATTTCAAACCGACAAACCTATCCCATTACCCTGTGTTAATGATACAAAAATTAATAGATTTAATATAATTAATTATGCTATTTATGCAATGTTTTTCATGCCTTCTACAACTAAAGAACATGAATTGACAGAATTTGGTCACTTTGTTTTATATCACCAATGTATACTCATACAACGGTTCGTATGATATATTACGAAAAGTTAACATTAGGTTATTCTTCGTGCGTTTTCCTACCAATGTCCAGCAACACGTGTCAATTTTCGCTTGTTAAATGCATACAGTATTTTCAAAATAAACTTCCGTTTTCACAACTACTTACGTTTTAGGAAAAAGATCCTTGTTCCCGTTAAAATAACTACAGAAGTGACGTAACTTAAGAGCGGAAGTTATGTGACAAAATTAGCTTTAGTAGTTCTAAAGCTACCGAAAATGAAGTTACTGGCATCATATGAAACTAGAAAACCCTAAGAAATCCATTGGTATCAACCATACTTTACAGACATGCCCACTTTATGATAATCACATGCAGTTTGGGTCAAGTCATAGTCAAGTCAGCACACTGACACACTGACAGCTGTTGTTGCCTGTTGGGCTGCAGTTTGCCGTGTTATGATTTGAGCATATTTCTTATGCTAAATGCAGTACCTGTGAGGGTTTCTGATCAATATCTGCCATTGTTTTGTGTTGTTAATTGATTTCCAATAACACATATATACATACTTTTGCATAAAGTAATCATATTCTCCCACTCCCATGTTGATAAGAGTATTAAATACTTGACAAATCTCCCTTTAAAAGGTACATTTTGAACTGATACAAAAATGAGCAATTCATTTGCGATTAATCACAATTAATCATGGACAATCATGCGCTTAATCATGATTAAATATTTAAATAAATTGACAGCACTCTGTGGGATACAGTATATGTTAATTGCAGTGCATTGCTATGAACGGTGTCTGGGAACAGCCTGAAATCACAACTGAAGTTTCTAAATTGTCAAAAGTCACTAACTTGTGTTGAGGCAAGAGACCGGCATGATTTCTAACAACTTGTAATCTTCATTAATACCAAAAAAGTATATAATTTTGACAGTGTGTTGCCTGACTGAAACAGAAATGTTACACATTGCAAAGAGAATGCAAAGAGGTCATTCACCTCTCCATCATCTAAAATAAACGACACAATAAAGTCTAATCATTTTTTTTGTATAGCTTATTTAGTTGACTATTCAGAAACGATTGAAAATGGATCATAATCTGCTTAAAAAACTGGGAGAAATGGCACCGCAACACAGCACACTCAGATATGGGTATGACATCTGAATTCTCTTAGGGAAAAAATGGAAAGAGGGGTGGAAAGTAAGGTCACCCCGACCTTTACACATTCTTCACCTGGAGACCTCATTGTTGTCTTTCAAACTCCCACTGAGCCATTCAAGGAGATTTGAAAAAAACAAACCCTATGAGTCTGTGAGCTTCTATGTTCTAAGTTCTTATTGGTTTTAGACTCGACTAAGATGCAGCGGCGGCGGCGGCGGCAACAGTGCATCTAATAATAACAGGGCCTAAAAATACACAGGTAAATCTCTCCTCGGTAACCGCAGGGACCCGGCTCCACCGTCCACCGAGGGAGCTCGCTGACTAATGAAGTTGGGAAGCTTAGAGCAATTAGACACATCAAAGCTCGAATCTGAAAATTAATTAGGCTCTCCTCTCTTTCGGAAGGAGCATCCGCTCATGCAGCAGCTAATTAGCATACCGCCATCAAAAAGAAAGAAAGAAAAAGCACACGCAGGTGCCCGTGTTGTTGCTGCTGCTGCTAAGACCACTCTGAGAAACTGATCATGTTTTATGGACAACTAAAAATAGGGGGGGTGAATTATCAAAACATAGAGAGAGTGATGGATGACATTTCTAAAAATCTCAGTTACAGTGACATGAGGTTCCATTACTAAAAAGCCTCCTGTTGATTGACTGACTCCGCTCATCAACAGGGACGCACTGGAAATTTTAATGTACCGTGAAGGTCTCGGCCGGCCCTTGAAGTATTTAAGTAGTGTCATTTAGAGTCTGTGTGGGTTCTATTTGCTTGCGAGATGACGCGCCGCGTGTTGCAGTTTTCGTAATCGCCTCGTGTTTCCGGTTTCCCCTCGAACCGTGTATCAAACGGCTCCCTTAAACTTGGGTGTGTCACATCAAAGGGACTTTAGGGTCTCTTGTTAACTTTTAATGTCAAAAGAAGCGCCCGGCGTTCACTGAACTCGGCGGTCGTTTTTTTTCTCAGAAACTTCATTAGCCACCCCGAATCCGGCTCTCTGCCGTGTGAAGTCACATCAAAGCCCGGGCAATCACATGCTCATTCACACTAATGAAGAGCTCCTTCAAACACAAGTGCTCATTATTAACGACACCTGATTTTAAATGCGAGGTGTATTATGTAAATTACACCCCCCCACTCTCCTCTTTTTCTCAGCCCTATGCTAGACGCTTGTAAATTCTGGAAAAAAACATTATTTATTAATTTTCCTCAGATGTGCTGAGGGAGAATAGAGAATAATAGTATATTGAATACTTTGTATTATTCCCGTTTTTCTAGCTCGTTTTTTTTTTTGCGATGACAAAAAATAGGTAAATAATGCATAACTTCTCATTGATCTGTTATATGACAGTAATCAGGGGCTTCTTAACCTGTTTCCTCGTGGTAATATATTAATCATTTCCCTCAGCCACTCTGCTGTGAAAATTAATGTAGCCCAGTATGTTTTCCCTTTAGGCTGCACTTTGATTAATGAGCCTGGGTTCGTTCCTGTGCTGCTCTGCCTCGACAAGGAAAATGCATCCCAATAAAAAAGTTGCAAAAAAAAAAAAAGTTCACAAAAAACTATGCCCACGTCCATCAATTCTGAAAAGTTGATCACGGAGTACCAGAATTGTTTTGTGAAATAGAGGAGACGGAGCGTTCAAACGATTTCTCTTTTGAGGTGATGATGATGATGATTCAAAAACTCGGAAGACAACAGGAATTGAGACACAACTCAGGTTTTTACAAGTCAACGCAGCGGAGGCCCCCAGGAAAACAAAGTTCAGACCCAGGGTGGGAGATAAATCCCAGCTGTAGACAAAGCCTGTATTTCTGTGTCCCTGCAGTTTTGCTCTAATCTGTCTCTCTCAGCCCTGTAAGCTATTAAAGGCCAGACAAAGGCAGTCCAGAGTTAAGCACCCTGCGGGGAGATCTTATTTACAGTGTAACTGCCACTTTGACTGCCTGCCACCTCTGTCTTGCTCCTGTGCTTCCTCGTTTCTTCCCCTCCGTCTACTATTTTTTCTCACTCTCCTTCTCTCTCTTTCTCGTCTCGTTCTTTACCGCTTCCATCTGCTGCTGTGGGGCTTTTAATCTCGAGCAGCTGAAATTCCATCTTTCGGGCTCGGGCTTGCCAGTTTGAAAAAGGCTCGGTGTTCAACTTCTTGTTTCTGACTTGGCGTTTAATGGAACTATTGTTCAGTTTGAGGCATATCCCATTAGGTGAGGCTGAGAGTGGAGAGAAACATAAGTAATAGGAGAACCGCTCGAGCCATTTCTTTCAGACTCGCCACCATTAAGGAGGTATTTCCCCCACCCCACCACCACCACCACCACCTTCAACTACACATCTTCACAGCATATAGCAACAAGTCGAAATTTGGTGCAGCCAGATTTGTTTTGTTCTCTTGCCTTCATCGGTTACATCTTAATAAAGTTTTACTTCCCACTGTCTGGAGGTGAAACTATTCATTTAAGAACTACTCCAAAAGTCCTAGATACATATGTGGTATCCAACCTAGGCCGGAAGCCAAACAAAATCAATATGACGACACTCAGCTTTTCTCCAAACTGTCAGCAAGAAAACATACCCGGGGATGAATTCATCATTTGCATAGTGTGGTACCTTAAAACGGCCTGACACAAGTAATAAAAATGTATTAGCTTGCCAGGACATGGGGGGGCTATGTTGTTGCTGAGTGTGTTGCACCTCGCAGTGCTGAATAAGCTACGGCTACAAAACTTCCTCCCCGGGTTCGTGACACGATTCCACCAGAAATTGATGTTATAATTGTGAGACTGACACCTCGTGTGTGTTGGTGTTTATTGCCAACACGTCTCCACCACCCGGGCACCTCGCGCTTCGCCAGCACTGAAATTGTTCCTGTTGCTGTAGCGCCTCAGGCTACCAAACTCTCTGTTGGTAAACACTCTTATTCAATTATTACTGGGGAAAGAATAAAGATGTCATTGGAAGATGGTGTCAAGGTAGCAGGAAGAAGTATTTTTGGGGGAAAGTGCGTCATTTATTCGGCGTCAACCTGAGCAGTTCCCAAAAGGCACCAAAGGCAATAATAATCACCACTTATCCCCGGTCTTACCAACATGCTCATTATCAGCGGATGTAAATAAGTCAATTAGCATTCAGACCGTCGACTTCGCAGCCGTGGCCCAGCTGAAATAGGTTCGTTACTTTCTTTCCTTTTTCATTCTTATTCCAATAACAACTAATAAACAAGTTTCTCACAGCAGCTTTGGGGTATTTATGAGGAACACAAGAAGACACCTGAAATGAGCATTCAGCACTATGCTTGTTTTAAATATGGGTTTGTTTCATGTGAATAGTGGCAAATTATGAAATATCAGCCAAGGTCATAAACAATAATAGAAATGTCTTTACAGTTCAAATTAAATTAGAAAAATTAAATATACTTATTTCTACTTTGACTTTTTTCCAAACATACTATGACTTTTTTTTCCGACATAATATAATATGACTCTCGGACATACTACACCATTACTTTTCTTTTTTTACAACATTTCTTTATGACATACTATATTCTAACTTTTTACCATACTATGACATTTTGCAGGACATTTTTTCGACATATGTATAGTAGAACTCTTATGACATTTTTATTGCATACTATACTGTGTCATTTTTAAGACGTGTTCTTGATGTTTTTGGTCATCGTCGTTGGTTGATCAGGATGTGAGCACTGCAATTTAACGGGAATGATTTATGCATGTATGACTCCATCAATTATTCATTAAAAATGTAAAATTTAGTAACTACAGTATCAATGAATTGCTACTCAACAGTACATGATAGTCACTTACTGCATACTAATGAATACCTAACTTTTCATGGGTGACACCGACTAAAACAAACACACTGAACAAACTGCACCGACTTAAGCCACTCTTGACACCCCAAGAGCCACACAGACAGCATAATACTATAGCACAATACCCAGGGACAACTATAAGCTGTTTATTGATAGGCTTAGGTGAGGCGACATGTCAGCAGATCAAACAAAAGCTCAGATGAAGTACCTCAGAAAACAGCAGTGACAAACAGCATTTCTCCAGGCCTATAGCCAAAGATTCACTACATGGCAATGGGTTGAACACAACAAAATGACCTGGCTCAAAGACAAGGCTAACATATTGCCCGAACATAAATCATGGTTGTGGCTGCTTTTTTTTTTTTTCCTTTTTAAATGTACCTCTTCACTCTTTTACTCCTGTCTGCACCTGAGACACGGTGGGCAAGGTCAGTCATTGTTCAAACATCAATCGCTCAAAGACTGGCAGCTAAGCCTCACCCTTATTCTGTCTGACTGGTCCTTCTGACTACACAAAGGTCTGAAAGGTGCAAGACGATGACAACAAGTGTCCCGTGTTCTTTTAAATAGCATCAATGTGGTCGATAATGTGTTTTGTTTTAAAAGCTTCAGCAGTGTTTTCATATTCATAAGAAGTCCATTTTATATTTTGATGAAAAAACAAATTGTTCTTGGAACGTGTAGCCGAACAGCGAGGATGTCTCCTCACACAATACACACTCAATTTGCAGAGAATTACTTAAAATTGGGCAGCGTTTGACTTAGCAGAAAATGTAGGACAGACCACATAGTGGGTGATGTGTGAAGAGGTCAATTGCTGGGGAGGCACTGGCTGTTCTGAAAGCCAGATTTTACTCAAATTAAACCCTTGATGATAAAAAACATTTTTCTAAACCATCAATACAACTCATGCGATGCCAAGCCCGGTGACTGATGGAGACCAGGAAATAACGCACTTAACAGTGAGCGTGATACATTAAATGCACGTGAGCATGCATAAAAAAGAAGAAAAAAAATGCTTTATCCTTCTATGGCTTTGTCATATTAATTCAAGGCGAGTCACACATGGGAGAGAATTAGCATACAGTCCAACTCATTGCCAAAAACTGCATTATATCGAGTAAATAAAGTAGGACAATGCCACTGTCTGAAACTATTTTGAACTGAAATAAACCGTACAGGTGGGAAACCTTTTGAGACACATTTGAAAACAGATGCAAATACTGATGTGCAACCTGACTAAAATTGCAAAACAAAGTATTTGATATCGTAATTGGCTTTCCTTTCCAAGGACAACCTCCAATAAACTCCACAGACAAAGTCAAAAATCATTTAGGCCTAGTGGTAGCAGCCAACATAACAAAACATCACACAAGTAGCCTATAGCCAAGGTAGTCTAGTCTCATTGTAAGGATCTATGCTACATACTGGATCTATACTGGAATAAGCATTGGCTCAGTCATGGCCCGGCAGCCAAAGTACAACACAGCAGCACAAACAAATAAAATAGTACTCACCATTTGTAAAAGAAGCCAATGCACCAATCTATATTCAGACAGACAGCATAGGCTTGCTAAACAGACAGGTGGATAACTAGCTTGCTTGCTAGCCAGAGAGACCGAATTGATAAAGAACAGGCTTTCCTTTCCAAAGACAACCTCCAATAATCTCCATAGACAAAGTCAAAGTAATTAAGGCCTAGTGATGGCAGCCAACATAACACAACATCACTCCAGTAGCCTATAGCCAAGGTTTTCTAGGATCATTGTAAGGACCTAAGCCAATGAATACACCAATCTATATTCAGACAGACACCATAAGCTTGCTAAACAGTCAGGTAACAAACTAGTTTGCTTGCTAGCCAGACATAATTGATAGAAAACCTAACACAACACAGTATTACAAACATAAAGACAATTTTAAAAAGGGACTTACAAAAAGAAGCCAATACACCAATCTATATCCAAACAGATACATCATAAGCTAGCTAAACAGACAGGTCGATAACTAGTTTGCTCGCTAGCCAGACAGACAGAATTGATAAAGAACAGGCTTTCCTTTCCAAGGACAACTTCCAATAAACTCCATAGACAAAGTCACAATAATTAAGGCCTATTGTTGGCAGCCAACATAACAAAACATCACAAAAGTATCCTACAGCCAAGGTTGTTTGGTCTCATTATAAGGACCTAAGCTATATACTGGAGCTACACTGGAATAAGCATTGGCCTAGTCATGGCACGGCGGCCAAAACCCAACACAGCATCACAAATAAAGAAAATTAAAATGACACCATTTGTAGGTCGTCTACCTGGAAAAGAAGACAATACAGAAATGTATATTGGACATTCATTGGACATGAAAAGACCCCGTGGCTGCACAACTAAAACTGTTTGTTCCAGAAACATCCATGTGAGCTGAAAATGTTAGGAAAATAAGAAAAGGAAGGAAGGTAAGTTTTTAGTCTGAGTCAGGGCTGTCATACAAACACCTCACACACACACACACACACAGTTTGTCAGGTTAGCTAGATAAGATTAGGGCTAAGCCTGTGCAGTAAATGCATTGGCTATTTGTGGCAAAAGAAAAACATCTACAAACTGCTAAAAAAATATTCAAATTTACAAAAAATAAATGTTGCTTTATGGTCAGTCTGAAGGGACCTGAAGAGGTCACAACAAGCACAGACCCACGGCACATTAGCCATGAATCAACATAATGTAACACAAACTGGGAAATAAAATAGATTTTTCCATCTGAAACAAAGCCAATGTCACTTTGGCATGATCATCCACTTAAATACAGTGCACAATGCACGTCAACACAATTTTTTAAGAGGTCACAACAACCATTGGTGTACTTATAGCAAACAAAATAAAAGTGGTGTGTGTGTGTGTGTGTGTGTGTGTGTGTTTGTGTAGGTCTACCTGAAAAAAAAAAGCCAATGCCCCAATCTTGGCCCAAACAGACACATTTGTAGATGGAAGTCTTAATTAGCTAGACAGCAGTTTGGCTTAGCAGCCCCTTAAATACAGCTGCACCGACACAAGTTTAAGACATCACAACAAGGCTAAGGCACTGCAGCTGAGACAATTAAGGACCAGACATGGCATGGCAGCCAGCATGACTCAGACAAAATGCAAACAAAAAGCAGGGGATTTTAAAAGAGGCTGCAGACTGGTAAGCAGAGGGCCCAGCAATGTCACGGCGGCCAATAAAACACAAGCAACACGACATTACTTTACACAAATAAAAAAAGCACTTACCACTTGTTGTTCTACTTGAAATGAAGTCCATCAACCTGCTCTTTCCACATGAAGGTGCCTCGTAGAAGTCCTTCTGCTTGGCCTTCTCTTTCATCAGAAGCTTGATGGCCAGAGTTGAAAAGTCCTCCTCCACAGTCCCAACTGTGTTTTTGAAGATGATTCTCTCCACTGGTCATGATGTTGATCTCAGTCCAAATCACGTTGCTGGTTGAAAGCAGTAAGCACGGATACCAGGGAAAGCTGAAGCAGTCCTCCTGGAGATGATTGAACAGTCTCAAACATTTTTTCTTTTAAAATTAAGTGACAAAAACTATGTGTTCATTTTCAGGATAAAAAAATTTATTCAGCAGTAAATTGTCATGTGAGTTGTTTTTTGCAAAGACGAGTGAACTGCACTTTGTCATGAATTGTTTGGTACATTGGTAAGACTCCAGGTGGACCTTCATTTCCTGGGAGGAAAAAAAACCTGTGAATCCTCATTGATGATAGGCTGCACAGGTGGGTGAGGTTATGCACTCCAGCCAATAAAGCCCTCACAAACATTTTAAACAATGCCCCGCCCACCTGCTGCTCCTATCAAACACAAGCATGTCTGTATGTCCCGCCCCCCAACATCCTGTTTGAAAACTTCACCTTGAGGAAGTAATTAAGCTAATTAAATAGCACTGCTGGAGGCTTACCTTCAAACTGAATGGAAAACATTGACTTACACTCTCACTATTGATTTGTGGCAGCAAATTTAATCGACTGTTTTTATTTCAATACATGTTAAACATAACAGTGTATAAATGCACAAAACAGTATATAAAGTATATGATATTTTGTAAATAATACACATTCAATAATGCCATGTTTATAATCCTGCAGCTCTAAGTAGACCTTGATTTTATTATATTAAAGGTCCCATATTGTAAAAAAGTGACATTTTTATGTCTTTTATAGTATAAAGCAGGTTTAAGTTCTATATAAATACTGTGAAAGTATTGAAACACTTAATCCACAGAGAAATACACACAGCCCCGTATTCAGAAACTATGCGTTTGAAACAAGCCGTCAGGATTGCTGTCCATTTGTGATGTCACAAATCTACAATATTTAGACCATTTAAAAGTTTTGAACGTAAACATTCTAAATGTGTCCCAGTTTATTTCCTGTTGCAGTGTATGTGAACAACATCAGCTGACAGGACGTAAACATGGACCCAAGCTGTTGCCTAGCAACGCAATTCTGTTGCAATTCCATTGAAATGTACTAAAACAGAGCGTTTCAGACAGAGGGTAAGTACAGTTATATTCAAGCAGACAGCACGAGGAAAATAAAGTTTTTTTTAAACATTAAAGTATGTAAACATATTCTAGAAGAAACCCAAAATACAAGTATGAACTTGAAAATGAGCATGATATGTCCTCTTTAAGTAAGATATTGTGTGAGACAAGCTACTGCCTGCAAAGTCAACACTTCAACACACGGGGCAAATACCAGATCTCTACATTAACATACAGCTGGTGATAACAAATGTAACAGCCACCTCGCTGATGGCTCCAACTATAAACCAGCACAAACATGACAATTAATGACATAAACCACCATGTTGTGAACATTACATTACACATTACATTACAGACACTAACACATTACAAACACACAAAAAAGTAACATTTGGATTTTAGAACGTAAAACAGCAAACTTAACAAACTGCTATGTCCAGCAGGCACTAGACAAGCATGATGGGAAATGTAGGCTGTCCCTATCACTACAATACACTCCGCACTGGCAGAGTGCACATCACAGCTGAGCAGAGGGTGGAGCGGTGTCAGTCAGGCCTCATGGAATTGCTGTGGGCATGTCTGTAAACGAGAGACTCGTGGGTACCCATAGAACCCATTTTCAGTCACATATCTTGAGGTCAGAGGTCAAGGGTCCCCTCTGAAAATGGCCATGACAGTTTCTCCAAATGTATACAGTATATTACAACAAAAACAACCTTCTCTCGTTCTATACTTGTCTTCAAAGACACACACCACCATCACGGCAACCCCCGCCCTTCCATGCATGCACACTCACATGGCACAGACACAAGGGGAAAGCTCCTCACAACGGCCGAGGTGACATCTCTCCGCTGTGATGTGGACGGACATTATCGACCCTCTCTATCTCATGATGAAAACCTCTGCGCGGGGTGCAGTGACAGGGGTCAGTGTCAGGAGAGGAGGGCGAATGTATAAGTTGATGGGATAGATTGAAGGATAGGAAGGGGTCGACTCCAAAGGCTACCGCCTGTCAAGACGTGGCGGCGTGGCCGACATTATAATATCACATGTTTACTTTGTCGTACATGCTACACGGACCCTGCTGCTGTTTAGAATTCAGTTGCGGATTAGCTGTGTGACCGCGCCTCTCTCGCACTACTGTAGCTCTTACAAGAGTAATTACAGTTTTTCAGCACAACATCCTCTCTTAAGAAGATAAAAATTGAACAATCCATCTCATCCCAATCCAGTGCTTGACTTTGGGCCAATACAAAAACATAAATCAAAGTCTATTACAGATGGGAGGGGGGTTTGGCGAAACTTCACATCCAGACTTTTGTTGGTTAATAGGTTGCATTAAGCCCATCAAGTGGTGTGGTGCGTGATAAGCAGTCTCGCGGGCCCAGTAGGGGCCTGAAGAAGCTCTTGTAATGAATGGTTGGAGCACTGCTGATGCACGGCAATCATTAACAGCCTGATAATTACTCTGGATACCTCGGTGGATTGCGCGCGCGTGTGTGTACGTGACGCAGATAGAGCCATTTACGATGTGTGAGGCCTCAGAGAGAAACAGATAAGCGCTGTGTTTGTGTGTGTTTTTGCTTTGCTGGTTAACACATTGTGTGTGTGTGGCCTAGAAACGTCGGGTTTTCTATTCATATTCATGCTTACAATTGCAAATACGAGCACATTCTCTGAGCGTGGAGGTATTTGAAACTGTCTCTTGGTTAAAGCAAAAACAATACTGGCCTGATTAAGGAAGTATGATGGATGCTGGGTATTTAGGGCTTCTGTAAGGAAGCAAAAAATTTCCCATGCACAAACTCCTCATTTTTTGTCCCTTCATCTGACACAAAAGATGACATCTAAACAATGTGATGTCCCCACTTTTAGCTCGCATTAAAACCGCTCACTCGCGTCTAATTTTGACAAAGTTCCCCCCACATTTGTATGATCAAGACAAATGTTTGGATCTCCTCACGCGTCGGTATTTTGAACACGGACTTGTTTACTCGGCGGGTTCATTAATATTCACTCGCTTTTTTTTTGTATCACTGACCCGAGTGATGTCTCTATGGAAACGAACCCATCACCCAGCATTAGTGACAGCGCAGCCTAATAGACTAATAAGAGGAAAAAAATGCTCTGATGTAGCTCTCAAACATCTCTAAAGGATACAATAGGCACCTTGCTCAGGGAATACAAATCATTAAGTCCCTTAAAGGCTCCACTGAAAACCCAGTTTAATCCATAAAAACATGTTTAAAAAGTGAGACATTCTCTAATTAAAGCAAACATCAAGTGTGCTTATGAATGTGTGTTTCAGTGTTTTAAAAGGACCAGTGTGTAACAATTAGGGGGATCTATTGGCAGAAGTGGAATATAATATTAATAAGTATGTTTTCGTTAGTGTGTAATCACTTGATAATAAGAATTGTTGTGTTTTCATAACCTTACAATAAGACATTTATATCTAACTTTTTACATCTCTATCTTTAACCTTTACCCTTTGGGCCGGAGTCGATAACGTTACTCGCTGCCGATGCCGCCGCTCTCTCTCTCTCTTGCTTCACCACTCACTTCCCACATACACACACACACTACGCTCTGGCTCTGCTCCAAATGGCTCTAGAGAGGGCCATTCGCATTTTTGCGTCGGCCACCTTAGCTCTACAACGTGCTTGGCACAAGGAAGAGGCTTCAGTTGCTCACCACTAGATACCGCCAGATCCTACACACAAAATTTAAAGAGGTTCTATTATGTTTTTTTCAATTTCCTTTAGTGTGTTATTTCATTTTTTGTGCATGAAAAGGTCTGCAAAGTTACAAAGCCCAAAGTTCACGCCAAAGAGAGTTACCCTCCCCGACAGAAACACTGCTCCTGAAATGCTGGAAACGCCTTGCTGGAAGTCGCCTTCTCTTCCGTAACATGGTGATGTCACCAAGTAACACATTTGCATAATACCTGCCTAGCAGCTAGTTTGGCACGCCCTCAAACAAAGCTAGTAGAGCGGAACTGGAGCGGAGCCTGAAGAGTTTGGTTCGGTTGACCAATCACAACAGTGGGCGAGCTGACCAATCAGAGCAGACAGGGCTTCTCGGGGGGCGGGGCAGGAGCTAAAACAGAGCGGTTGTGTTCGAATAGTCCTTTTTGCTTGGGAAGGTTCCTAACGGAGTGAAATGACCCGGAAGTACCTAAGTAGCAGCCATGACAAGAGCTGTTCGAATTCACCAAATGCTAAGGAAAGGAGCTTCAATGCTTCCTTTATTATCTCTCTTAGCAGAGGATACCCTGGACCGTCCTTTACCAAAGGAAAACAGAGAATAACATCCCACAATTCTTTGCGGCCGCAGCATTTAAAGCGACGCGCCATTCAGCCGTTCATAATAACAAACGATATACTTATCTTGCATATTATTTTCATACGCTCATATACTAATTGGGATTCATGTTTAATATGAGAGGACAGTGACACCAGTTTCGTTTCACTTTATTTAATTATTTATTTATTTCGAACATGTTACAAATACCTCAGTAAAAAACAAAACAAGAATAACAAACAAAATGAACAGTAAACAATCAGTTAACAAATAATCAACATAAATACATATTACATGTCCGTAAAGAAGTTGGAAGAAGTACAGCCTACACTTACAGTATATGGTCCTACACCTTCTCCATAACTCAAACAACTAACTCAATATTTATCATATATTTCTTTTTTTACATCTTTCCTTGACCTCATGATGTTTTCCATTGAGGTCAAGGAAAAGTGGTTAGGAAAATACGTTCATTTTTTGACCTTTCGAACGCAACCAGCGTTTCAGATAGAGGGCGAAAACAGGTGCTGCAGCACAGCCGGTATGAGAACAGTAAAGAGTTTTTTGAACATTAAAGCAACATGGTTTAGCAGAATCCCAAAATACAAGCATGCACCTGAAAATAAGCATAATAGGTCCTCTTTAGATTCTCACATTGACTAAGATTTGGGTGTGTCAATTTGATCTCAGAACAAAAAAACACAAACAGATTGTCATGTTGCACATTCCTCCCCTCTCAGTCACCTCAAGTTCAGATCAACAATGCCGCGGCGCTTTTTTTTTTTTTTTTTTTATCATTCCAGGCGCCAGTGTTTGGCCACCGTCCAGAGTGGCGTTTCAGTGATTGAGAGCCCAAACAGTCCTGGCCCGCCCCGCCTAGTTTAGTCTACCGAGGGGTAATTGAATAGTGCAAGGCTGCAATAGCATTGGACTGGAGGAATGCTGAGCTGCAGGGGAATATGGAGAAGGTTTCAGCCAGCAGCAATTAAACAGAGAAATGATGCGTGAAATAGCAGGAAGGAGGAAGGGAGGAGGGGGGGGTTAGTGAAGTGAGAGCAAAAGCACGGAGACTGTAAAGGGGAGCAAGAAATGTCTACAATTTTAAGGGGAAACAGTTGAGGTAGAGAAACAAAGATGACAGTGAGTAGTGTAGTAGTGTGAAACAAAAGAAAAGACTTTGAAAGTGGTCATGCTGAGATGCCGACTCTAAAAAGGCAACATGCGGAGTCGGCCTGTTTTTGTAAATATTGTGTGTGACAACGCTTCAGATTTTAACTTTGCATCAAGATGTAGGATTTACGCACAAGCTCAAATCTGCTGTCCACCAACACCTTATAAGAAAATCAGTAACTACCATTCCAAAATGTCTGACAGTACAGAAAACAGCTTTCCAGTATGAAGGTTTTGAAACTTTTACTTTCTTACTAATCGATACTTTCTCAAAGGCTGACCTGCCTACAAGTACTGCAGCACAAACCTTTTTGTTGACTAGGGGAAAACATCTCTCACGGAAACATGAATTGGACAGCCCAGGTGATGTACAGTGTTTTTTGGTTCTGTCTTTGTTTACAATAACCTTATCCTCCCAAGAATGCTTCATCCAACTCCATCACTGGCTCGATTTTTACAAATCACCCCCCACCAATATTGTACTGTATATGTGTACAAATGAACTGTAGTCTGGCTTCGTCCATGCAGGAAGACAAATGAGGAAAAATGACCAGAAGAGAAGCTGCCTCATCAAGGAGGAGCAAACAAGGCCATCCTTGACCGCAGCTAATTGTTTCACTTGTCGTTTTAGCTGTTTCAGTTGTTGCCTGAAATTGGATTAGGGGTTAGGATATGACAACCACTTATACAGCCTGAACTGAGAAAGAAAACAATGTATGCAAATTGCATTGCAGGGTTGAGTATAATTAATAATAGTAGTATAAAGTCCATTAGAGGCTATAATCAGATGTTAGAACATCTGTTTGTAGCCATTCGGTAATTAAAGGAAAGCCATGAAAAGTACTTTTTTTCTATTCTGAATGGCCAAATTAGAGGAATGTTTTCTCCAAAATGAAAAAGAAAGCATCCGTAGTTATTATTTATTAAGTGTTTGACACTAAAAACTGTGTGGTTCTGGTTTGATTAGATTTGTACTGACAGTGGAGCCTCACAACTTTCACCACATTTTGATTCAAAGGCTGCTAAACTGTGATTGCTGCATGGAAATACATGACATCGCCGTGTTCCAGTCCGAAAACCTGACATAAAAAATCCCCAAATCTCATCAAAAGTCATTAAAGCTGTTCTTACTTTGGCAGAAATGTCCATGTCAGTTGTTGGAGCCTTTAATATCTAACGCACACTAGCTTTGTCCTGATCGGCCGGCTCTTTTTGTGTGAGGTTGTTTCCCCTTTTCGTTCTATTAAATATGCTAATCTGTGCTTCTTAACTATGTTATAATAAGTTATGGTTGGAACAAATAAAGTTACACCCGATTTGAATCAGGCCATCAAACAGGCATTATTGCTCATTAAGCACCATACATGTGGGTCAGTAGGGGCCTGCTACATTGTAAAAGTGAAAGTGAAACTTAAAAACAACACGTTCTTACATGAAAAACTGAATTAAGCGTTGCGTTTTTAACACAAACAAAATGATTTCTTTAGGTATAGGCAAAAAAAAAAACTATAACCTCTTAAGGTTGAGGCAACAAAAACACTTAAGTTTAGGGTAAAACCATAGAAATAGAATATAGGAGTAGAACACAACTTTGTTCGGCTTGTTTTCTGTAAACAGTGTGGCGTTGAAGCATGGTGGAATTAGCAAGCTAGCTAGATAGCTAGATAGCTAGCGGACAGCTGGCTGGTCTTGGGCTGATTCCACCAGATGTCTATACTACAGCACATGTTGATTACTATTGTCGCTAGTGGTCACTGTTGTCTTCTTTTAAACAATGTTAATCGATGATAAATCCTACTAGTGGATGTAGTAGGCCCCTACTGACCCACATCTATGGGGCTTATAACCACCAAAAACACCTACTGTATTTAATGGCCTGATAACAGGCTGATAATAGGCTGATTACGGGTAGTGCTATCCTTTGTGTTCAGAAGATCATCAGTCTTCCTTGAATGTTTTTTTAATTAGTTTATGATATCAACAATGACAAGTCTGAAAAGTAAAGTCGGAGAGTCAACCTAAGGTCAATCTTAATCTTCCAATTTCCTCTGAGACATGTGGTTTATGAGAAGCTAACGTATTTACATGTATAATAACAGCCTCTTAATGTACTGTAGCTGCCCTTGTGATTGAATGTCCTTTACATCTTCAACAACTCAACACATACACTTATTACAGGTCTTAATTAGCAATCAAGCTCCCACTCATCTTTTATATCTGAACGTTTTTTAAGTAGTCATCGATCTTAACCATATTGTATGTTAATGGCTCTTAAAACGAATCCATGGTTCTTTTCAAAAAATGTCATGGTTTCACGTGTCGGAGGAAGAAAAGAGTGCACTCACTTCAGTCTGGTTGGAAATATTTGGAGTAGTCTGTTGCTTAGATTTCGACACTTGAAGGTTGAGTGGTTGTGTTGTCAACTTTCAACTGACGCCAGGGGTTGGAAGAAATGTCTAAGAGATGAGGAGCTTTTTTTGAAAAGCAGGAGGAAGTGATTTCTCGCTTTTTTTTTTTTCTCCCCTCCTGCATCTTTACACACAAGCTTGTTAAGGGTTCATCCGAGCTCCTATCAGTAGCCACAGCTGGATATCTACTGAGAGCTTTCCACACACACACACATACACGAGAGCTGGGGATTCAGGGATTTAGGAGTTGATAGAGGAGAGGGATTTTAAAAGGCATAGTGTGGAGACTCTTGGAGTACACTCCAAATGTCAGTGACCAGAGCGATGTTAAAGTCCTAGATGACTTCTGCATGACTGTATAGCCGAGCCGCCGCCGTGCATGTGGCCTAATGAGAGGAGCTCTGTGAGGCTGCACTGTGGAGAATCCTCCTAAAATTGGTCTTCAACTTTCAAAATGTTACACGAGTGAGAGGTAACTTTAGCTGCAAATCAACTTCACACTCTTTTCAACAAAGCCAAACCCTGTGCAAAAAGGAGGGAAGTTTTCTGACCAGACACATGCATGATACACACACACACATATTAATCCAGTTTATGGGCATTTCGCCCTACAGCCAGTCATGTTATATGTCACAGCTCCTCTTCGGACAATTGTTTCAGAGGAAAAATATAATGAAATAGCATAAAAGCTGGAATGGAGAGGTGTGGAATCACAGCGGATCCATGACCTCTGCGAGCGGGAGCTCTCCCAGCTGCCCTCCACCCCCCTCCATCTCCATCTAATCCTGCCAGAGGAGTTTAATTTACTGCCCAGAGTTCCCTCACACAATTTCTTTAAAAGTACATTTTATGAGACTGCAATTCCATTTCATAGGGGGCCCTGTACAGTAAATCCTATTTGCGAAGCGTCATATGCGGTCACATTAACATGACAAAAGTACCCGTCTGCAGTCCTGTGCTTTGCTCTTGCCCATATTATCGCCTGCTGAAGCGTTTTATAGGATACCAGAGTGCCAACTCGTGTCCATCAGGAAAGTTGTAGTGGCTGCTACAGAGGCATAAGTGTCGACGAAATGGGAGATAAAAGCGGCTCGGCTACACAAACAGCAGCAGACACCTAATATGAATCAATAATATCACAGCTCTCTCTCTCTCTCCTAAAAACCATCTACAGCTTAAATGTTGTTATAGCAAAGTTCAGTGGGATCAAGGCATCAAAGCGGCGAGGAGATCGAAGAGAGTGCACATTCATACAGGGGCTTTTGAAGCAAAGTAACAAAACGTGTGCGCTCCATTCAGAACGTCAATCAACACCGATCCATAAGCTTAGAGCTGCTATAATGCTGTGTACTTTCAATGTCAAATTTATTGTAAATACAAGTTTTCAACCTGTAAAAATCATCATTCACGTCTTGCAGCCGCAGGCAACAACAAAGTATGGATTTTTTTTTTCTAGTTTCTACCACTTGGCCGCTCAACAACAGGCAGACTTAGCCATGCACGTTGAAGAGGTGAAAAGATATCATCCAACTCTTATTATCCATGAATCTGCCAGTTACTTGACTTACTCGAATAATCAGGTTTGTTCTATAAAACATCAGGAAACAGTGAACATCGCAACATCCTAGAGCACAGAATGACAATCAGTTGTTTTGTTTTGTCTGATCAGTAGTCCACAACCCTAAAATATTAAATTTACTATAATGTAAGATGAAGAAAAGCAGCACCTTCTCACATTAAACTGTGAAATTGTTGGCATTTTATCCTTGAAAAATGACTTTTGCCAATTATTGGTTATCAAAATAGTTGCTATTTAATTCTCTTTTAACCGGTAGCTCTAGGTGAAACCTTTTTACCTTTTTAACAAGTTTAAAAAAAAGCTGCTTCGCTGCAGTTAATCGCACAAACAAATCCAATATTTTCATTGTTGAACACACTAATTATGAGCTTTATCGCTGTAACTAAGAAGGATCAATGACTAAATCAGTAAACAAACTTTTTTAACAAGTACCCGCTATTTAAAAGTTTAGAAAAAGTCATATAGTCATAACTATTTAGGGAAAAGACAGGCACGGTAGCTTTTTTTTCCGGCAGGTTCCAGATGGGGAGACTGGGAGTTGGGAGCCAGAGCCATATGGTCCTGTTTCATCAGCTCATTTCTTGTCATTAATGAGCTGTGATTGATTGTATCATCAGTGCTGCTGTGTGTGGCACAGGTACTGGGTGAAAGCTAAACAAAAGTTAAGTGACCTCTGACCTTTTTATCAATGTTGGACTTTATGCGTAATTCTATAACCCTTCAAGATACGATTGTCCTGTGGTTTAGGCCATCTTGAGTTTAATCTTAAATTAATTCTCTCCTAAATATTTAGATCTACAGTATGCTATCTTTAAAGGTGTTATTGATAATATTTTTAATAATATTTTTTTTTTTAAATAATACATCCGTCCACAGATCTTTCAGAAAGGTGCCATATAAAAGTATGTCTTTCCTAAAAAAAATTATATTTTGATTGTGAATTAATCATTTTTAAAAAATGTTGGCAGGTACAAAATTAATGTTTTGTTTATCTCTATTGAAGATATCTGATGTTTGGTTCCTACTTCTAACAAGGCTTGTGAGCCAATAGTATGACAGCGTTGGTATCACGTGGTATCTCTGGGTCGTCAGTGATGAAGTTGCCAATTAGTGTGGCAAAAATGTTCCGGACGGTAAGTGCCTGGCAACCACTTGTTGTGAAGAGAATGGAATGGAGGCGGGAGAATGTCATATCTAGTAACTGAATGTTATCAATGTTATCAACAGCACCTTTAAAGGAAAAATTAGTCATTTTTGGAATCACGCTTACTCGCCTAGATTTAGATGTCTTGTTAATATGAAACTGGAGCCAGCAGCTGGTTAAGCTTAGCTTAGCAACATGACTGGAAAAAGGTGGAAACATCTAGCCTGGCTCTGTCCAAAGGTAGCAAAACTACTACTACTTTACCAGCTCCTCAAAGTTCACCAATCAACACATTATATCTTATTTGTTTAATCTGTACACAAATCAAAGTGTAAAAACAACAATTTATGGTATTAAAGGGTTATGTTCTGGACTATTTCTTGACTGGGAGCAGTGAAGGATTAAAAAATATATACATTTATATATTTATGAGAGTAGTATCAATCTTCTCTCAACTCTGCAAGAATAAGCATAGCGCCCAAAATGCCAAACTATTCCTTTCAAATGTATACATGTATGCTTGTTTACAATGACGGGTACCAAACAAAAGACTTTTTAAACTTTTTTTAACATTTGTTAATACTGAAATGAAACTCAGCTCCAACTATATTATGCTATAGTATTGTATCTCTTTTTAATGTGAGATGTTGAATTCCATTATATGTATTCCATTAAAAACTTGTCAAATGTAGCGTGGAGAAAAATCCCTGATAAGTACTCAATCAATAACCAATCAGTAAACTCATCCACAACATCTGATTATGTTTACAAAGTCTATAGGTTATTCACCGCACCCTTGTGTGTCATTGCTTCACACTTTATTTGGCGACTTAGTTAAAAAGAATACAGAGACAAACACGGCATCCTAAGCCGGCAATCAAAAAGTTCAAAAACTGCTGTGTCTGCAGGTTTACAATGGTAACCTTCCAACGTGTGACAGTATTTACATAAAGGATTCAGGCTTGGTTGGAATATTAATTATTGATGTGAACTGTAATGAATGATTTATAACCAAAGCCAATCAGAAGCTGCTGTCTGCCAGTGCCACCTGAGGGATATTATATATTTATAACTCAAGGACATGCTGTCATTGTTTAGGCCTACCGACTTACTCCTGGGTTACGGCGGAGCAAAGCTTTTGTTTCCCTCTCCATTGTACTTTGCCTTCAAAGACAGTTGCTATTGGCTGTTCAGCAGAAAAATGTCCTCAGGAGACAACCTGTGGCCCTCATTTTAAGTGTGCTCTTGTAGGGTGCACACATACAAACTATAATGTCAATGCTCTTTTCCTCAGGCTGAACTTAATACACACTTTTCCTGAACCCTTTTTTATTCAGAAAATACCATTCGATGTTCACAATTTCGCTGATGACCTTTGCTACTGAGAAGTGTGGAGCATTTTCTTTTTTTAAATGTTCATTTTCTTAAATGTCTCAATACATTGAAATTATTCAATTTAATCAGACAAGGAGTAAAGGACGCACTTGCAGGAGGGGATAACGTTCTGATCGAGAGTCACATTGGTGAACGAAAACATTCAACGCGTAACAGAATAACGTGTCAGTCATAGTCCATTTGTATTAATCTCAATGGGAAACAAAGCTGTGCTCTACAATGTGCCATTAACACTGCATTTAGAAGCATAGCAATATGCAAAGTGGTTGTGATGAATGTGTTCTATTAACGGAGACAGTAAAACAAGGTAATATGTTGATGTGGGCTGGCTGGAAAATACATTTGCTTGCTACAAAGTGACTCAGTCACCCATGGGAGTGGAGCAAAATTTGATCGTCGCTTGGAATTAACCCCACTCTGATTGGCGCTATTATAATTGGAGGTCGGGCAGGTTACTGTAATACATGACGTACAATTGATAATTAGGAGCCTTCCAATATGCAGAGTAAATTAATTCCTATAAACGAGTTCCCACAATGTGCAGGTTCATAGGTTGTTAATCAGACTATAGCCTCTTCCTGTACGAGGCAAACGGCTGCAATACATTTTGCACAGATGATTAACTCTAAACATAAATGTATGTAAATTAAGATTTTGACAGAATCCACATTCCTAAAGTGTCTATGTAAATAGTCCAAGCTTTGTATTAAATTATTCTGCATTGACTTTGCATCCTTTTCTTATTTGGAAGATTATTTTAGTCCTTGCATCTGCACCTCATTTCACACATAAACGACTAGTTAAAGTCCAACTGAAATCACATTTAGTCATCTCTGTTTACAGTCAAAAATAGTGTCAGTGTTTCTTTTTTTTTGTATGTTATTTTTGTTTTATTATTCATTTAATTAATTTCATTTCAAAATGTATTTCAAACATGTAGAATACAAAAAAAATGAAATAACAATTTAAGAAAAAGAATGATCATACCAACAAGTGGACAGTCAGAAATAAGTAGTATTTACATACAATGAAAAGCATAAGAAAAATAAATTATCAAACACTCGATGCCTTGATTTACATATTCGAAAAAGAGTGAGAAGAAGTATAAACTTATTTAATCCCATCCCTTCTCCATAAATCAATTATTAATTATTAACCAGCTTCCTTATTGAGCCATACATATACTCTAATTAAATGTTCCTAAATTTGTATGGCTATAATAACTATAATTATTATTATTTATAATTATTCTAACTATAATTATTACCTTTAATCAGTGTCATACAGAAATATAAATTAATTACTGATATAATTATCCTTATCAAAATATAAATTTGTTATCAATCCAGAATACCAATTCATTATTAAAAGTGGACGGATAACAACGGATAAATGCGAAGATAGTAGGCGCTGTCATGACGTGTTATTTTTCCTCAAAACGAACACAGGATATGTGATTTACGGAGCAGATGTGTATGCTGTAGCAGAAAAAAATAATAATATGTAATTTCATTTGGACTTGGTTCCATAAAAGAGTTTGCCTCTGGGAATCTCCTCCCTCGCCTATTCAAGAAACTTGAATTTACTGTGAGGATTTAATGCCCGAATGATTTCTACCTCTGCCAATTCCACAAAGGGATACTGCTTTGTATCATACATATATTGGAAAATCTATGGTATGCTGACACTGTATGTTGAAAAGATGCCCACTTCTCTTTGGCGATTGCACAAAGGCCCACTCATGCCTTGCTGCCTGTGTATTATCCTCCTACTCCTTCACGCCCACACACACAACATCCTATTGTTGAGTGCCGTGTTCTTTCCTTTTTTCAAGTGTCCAGTTCTGAAGGAAAGTTCAAGAAGGAAATCAGCAGCTTCAGAGAGAAGTGGCATCTCTCCATCTACTTTGCGATCGACTTTTTTAGTACATTCGCTACCACTTGCATCTGCTACATTACTGTACACTCAAGGCTCGAGCAACATCCGTATGCCGCGGCGAGTTGTTCTTCTTCAATATTACACACCAGATGGCCTTAGCTGCTAGTGAGAAGAAAGCATAAGCACCGAGATGACACGCTAAGGCATCAACCCATCAATTTCTTTCAAAAGGCTTCTCTCCCATTCATAAATCAATAATTTTCCATCATCCGTAGCCACACAGTAAACTGCAACACTGCATGATTTTCAGCATACAGCGGAGTTCAAAGGCTTTGCATATTCGCGAGAATTATGCAAGCTAGTCCCTCTCATGGCTAAGCCTCAGTCTCATGATGGTGCTCGAACCTATTCTAAAGGATCCTGTCTGAAGTGGGGGCCATTTGAAGTGGCTTTGGCAGCTGCTGCGGGAGCGAGGTACCCATTGCAGGAGATAGGCGGACCCATTGTTGGAGAGCTGGCCAACAGTTCTTGCTCCGGTTGTTTGGACATTCCGCGGACACGATTTGGCCCTTCGCTCCGCTTCTCATTTCAGTCGCCTAACAGCATTTATGTCTATGGCAAAATGACAAGCCATTAAAGTGGATATGGCAAAAGAGATGTGTGAAGTGTGCATGATTAAAGTTTTTCTTGGGGGTTGATGTGACAATGTGGTTACATCAAACTACATGTATAAACTATATATGCAAAGTAAGTGATGTGCAGGATCGAAACAGAGCTGTAATTTGCACAAAGGGAATCGTTCTATGTAAATCCCACATGGCAACACCAAATGTTACAAAGAGTTAAGGCCAAATGTGAAATTGCTGAACATTCAGAAGCATCTAAGTGCTACTGTGTCATCACAGTCAGAATAAAGGCTCTGTTGTATCACAATTCTGGTGACAATTCCAGTAAAGTGGACTGTACTGAATTTAAAGTTGAACTGGAATGGTAATTTTCCTTTTTGTGTGAGGAAATATAAACTATTGTGAAAAAAGAGGATGAAATTGTGTTTGAACATATTGGTGGAAACAGTCTAAGGAGGGAGTTTGCCATGGCAGTGGTTCTGTAGCATGTCATAACCCTTTGTAGTCTTTGAATATACATTTTTGTTTCCCATTTTTCAATTGCTCATAGTATTTCTTTATGTACCATGAGCGATTTAAGATCCTTTCCTAAATAACATTAAACATTTGAGATGACTCATTGTGCAGTTGAGTTTGTATTCCACTTGGAAAGCGGAGGCCAACAAGCTAGGCTAAGGAATGTCCACTCAGAAAGTGAAAGGTAGTAGGCCTAAGTAGGGCTGTCAAAGTTAATGTGATAATAACGCGTTAACACAAATTAATTTTAACGCAACTAATTTCTTTAACGCATTAAGGCCACTTGCCATTTTTAGGTTGTGGTGGGCTCAGTTTGAAAGCTAAAGAAGATAAGAGAAGTGAGGGTACTGGCATCATATGAAACTAAAAAACCTAAGGAGTCTATTGGTACCAACCATGTCATACTAGCTTGTCATGAAGGAGGCTAAATAGCGCTCCAAACTTGCGCTTAATTTTGGCGAGGAAAAACTGGCATGGCCATTTTCAAAGGGGTCCTTTGACCTCTGATCTCAAGATATGTGAATGGAAATGGGTTCTATGGGTACCCACGAGTCTCCTCTTTACAGACATGCCCATTTTATGATAATCACATGAAGTTTGGGGCAATTCATAGTCAAGTCAGCACACTGACAGCTGTTGTTGCCTGTTGGGCTTGAGTTTGCCATGTAATAATTTGAGTATATTTGTTATGCTAAATGCAGTACCTGTGAGGGTTTCTGGACAATATGTGTCATTGTTTTGTGTTGTTAACTGATTTCCAATAATAAATATATACATACATTTGCATAAAGCAAGCATATTTGTCCACTCCCAAGTTGATAAAAGTATTAAATACTTGACAAATCTCCCTTTAAGGTATTTTTGAACAGATAAAACATGTGTGATTCATTTGCGATAAATCATGATTAACTATGGACACTGACAACTCTAGTAGTAAGCTTAGTTGCTATCTTTAGAACTGTTACCCACCGCATGTTACTTTTTGCTCATGTTATTGAACACCTGCTGAGTCATCGGCAGCTTCTGCACATTAAATGCTAAAAGTGCTCGTCCCATATTTTTTTCCATTATTGCATCTCCATTTTCTCTGGAATGGTAATAGAGTTTAGTTTACTTACAATGGATTCATATTCCTTGGCTTCTTGCCTTTCAGAGGAGACTAGATATATGCATATTAGCCTTATGGCTCAGGAGCTATTCCTGATTCATTTTGTGTATGTTATTTTAGACGTTTTTTTTCGAGGGATAGGGCTTAACAGATTATGGGCCCAAGGGTAGAGGGCTAACTCGTGTTAGCAGTGAAGGCCAATGCCCAGACTGTCAAAACTGAGCTTACATTGTGATTTAAATCACAAAGTGACTGTTGGAACTGAAGCGATATTATGAACTATTTTTAGTGCCTGCCCACACAGATATTCAAATCAAATTACCAGTAATGATATTGTCAGTCAGAACCGCCAACAACCAAATTCACGCCCTCTGTATGGGCCGCTATCAAGGCAGAACAATACATACAATTTATTCTTCTTCTTTTGTGTACAATTGTTATTCAAAATAAGTCAAAACAAACAACAACAATATATGCAAATTTTCTGAGATTTTCTTGTCATCCACAGCTGCTTTGAGACACCAGCGTGCGTCATTCGTTTCCTCTCCATCTTGCCTGGCAAAATTGCTGTTTCATTTTTAATCTTAAAATGCTGTTTTAATTGCGAGATGATGTGATGCAGCCAAGTTATGGCTGTATTTTTTTTGACGGACAAGGTTAGATTTGATTTGGTGAATAAACAAATTATCGTTTTAGAAAAAAAACAAAAAACAAAAAAAACTAATTCTGTCCTATCTCTGGATAGCACTCACAGCAGGATTATTATGAGGAATTGATGCAATCATAGAAATGTTCTTGGCAGCAGTGGCATTATTGTCGCATGTAAACGCGACAAAATAAACACATTTGCATTGTAATGTGTCCAATACCTTTGATAATATTCAACTGAAGTACCATTAGGCTTAGTATTGGCCCTCCTTTAGAAAACATTGTTTGGATTATCATGGTTTACAGAGCCTCTGTCTGCCCCCTTTCCCTGGCATATGTTATCTGCAGTCGCAGCTGTATGGCACCAAGTACAGAATATCCCCCATCTGCTGATCCAGTCATGCACTCCTTTATTTCCAGCCCTCTCATTCTCCCAAGCACCACCTGACGGACCCAACGGAGGGGCTAACCTGCTATGAACATGGCTGCTCCACAGCGTTGGCAAGGAACGAGCCCTTTTCCATTCCTGGAAGAGGCCGCGCTACACTGATGTGCCATGCAATCTGCGTGGACTGGCTGATGGTTGCACTTAGTTCCACTTCTTTTTGCCAACATGAACAGGCCCCTACTGGAAACGCTTTAGATTACGTGCCAGTGTGCCCAGTATCCCTTGAATGGCCGAGAGGGTACGGTGCCAACATTTCTGGTGCTGCTTTGGACCACGCCAATTAATTATTCTGTTGTTGAGGCTGAAAGCGAAGTGGACGTTTCCAACTATATGTTATTGGCTGGATATTTCTAATATTTGCTTCTTTGCATCAGCGAACCCACTGTGCTGTCTCCTCAAGCTGATAGGAGACGGACTCATCAATCAGATATCCTATGACAGCCTCGCACACATATGCTATATCTTGTGCCATTTCTGAGAAATGTTTCTGCATTCATACACTCATCATTATGCCATAATTGTCTGAATATGCAAAACCCCCTTTATTTACTAATTGGTGAACACACAGCAACTGCTACCAAAAGGGGGGATTTCGACACAATATCGCTGATTAGCACGACTGCTGAGGGTTTTACTTTTTGAAATTATGCTGCATTGAAACATTTATATCAGCTGTAAATATACATATGCATTAGCCATAAAAACACATTCATTCGTTTGCTCATGTGTGTTAAAAATAGAGCATTTTTTGTTCTGAGCGCGGCGTCCCACTTCAGAGATTTCCTTGTTAAAAATTAACTGTAAAGCAAAAATATTAGAGCTTAAGCAAGATAAAAGAGCTGCTATTCCTGTTTGATTTAGTAACTTTTGTTTCCCGGAAATAAATGCACAGCATAGACAAAAAAGAAAAGGGAACACATGGGACCTAAAGGAAGTCATTGTGTTTTCGCCTGATTAATCAAACCCCGCGTTCACACTCGGAACTTGCAAGACATCGTTCTATTAGCATTGTTTAACAGGAAATAATGTAGTCGGAGGGAGGAAGGGGGCAAAAGGGTCAGTAGGGGGAAAAGATAGGAAGAGACTGAGTGAGGAAGAAGAGCAAGTTAAAGGAGGAAGGGTGTCTGCAGAGAGGCCAGAGCCTTTGGGGACCCAGTGTGTACAAGGCAGCAATTATACTTGATGAAGTGCCTCCCTCCGCAGCCCCCTTCAGCAGTCATTTCCCACCAGCGCCCGCCACGCCAGAGCCACATACATCTTCCTGTTGCAAAAGATCTCATTAACGACCAGTAGATGGGACGTCACTTATCTTTATCAAACATATACATAAGTGCCCCCTTATGATTCCCCTTCTCCCACTATCCCCTCGCTCTCTCTCACTCAGACTTAAGACGCATTGTCTTAAAGGCAAATCTTTCATTTAGCAGGCATAAAAGGCAGATGGGAGGTTAGTCCACTGAAATGGAACAACTTTCTTCATTACTAAGCAAATGGCAGGGCTTTTTTCTATTTCTCCGGCGAAGACGGGTGGTGGGGGGGATCAATGACACTGTAATGGGCATAATTAGCACTATAAAGTCGAGGCGAGAGCCATGAGAATATGGAAATGAAGGCTGATTTCAATGTCGTAAATTACTCCTTGAAGCATATTCCTACTACATGTTCCAACAAACCTGTTAAGTAGGTTAAGTGTCCTTTATTTTGGAGACTGGGTTTTAGTCATTTCCTGTCGTGAATGGAAAATCTCACTAAACAATTGGAGGTCAAGTCACTTTGCACACACAAAGGGACCTTTAAGACCACACGGGTGAATGGAAAGTGGTGAAAGTGTATCTGACTGACAGCCAAATCAATTTTTTTTTTTCCCTCTCTCCCCTCAATAACTACGCATGCAGAGAATTTTTAAGGTGGACAACCTGCTTAAATTCAATTTCCATCCTCAAAAACGATCTACATCCTCATAAAAAGGTTATTCAGTGCGCTCAGAATGATAATTAACATAAGCCAAAAGAGAGAAAATGTCTGCCGCGGCTCACTCTGAAAGCCAAATGAAAGGAAAGTGTGATGAGATGAGGGCTTATCGCTACCTTCCGCAAAGTTCTTGGAAGCACCTTTACACTTTCTCAGATAGCATCTTGTTTCTTTGGTTTCTTACAATAAGGACATTTTTTTTTTTTCTCATTTACAAGTCACGGGCTATCTCCTGTGGGCCATTAGCTTTTGCAGCCATTTACGCAGATTGTGGAATCAGTTGTCCTGGATGATAAGAGTCTAGTCGAATATGTATTTTGCAATCGGCCGTCAAAGTAAACAAAGATCCCTGCTGCTCAAAAGTAATTACACTTTGTCACCTCTGCTCTCATTCGAGTTAACATGGGGGGTTTGACATTGTAAGAACTCAGGAGGAACCAGTGAGCTTATAGCGTATGGACTATGAACGCACTTAACTAACATTATCAATTGATCAATGAGAAAGCCCAGTAGGCCAGAATGCAAAAAGGAAGACATTTGGTTGAATCTGCATACCAGCACATCCAAAGCGCACTAATTAAAGGGTCAGTGTGTAGGATTTAGGGGAATATAAATTATTAGCAGAAATTAAATATAATATTCATAACAACGTTTTCATTAGTGTATAATCACCTGAAACTAAGAATAGTTGAGTTTTGGTTAGCTTAGAATGAACCCTTCATATCTACATAGGGAGCAGGTCCTCTTCACTGAGTTCGCCATTTGCTCCGCCATGTTTCTACAGTAGCCCAGAACGGACAAACCAAACACTGGCTCTAGAGAGAGCCGTTCGCATTTTTACATTACCCGAAGGCCACCGCAGTTCTCTGACACGCTTGTGAAAATGAGGTTAACGTGAGAAGCAGAGTGCAAAACCGTGGTACCGCCAGCCGCCGTCTGACTTCAGTTGCTCCTAAAGTAGTGTTATTATGGTAAGGATGGCTGAGCAAGGCTAACGGCGTTGCCTTCAGTAGCTCACGATACCGCAGTCTTGGAACGGGAGGAGTGAGCAGAGGGGTACTCAGTCGGTTGCAATCTGCAACCACACCGCTAGATCCCGCGAAATCCTACACACTGTACCTTTAACATGTTATATCTCATATGTTTTATCCAAACAAAAAGGTTTAAAAATGATGTTTTACAGGGGGTTATGTGTTTGAATATATCTTGGATGCAACTTACTCAAGTTAAAGGATAAAAATGCTAAATAAATGCAAAAATTATATATTATTATAGAAGTTCAGTGGGTACATGAATGTTTTTGAAAATGCTATGGCAATCAATGTAATAGTTGTCTAGGCATTTCACTCAATTTGTAAACCTCATGGTGGCGCTAGAGGAAAAGTCAGGAGATGATTAAACAGAGGGCTTCATTCTCTGGGCATTATGAATTTCTTTAATAAATTCCATGGCAAACCATCCAATAGTTATTGAGATATTTCAGTCTAGACCAAAGTAACAGACGTTGAGTCATCTACAGAGCCACAATACCGTTCCTCATAATCAAAGTGCCTCTCTATGCAGCATTTTCAATGAACAAATGTGTCATTTTTAGCTCATATTCATATTCAGGCGCTCTGAAATACCCTACAGTTGCATAACACCGGTCTTATGAAACTCCAGCAGGCTGTTTTTTTCTCCACCTAAAATACCAAACACTTCTTTTTCCCAGAGCAAACTAATCATACAGCCTTCATCTCCTCCTGCTACTACCCAGACCTCTTCTCCATCTGCCTGTCTGCCTTTTCTCTCCAGTTTCCATTCCGTCCACCTCTCCTCTCCTCTCTTGTCACTCACATGCTCCTACTACTAAGGTGCCTAGATGCCTCAAATCTCCAGCATTGATCTCCTCCAGCAAAAGGGTGACCCACGTGGGATCCGCCTCACTAATCACTGCCTGAAACCACTCTGGGCTCACAGGCCGAGAGATAAAGACAGCCGCGAGCTTTACTCAGCTTTAGCAGGCCTCAGCGGCTGTCTCTGTCGGGACTGACAAGCAAGACTGTTTCCGAGGTGAAAAATCGCCGCCGGCCAGCCTACTGCGAGCTCCCTTTTCCATCTCACTATCCGAAAAAAGTTCCAGCATAATCTGTGGGACATGCACAAAGAAATGTCACCTCTGAGCTGGCGTGACGTTACGAAGGTTAACACGGCGCCAGGTCCGCATGCATAATAACTGTTGTTTCATTGTTTTTTAATGTTTATTATCATTATTACTTTTCCTCTTTTTTTCCCCCCCTCAAACTCTCAAGAGGTGGTTGTGTGATAAACGATGAACAGCAAGGCCTAGAGAGTGAGCTTCGCATGGTTGCACCGAATCCACAATTAGCCATTTCATTAGCATCCATTAACATTTCATTTTATTGTGTATATGGGAGCAACAGTAGAGGAGGTGAGGGCAAATGCTGCGTTTTCCCATTGACCCGTGAATACACATGAATGCACTCCGGTGGCACACTAATAGCAGCCTCTGTTTATGCATTATGATCACTGAACATGGCCAACTGGGGGCCGTTACCTATTGAAAGTTTTAAAAAGAGTTTGGACGGGTAAACGTGCACCAAGGTGAGTGGATACATATATTTGGGTATCGCTGCACTTCAGCTTTCAACATACAGTGTGTTAAGAACTTCAGTCAAAAAGGTTAAAGCTGCCATAACCACGACAAATCATAGTTTTCCGTCTCGTGAGGCAAACCTAGATGCGTCATTTTTCACTATGACATACTACACAGGATAAAACAAATAAGTCGTACGCCATGACAGCCGTCATTGGGAACTGTTTGGAAAAAGGGCAGGCACTTTCAGAAAATACTTGGCAGGTGATTGGATGAACCATCTGTCAATCAAACTCTTGCCGAAGCCAGTCAGAAGAAGAGCGAACACATCGCATTCAGTGCCTTCTTTTAATAAAGAAATACTCTCCAGTTCTGATATAGCTGATGCTATTGCAGCATCCACGCTAACCTCTTCAGGAGCCGCCGTTGTTGTTTAGAACGAGGAGTCGCCAATCCGCGTCGCGTCATACACACCTAAGCCACGCACCATAGTCGCTAGTAGCTCCTCACAGGACGCTGATTGGTTCGGACACAAACACGTTACTTGAAGCCTGACAAGATGGATATCCGTGTGATATGTGATCCGCACAATAATCGTGTGATCTTGTGATATCGCGGGAATCCAACTGCCGTGCAAGTACATTTATTCAAGTACTGTACCTAATTGCAATTTGAGATACTTGTTCTTGAGGGGTCAAACAAAAAGGATTATCGGGCTGATATTGCTTAGTCTAATCCTAGTCGAAATGTTGTTTTGATTTTAACATCAAGTATACGTATGTAGTATTTAAAGGTACAGTGTGTAGGATCTGGCGCCATCTAGTGGTGAGACTGCAGATTGCAACCAACTAAAAATTCTCCCGTGTGCCAAGCGTGTAGGAGAGCTATGGTGGCCGAAGCGAAAATGTGAATGGCCCTATCTAGAGCCAGTGTTTGGTTTGTCCATTCTGGGCTACTGTAGAGACATGTGGGCCAGCTCTGTGAAGAGGACCCGCTCCCGTATGTAGATTTAAACGGCTCATTCTAAGCTAACGAAACATTCTTATTTTCAGTCGATTATGCACTAAAGAAATCATACTTATTAATATTATATTCCATTTCTGCTAATAGATTCCCCTCAATGCTACACACTGTTATTTTAAGTATATTTCTTCACAAGTTCAGGTATAATTTTGGTGTGACATATTATAACCACTAGCATCTTCAACCATGATTTACATGAGTCCATCAAATCAAAACCGTAAGTTTGTGTTGCAGTCATACATTTCATTGACTTCCAGTGCTGGGATGTTGGGATGCTTATCGTGTATTTGAGCAGCAATACAGCGATGTGTGTTCCTGTGTGCGTTGGTGGTTTCAGGGGTCTCTGCCTCTGACAGTTTGAAGACTACAGAGACGAGCTTGAGGATCTATTAATTTCAGTGGAAGCTCGGTCATTACAAAAGGTAAACGCTGACATTTCAGGCAGCGTGTTATTTTGACTGACTGCCTATTAGAGGGTGTAATGCGGCGCGCAAATGTATACTTCAAGCCTCGGTGCTCCAGCAATGGACAGTGAGAGCGGATGGCTCAATCCACTGGTCTTTATTTAGCAAGGTCGCTCAGGACATTGTTAAGGCTCGGACGCAGGCAACTCGCACGTATATACACACGGGGCACGAGCGATGACATTGTTGTCAGCAGAACTCTCACTATTAAGAGCCTGTCTCCATTTACAGTATATTGGTCCTGTTTATAGGAGATAGGAGTTATAAATCCATTGTTATGGCTTTTTGTCAGCCTCTTACTTAGGGAAAAAGCTCTGTAGTCACAATTTCTGATCAGTGGTCCTTACCCGCCACATGACAGCTTCTGCAGATTGGATTGAGTAAAACCGCCAATTGTCGAAACACCGAGCTGTGAAATTTAAAACTTTTAAATTGTCACCACCCCGGCTCGAGAAATGTTAACTATAATGGTTCACACAGAAATATTTATTGGCTTCTCTGACCCACTATAAAACCATCAGTTTGCTTGAAATGATACATTCTGTGCAGTGAAGGATTACCAACAAATAATTGACCTATCTCATGCGATGCACCAGCCCCTGTAATTTTTGAAAATAGGAGCTCTGCGTACGACAGTACCCCGTGTTTTGCTAATCCTGCCGGTCCCCGCCGACTCCCAGCGACGGGTTTATGGGTTTCAGAGCCTCCGAGGTTGAACGTTGTGTCTTTGAGCCGCTGCAGCTCGCCGAGCAGACAGTTACTGCTTTGTTTCCCACCGGGAGGAGAGGGCTTTGTTTGTTCCTCGCAAGTGTCACCCCTCGGGGGTGTCTATAATTCTGTCCTGTTTCCCCATCTTGTCTCGCTTTTATAGCCGCGTTGTTATATATCGGGTGGTCGCTGGGTCACGGAGGGCTGGGCGCACCCCTCATAAAGGTCCTCGTTCAGAAAAAAATAAAAAATAAAAAATGGAGGACTTTTTTTTATGGGTCTAATTGGAACTTGGCAGTGCGGCCATGTGGGCTGCTGGTAGGGATTAGACCGGTGGCTCAGTTGGCTGACTCCTGATGGAACACTATGGACCCAACGCAGACGCTTCCCTTGTTACCCTGGAGGGAGAGGGACGGCGTGTGTGCATGTGTGTGTGTGTGTGTGTGTAGAGCATGGGGATGGGGAGGCGGTGGGAGGCTATACAGCCCTGCTCCAAAGCGATTTGTCTCGGCCAAAAGGTTCCCTTGTCCTTCACAGATGGCTGGGCATGCACCCCCATTAGCGGTGGAGAAAGAAGAGCAAAAAGGAACACAGAGGCGGCAGAGACACCTGTGTGTGTCCGCTTAACAAATAAACACTTGCTGTGATCTATCTATGGACTGGGTTTGTTTTATACGGGATGTAATTTACACTCCATCACAGACAAAAAAAAGGCATCATGGAATATATCCAACGCGGGATCTGGGGAGAAAAAGTTACTGAGCCAAGCAGAATCCCATGACTCCTTTGAAAGAATTAGTATTTTCAGCCCATGGGGGGAAAAATGACAGACTACGAGAGACAGGAAAAGGAAGCTGGGCAAAAAAGTGAGGATACCAGGGAGGGAAGTGGAGGGAAATGGGATTTCCACAGACTGCACAGAGGCCTTTTTTCGAAGTTCAATGTTATGTTGCGGAATGCCTTAAAAAAATCCCTTTTTTCTTAAACTAAAAGAAAACAAAAATGTAGTTTGGCAATCCTTGAAGTGCTTTCTTTCATTCTTCACTGCAGACACCGCAGGGTGGGTACTGCAGGGTTGAAGCATGTCAGTTTGGCACAGTTTCAGTGATGCGTTATTTATTGGGGAGAACAGTAGCTCATTGGAGTAAAGAGTGCAGAGTGTGCGAGGCTAGGCTGCGAGCTATTTCATTAGCATCTCACCTCTCTCTCACCCACCTGCATTTATTTCAGCGTTCACCCTCAACTCCCTCAGACGGAGCTCTCCCTACAGCGCCGACGCTCCGTAGTTCTATCAGAGTAACAGCGGAGAGGGCAGCTGGAGCAGGCATGCGACTGAGAAAGAAAGTAAAAGGTGAGGATTCTGAATGAATCCATGTAAACATCAATTCAAAGAGTCGAGAGGCTTCGAGAGAGATGACTACGAAATTGATTAACTCTGCATTATCCTGCCAGATATGCAGCCTGTTTTGTTATGTTCAACAATCTCCCAATAAAATCATCAAATTTGAAGAGATGGGCTTTCATTCAATTTTACACAATGCACCATGGTATTTATGTAATAACTAGACCTACATTAGAGCTGAATGAAACATTTTGGTATCGACAATCATGATTTGAAGGAGTCATTATTTTAATTGTAACTCACTTAAAGGAGCAGTGTGTAGTATTTAGGGGGGATCTTTTGGCAGAAATGGATTAGAATATCAATAAGTAGGTTTTATTTAGCATATAATCGCCTAAAAATAAGAATCGTTGTGTTTTTGTTAGCTTAGAATGAGCCGTTTCTATCTACATATGAGCGGGTCCTCTTCACAGAGCCGGCCGCCGTGATTCTACAGTCGCCCAGAACGGACAAAACAAACATTGACTCTAGATAGGACCTGAACAACAAGCAAATGCATTATTTTATCAGATTCTATTAATGTAAAAAAAACGGTAAGTTGAAGATAATGCTCGCATATCTAATTAAAATCACAACTGAAATCTTGTTCAGATAAAATGCTTATTCTCCTCCAATCGTTAACATTATAATTGTATTACTTCTCTATGATTTGACTGTATTTCACTTGCGACAATGTAACATAAAAGTGTCAAAGTTGCTGAAGGAGAAACTCCCCCCGTGTCTATGTCTGCAATCTAAAAAGGACTAGCGAGCATTCACATAGCACATTGTGCACTTTGATGCCCTGATAACCTTAATTCCTATTCACAGGCTGAGAAAAAATGTGCAATTTTAAAGTCATCTTTTTCAAAGAATCCTCTCAGGAGTTCACTATCTAAGGGGAGCAACCAGTGTGCTGATTGGCTGAGACCTGACTATTCTTGCACCTCAGGAAGTATAATTGGCGTGGCACAAAGGCGAGAAGACAGCGTAATCATCACCGTGTTGACCAGGGTAATTTGAACTGTCTCGTGCTCCTAGACGCCGACAGTCTTTGACGGAGCTCTTCTCCGTGGCAATAATAATATACGTGGGATCATTCTCTATCATGTGCTTAAGAGGAAGTCTAAAGAAAGGTTGTATGAACAATGCTGGATGGTTATATAGCTCATATATCCTAGGATCATGATGACAACAAGGATGTAGAAGGTCAGGTCAAATAAGGCATATATCACAGACATATACAGTATACATAGATGCCGCATTGGACGCTTCAGGCAACATGGGCGCCATATTGGACAGGGCAAGGCTGGGCTGTAACCACATACAAGTAAAAAGAAATTATAACGTTAACTTAACGACTCGTTGAAATTGGTTGAGAAATGTATATGTTATAGTGCTTTTTAAACAGAAAAACGGCAGCTCCCCCATTCACTCGTATGTGTTTACAGGCCAGTCTTGCCTGCTCCAATATGGCGCCCATGTTGACGTATGATCCAAGAGTTGATGCGGCGTCTATCAATATATGTCTATGGCATATATACTACCTGAAAGCAGCATTATAGAGCATTTTGCATTCAGGCTATGAGCTTAACAAGCATGGTGTATTCTACATAAGTGCCAGCTGTTGGTTAATTAGCCATGTAGTAACAAATCATCAACTTTAGGGTTTTTTCTGCCAATGAATAGAGCTTTTTTTGCGGATTTGCAAGGTAGGCTGACCACATAGCGACAAATACGGGGAAGTGGAATAAAGCAACAGGTAGACATTTTAGGCAATGTGAAAAAAAAACACTGAGAAGGGACACCGCTGACTCTAAGGCCAGCAACAGCGCCTCTCATTCAAGAAGCTGCGTGACATCGGAACCAGGAAGTGAGCAGCAAAGATCACTGATGACCCCTACATACACATTCAACCACCAGTTCCAGAAACTCCCCCATGGGAAAATGGGACACAAACTGTGCCGCCCAGCACTTCTGCCTGAAAGCAGTCTCCGCTCAACAAGCCATCTACTTCAGTTCTCTGCATGAACTGGGACACCGCACCTGTATCTGCTGGTGGAGCACAATGTACCGGTCAGAAAACAGTACACACTCGGAAATAAAGCCCTAATGTCATGCTTGACCAGGAGATAAAGCAGGTGAAGTGAATGACAAAGAGCCATGGTTGATCTGTAAGTAGATGATTATCGAGAGCTCCCCAGCGAGGGCTTTTAAAGACCATCAGCACCGAACCATGGAGCGCAAAAGATGTACAATAGCAAACCATGGTTGACACCTCTTAAATGCACAGGTCAGAACGGCTAATGGTCATCACAAAGAGCACTGCAACCACAAACAACCTAAGTTCACATCGTATCATTGCTTCAGTACGCGAGCGTGGTGTGCTTTTTTAGAATCAAGTTGCCCATTCCACTATTTACCCATCAAGTCAAACAAATTTAATTGTGTTTTCTCTGAGCAAAGTGCTGTGACAGAAAGAGTAAAAGGGGAATACAACGTTGTGGAAAGAAAAAAAAGAGAGTTTGGGGGGGGGTAAAGGCCAAAACATGACAGCTCTTAAAAATCAATTGCAAAGCCATTAGGCATTGACGTGAGGAGAAAAAGGAGGGGGGGAGGTAAAAGTTGCGTGTGGTAAGATGAAAGGTGGCGTGCACCTTTCATCCACAATAACTGAGCTTATCACGCTAAAAGGCACCGTTGCAGTCGCCCATAGTGGCAGAAGTGAAGGAGTAAACAAGTGTCGTCTGTGACGCCCGCCGCTGAAATTCAATTCCAGACTCAATTTTCCTTGAAAACAATTAATTAGCTTCATTACTCAGACAGTGAATGAAAAAAGTAATGGTCACAATGTATCATAATGTCATACAGTATCATTACAGAAAAGCTGAGTGCTTATTATAAGAATGGGGTTTTCTATCGGGCATCAATCCCGGGCCTCCTGGAAGGTTTGAGAATACCAAACTGGTTAAAGAACAGAGCCCAGAACAGATGGTGTGGGCGCATGGTCACTAATTTGAGCGGTGGTTGTGGTGACAAAACACCAGTTGTAGAAACTGCATTAACAATGTGTTGCAGTCTGGGGTAGAAATCCCAATGCTGATGTTGGAAGACTGATTGTTTCCAGCCAAAATCTGGCAGTGGACGCTGGACTTCTGAAAAGAAGCCAGCTTGAATGAATTAGATTAGATAAACGATTTGATTTGAAGTTTGGAATACGGTATGCCTGATTATACTAGATCAAAGTACGCCAAATTGTTTATGACATGAAGCGATGGTAAATTCAAATACATGGCATCAGTAAATACCACCATATCAGGGTTCAATATGGCAAACCAATAACTCTACAGAACTACATGTAAATATATTTCTGGGATAAACGGCACAACTCAAACCTCTAGACGTTGCCACCAGTGACAAGTCCAAGATCATCATTCCGTGTTCATTCATTCATATTATGCCCTCATCCATATATTTACAGACTTTGCCAGGGTTCAGGGTCACTACAGTGGGGAGAGAACATACTTGCACATGGACATGGCAGGCATGCATGTCCTTGGAATATAAGATGAACCTGAAATGTGAAAACATCCAGAAACGCGATGAGAGTACAGTACACTCTCCATCTCGGTAAGTTGTTTGTGCTGATACCAGTAGCAACAACTGGGAGGGGTGAACCCAGATTCCTCTAGCTGCAAAGGGACAGCGCTGAACAAGAAATCAAGTTTGTCTAGTTTAGTGTAAACTAGGGATTCATCGATACCGATATTGGATATCAGGCCGATACTGACTCAGATATCTGGATCGGGTATCAGTGACAATGGGGCTGTTCTATTAAATTCAATTCATCCATGCAGTGACGCATACAGCTTATTAATTACACACTGGTATCAGATCGGTACTCGGTATTGGGTGATACCCAAAGACCAGGTATCGGTATCAGGACTGAAAAAGTTGCATCCCTAGAATGAACAATTCATATAAAATTAATATTGGAAAAGAAAAGAATCACATTTTAATTTAAAGCTGCACAGATCAGCTTTTGGGCCACCTAAAGGCAAAACTTCACAACTTGTTAAACATCGTACACACGTTTGACAAATCTTCGTCTATTTACACATACAGCAGACAACTTAGCATCAATGTAGAGCTCTGTTTTGGTCTTCAGTAACTCAAAAGACATATATTTGTTGGTCTTTAGATGCTAGATGCTACACTATACTAGTCGCTAACTTTATCTGTATGCCGTTCGGTGCCGGGGCGGTTAGCGTACAATGTTTTATTTATTTTTTAGAGCTTTTACATTGAAAAATGGAAACGAGGTTGATGAGAATGGTGAGACTCAACTGTCACATGTAATAATAACAAACTCAAAGATGCAAAAAAAAAACAAAAAAAAACCTGTAGCTTAGTGGTGAATTGCGGAGCCTGATAATACGGCGCGGTTGCACGAAAATGCGCAAGGCAAAAGCATGTAATAAGAACGCTGTTCTTGCCTTGAGATGTCATTTGGACGCCATGCAGTCTGTACTGACTGCGATGTAATGACGTTGAATAAAAGGGGAGAAAGACCTCTAATGGCGAGTGTGATTGAAGGTGAATGGGTCCTACACACACAGGACTTTTAACCAGGAGACCCGTGTTTTGTTTTGTAAGTTACATTAGTAACGTTTGTGGCGTGTTTTTTTTTTGTGATGTTTGCGTCGTATTTCCGTACTGATGTTACATTGTTTCCGTATGTATTGTACTTAGTTATTTTAAGGTCAACCATGACGTTTTTCCTAAACCTAACTAAGTGGTTTTGTTACCTAAACCTAAGTGAGTGGTTTTGTTGCCCCCTGCTGGTGCTGCACCTTAATGCACATGTAATATTCACGCCTCGGCAAGGCAAAATGGGACACTGACACGCTATCCTCTGGTGGACAAGCAGGTCTATTACATGCTTTGGCGTGATACCGGGTTGGTTAATAATTACTTATATATGATTACCTTTCACATAGTAATTTCAGCAAATGTTTTTATGAAAATACGGATAGGCGCAGCTTTAAATCACAATCAAATCACAAATGAAACCGTGGAACGTCTTTTTCAGACTGCTATGACATTGCTTTAATCAAAGCCGTCAGCCTTTAACGTGCACTCTTTTCCTAAAATTAGACTTTAATTGCAACCTCTGATACAATAGCATTTCCATGAAATTCTCTCAATGAAGTGTCAAGACAACCACTGTGATGTGATTGCTCCTGTTCTCAGCCGCTACACAGAAATGTGTCTAAATAGACTTTCAAGTTAGAGTCGGGCCTCGCCGTCAATAGAGCCTCTGGCATCATTAGTCATTCAACTAATGTCTGTAATTACCATTTTCACCATGACTTATTAATTCAAAGTACACACTGTAATCTACTGTTCAGTACATCCAAGTAGGACAAAAATATCCACCTCAAACCAGCATTACTTTTACTGATTAACCCAACACATTTAGTGCTTCAACTTCAGTCCTACTGCTCCACCTCCTGCTGTTATTTAGTCCACAGATCATTAAAACACATTTCCAATTCCACCACAGCTGGTGTGTGTGTGTATGTGTGTGTGTGTGTGGAGATACTTGATGGTTGCACCACTTCTTCCTTTAGAAGTTAATTCAAATTAAACAGGTCTGCACCAAACTTTAAAGCTCTGCCCAGCTTGTGGAAAAAAGGTTAGACAGTGGAAGAAATATATCCACTGCAGTGATGTTATGCTTGGAGAGAAAACTATTTGAGAGTTATCAGAATATATATACAGTGAGTGGAGGGGTGCTTTTAGGATTGTACTTCAAATTAATTGAAATTAATAAGCAGGTGTTGAGAAAAATCTAAATAGCTTATTCTGGTAATATTTTTTTTTTTATATCCGTACATTCCACACATGCTGAAATAGAGATGCATTCTGCCATATTTTATATTCTAACACAAACCAAAGCATGAATATATTATTAGTAATGATAGTTAATTAATTCCCTCTATCAATTTAATTACTTACATGTATATTAGTCAGATCTGCATAGCTTTCAATTATCTTTGGATGTGTGCTTCATTAATTTAATGTTACAAAGAAATTTAATCAGAATTTATAATAGACTTAATGGAGTGTCTCTCTTTCATTTAAGCTGAAAATTAGTTGACATGTTTATTTATAACGGGGATAGCGTGATCACTTCTTTTGTGACCCCTAAAAAGGAGGAAATTCTATTCATGTGTAAAGACGCCGCAGATTTGCCTAGTTAGAATTTCCTTGACGTAAAGTCAATAAATGAAGAAGCTTGCTGTAATACTCTGATTTCCCTGGCATTTCATATTCTCCTTTCAGACAAACCCCAATTAACAACTGCATCAAGTAATAATTGCCAGTTGCTTGGGGCAACACAAGAAAAGCACAATTAATTTGAAAGTATTGCAAGTGTTGAGTTTTGAAAAGTTACTAATACTTTTCATGATACTTTCTTTTCTTCACTTTTTAAATTGAAAATCATGCCTTTCCTGTTTCACACTTGAGTTCTCTTTTAATTTCCTGCTGAGATAAGCAGGACCTCGCCTTATTGGAGGTCCAAGAGACCATATGTGCAACTAGAATCTCCTTCATATGAGAGTCGAAAGAAGTGGCAGGCCTCCCTATCCTTTTAAGCCCAATTTACATCGTCCTTACACTTTTTGTTACAGCTTCAAATAAAATATACAGTAAGCTTGCCTACCAGGTGGTTCATTCGACGTGTGATAATAGGAGCTCAAGTGCACAGTCATGAATCAAAGTCAAGCCACGCCAGCGAATTCCCGGCAGAGTGGCGGTAGTCGGGAAAGAGGGTCGTCTGGCGCATGTTGACCCATTCAAGCAGGTCAGATTGGCATGAGATCGCCTCGAGAGACCAGATTACCAGCCGGCGCTTTGAAGAACGATCAGCCGAAGCAGGTGTGTAGAATTCCACGCCTGACCTTTACGTGATCCTGGTTGGTAAAAGAGGCCAAAGGAGCCGAAAAGAAAAGGATGGAGTGATGACTTGGAGGAGCTGTTTCGCCAAGTTAATAAAGTTGGCCTCAATGCTCGAGCGAGCCTTGAAGGAGGGATTAAAAAAAGGGGGTAAACATACAACTGGCCAGCCTCGCCCGGCTGCTCAGCGGACCGGCTGCTGACACCCCGGCCATGATCGGGGACAGCCTGACTGCCTCCGGTGTGAATAGCCTGGGCGATTTTGACAGGATTACCTCCAGCATCAACAAAGCCTGCCTTCTTTAACCCAAAAGCCTCGCTACTGTGGCGCAAGTGGACGGAATGACCAAGTGTGAAGAGTCTGAGGCTGGAGGATGGACCAGTCCCTATCTATGACATAAAGAATGACAGTGAGCCAGCAAAAATAAGGAAAGCTAGACATAAAGTTGTTAAAATTGGATGCAGCACAGTCCAGTCACTCCAATGTCATTCGCAATTGCCAATTGCCAATTGCCAATTGCCATTGCGTGCTTTGTTATATCATATTTCTTACGTTAGATTTGCAGCTATCCCTTTTTACCTGGCAATATCTTTAGCAAAAATAAGGAAAGCTAGAAATAAAGTTGTTAAAATTGGATGCAGCACAGTCCAGTCACCCCAATGTCATCCACCATTGCCAATTGCCAATTGCCAATTGCCAATTACCAATTGCCATTGCGTGCTTTGTTATATAATATTTATTACGTTAGATTTCCAGGTATCCCTTTTTACCTGGCAATATCTTTAGCACTGCCGCAATAACTTTTGTAAAACTTCAGTAAATAATTTATACTGATGTTAGTTTGGAGGGGTTTGTGTGTGAAGGATGGCCAGGAGCAAGTTAACAGCTTATGAAAGATGAACCCCGCACCCAAATGAGCAGAGTGATAAGAACTATAGCTCCTTTATGTTGGAACTTAAAGACTACCTCTGGGGGATGCAAAGAAAAACTGTTTAGACAGATAATACGTCTTTGCTTCTGCAAAATCTTCAGTATACAGAGCAACAAAGTGTTGGGTGGCGACCAAGTTTTAACGATGTTTTTACATATCGCCCAAGAAAAACAGCCAGAAAATGGATGCCGTGTTCCACTTCAGGTGGTATCTAATTTGGCAGCCACAGCTGATGATGTAAGCCCCCAGGAGAAGCCACAGGGATGGGCAAAATGGCAAGAAGACTCCATATTAATGGTTTTGGGATCCAGACAGCAGAAAGAAATATAGGGGCAGCAGGCAAAATCTTGGATGGATAACTAATCCTTTTTGCTGACAGCTCAGGCCTGAATGCTGTGAGAGCCTGGGCATCCACCAAATAGCTTCCACTCTTGCTGGCATCCCTACTGGATGGTAAGTATATGACACTTGGAAACAAATCTGAACCACTATATGTATAGAATTTCAATGTGATTGTAACATATTTCAAATTATTCTGATGGCTTAAGTTTTTGTTCGTGGAATCAGTCTGTATTTTGCTTATTCATCTCACGGCCCATTGCTTTGACCCATGACGGCTGTGGGTAGTGTTAAAACAGATGTGGTCTGCCACAGCATCTTCTTTGGCACGACCACCAAAGTTTCTCCAACTCTACAAGTGATGGTTTTAAAAATGGAAAGGCCTTGAGCAAGGTGGCTGTTATCGATTCAAAGATTTGGTGCTATGTGGAAAGGGACCTTGGTGTAGCCTGGTTCAAGACCTCTGAGTCACAACAAACATCTGATTTGTTCAGCAGTTTCCGAATAGGGATCTTCCAACACAGCTGGCTAGCTACCTGGCTACATCCTTGAAAAATAGAAACAGAAAAATGGCTACAAAAATGGTGGGCTTATAGGTTGCTGTCAAGTCAATTTACAGATAGCAACCCTTAAATTAGTATATTTCTTTGATAGTCGTGAAAAAATGCTCACCGCTATGTTAACAGCTTTCGTATTGACTTAAAATGGAAAGAAAACAAAATATCCCCAACAAGTAACAAATTTAATGAACTGAGCGTCTCCCTGTTAATTAGAAAATTAGCAATGTGATTACGGTAACTGCAGTATAAAAACGCATCCATGACACAAGTGAAGCCTTGTATAGATAGCATGTTTGTTGCAGTTGCAGTCTTAATGTAATTGTAGTTTAAAACGTGTGCAAGGGGAGGCAGAATATGCCCCATTTTAACAAAAAATGTTTGCTAATAAATGAAAAGCCTTTTTATCAGAGTAAAAAATAGATATTTCAGATTATTTTAGAGTGGGATGCAGCTCTGTTTTTGGCATTTTGTGAACTTTAGTATTAGGTTGTTCCCATAGACTGCAAATAAGAAGTGGACGTAGTCACCGTGACGTCACCCATTGGTTTGTGAACTGCCGTTTTGAAGCCTCATTTAGGCTGTAGCAATCTTGGTTTTTGCCCATCGTATCTTATATTTTTTCAACCAGAAGTGGCACCAGAGGGTGGAGCTAAGTACAACCGAATGCTGAATAAGACATTTTTAGGCAACCGAAATGTTTCAATTAACTTTCATGAGCTGAAAACACACTGTGAAAGGTTAAAGTTCTAAGACGAAAACACGGACAACACCCACACTGGACAACGCCATGGTGGCGACATGTCAATCACAACGTAGCCACGCCCTAAAGCATCCCCTGCTTTATGGTCTATATGACTCTAAATGGGATCATAATTTACTAAATGAACATCATGCTGTATTGAAGAAGACTTGAAACTAGAGATTGAGACCATAAACTCATGTTTACAATGTTTACTGAGGTAATAAATCAAGTGAGAAGTAGGCTCATTTTCTCACAGACTTATATAGAATCAGACTTCTTTTTGCAACCAGAGGAGTCTCCCCCTGCTCGCTGTTAGAAAGAATGCAAGTTTGAGGCACTTCAGCATTGGCTTCACTTTGCAGACCCGGATGTTGAAGCCTGGTTATTCCAAATGAATTGTGAATTGGCAAATATATGTTTTGTTATGTGAACTAGAGAAGAAAAAGTACACCTAAGTGTAATTGCTGTAGCTTTAGGCAGACAAATAAGATCAAACAGCCTGATGGCATTGCCATATTTCAAAGTAACACACTCCCTGTCTCTGTGTGCATACACACCACAGGCCTAGTTGTGCGAGGCATTGCTTTTTCCCCATTGCATAGTAAATAAATAAACACACTATGTGACATTTATATATTTGGAAATGACAAATTTACAATAATTCTTATCCTGAACGAAGCTCCCGCAAACCTATTCAGTCCCCTTGTTTGTCCTCACTTTACTGCAGCGATATGGATTATTCTGCCTCGCTTCTCTTCAAAAGAAACGCAACAGTGGCTCGGCGGTGCCGTGTGTCTTGAAAATCTGAACATGACTGAGAAGATGTCGAGTAATCCAGGGTTAACGTGCGCGGTCAGATGGAAATCCTGCTCAGATTGCAAAGCAGCATGGGTGTCCGTCCGCCTCCTACGCTGTCTGTCTGTAACATGAGACAAGCTGCCAAACACTGTATGCGCACCGGTATACCAGGTCCATTATAACAACACAGCGGAGACTGATTATGGATGACAGCTGGGTACAGGTAAGCATGTCCTCTGCCGCACAGCTGTGGCCCTCGACCCCATCTTACCTTTTATGTGTTTGGAAATATCACGAGAAAGTCCCAGGTTCCCTCAGGTCCACATCAGCTCCACCCGGCGGGAGGTGTGGAAGCTTTTCAAGTTCTTAATATTTACTAAAGAGAGTGAGGAAGAAAAAAAAACAGTGACAGTTAATTACAATTAAGGGAATGAGTATCCTCAATCTTACGCCAGGCCTTTCTTTAGCCTCGGGGCGCTTCAGGCCTATGACTCCATCACTGGAAAGAGACACAAATGAGAGAATTGGGACAACAAAACATCTCACAAAAGGCAGCTGGATGCCCTCAGCGCTGCAGTTTTACCTGAGCTCTTTGTGATCATTCACTCTTTGAAATCACCAGTTGTGTAACTGCGTTAACTGTTTAACGTGACAAATCGCTCACTGGGCGCTTCTGAGCCCCTCTGAAAACCTATTTGTATCTGAGGTGTTTACAGTGGCGGAAGAAGTATATTCCCTTAAGCACAAATATCAATACCTCGGTGCACATGTACTCTGTTACATGTTAGATGAGGAGATCGATGCAACTCTCATATTTGTCCATGAAACATACAGCCAGCAGGTGGTTCGTTTAGCTTAGCGCAAAGGATGGAAACAGGGAAATAGTCCAGTATATAAGCTTTAATGTCAACAAATTCCACGAAAATACCAAAATACAACAAGGTATTGATCCAACAATATATAGTATAGACATAGTTTATTTTGAGTCAATCTCACATGGGCGGTTTTAGTGCCATAAATACTTGCTAGGGTACCAAATGTGTATAAGTATTTACTCCCGTTTGAGTAATGCTTGCTAAAAACTACAGTGCCCAGCTGCTTGAGGAAATTACCCAGCTTTAAAAAAATATATAAGTATATATTTGTTGAGTGCCACAGACAGGGTAGGAAAATTGGAAAGGAAAGCCCTTAAAACAGCAGATCAGCATTCTTTCACTTTGATTTTTGTATGGATTAAACAGACGATGCATAACATGCTAATTAATGAGCTTTAGACGTGCTGGTAGGTGGACTTCGTTACGTTTGGACAGAGCCAGGCTTGCAGTTGGGTAAGAAGCATAAGATGGAAATACTCAATACCTGAGTGCAGTACATGAGTAAATGTAGTTTCCACTTAGAATGTATATAAATATGGACGACGCGTCTCAACTTCCTCCCACTATACAAAAGTGAAGCCGAAATATCCCGGATACGGGAGCTGGCCATCTTGAGATTTTGACATCACTTGGAGCCAGAGACTGCACAAGAGTGATCAGGGGGTGTGATCCCAGGTCCCGCCCACACACTCGCCTGAGCCAATCACAAACCAAGCATGGCGTCAGCTTGCTAGAGTGAGCGGCCTAGCTGCTACATTTGCACCACAGCAGCTGTTTTGGGTATGAAGATGTTCCATTACACAGACTTGTGACGGTTATGGAAAGTTAGAGTTACATCACCTCTCTCTTACTTTTCCCGAGCCTCTGGCTCCGCAACTGCTTCACTCAGAGCAGTTGTCAATCACAGCTGTCAATCATGACATCTTTTTTTAAAACCAAACGTATCAGAAAAATGAACACTTGAACATACGTCAGCGTGATAAGAACTACCTAAACTTACAGAAAGCAATCTTTGGGAAAAAAATTATTTGACGTGACTTTTTAGTTTGGCCCATGTCCCATCCACTAACACTAAGGGGGCGGGACTTATGACCTATACTGCAGCCAGCCACCAGGGGGCGATCAAGATGTTTTGGCTTCACTTTTTGGGGAGCTGTCATGTCGTCCATCTTTATATATAGTGTATGAGTTTCCACCACTGGGTCTTTACCTGACATACAATGAGAAAACACATGCAGGTTCACTGTTTTTGCTCAAGGACGCCCAGAGAAAACAAAATCCCATCGCTGTGAGTTTTTGTGGGGACGTCTCGGGACAGCGGGCCAAAATAACTGGAATATTCCTGGGCCTGGGTGCTTAATAAATCTTGATGTGCTACTTTTTATTAAGAGGCATCAAAGCCAGCGAGAAGGCAAACCCAAAAGGAATCCGAGTTGCCCCGGCCTGGCCCTTCTGTTGGGAATTCCTTAGGTGGCTGAAACTCGCCGCCGGCGTACACCTACATCCGCTCGAGCAAAGTCATAGGGAACACCGGCGAGCACTTGATGTTCCGAATGAATGGAGAGAACAAGAGCAACACAGAGTCGGCTGTGCCAATACATTCATCATACTCCGGTACACCCCCACCCCCCCACCCCCGACGGACCGGGTTCACTGTTTACAACCTCCCACAGTAGTTGTGGAGTGCACTGATGTGTATTTGATGCAGAACTGTAGCCACTGTTGCACAGCAAGCATATTAACTTAAATTACTTTTGCTGGTATTTTAAGGCTTGTTTGCTTCCACTAGACTATTTAAAAAAAAAAAAAAAAAGTGTTTAATTTATTAACAAATGTGCCGCATATTTTATAATGTTGTATTTTAAGACAACTGCCCACCCTTTTTTTTTCCACCCATTGCATAAATCCAAGCAGAAATACTACTAGTTAATGAACATCTATTTTAGTCATACACACTTATATTGTCCCCATTTACAGAGGTATTATTTCAAACTGCTCCAGTTGCCTATATGGGGCGTAAAAAAGAATGTCTAAGCCAATTTTCCGTGGAAGAGGAGCCTCATGAACATGTCTCTGTTAGATAAGTTAATTACCTCATATCCTACGGCTACACACCAGCTCCCCCCATACAGGAGGAATGAAAACAACACTCCTACATGATCAAGCTGTACTATATGCTAATGCTAATTAACGCACCGCTATTATCTTCATCATGTAACATGCACCTGTTAGGCTAATCACACAACCATCAACTATGTAGGTTTTCACCTCTGCAACATACATCACAGGCCTGATTTATTTCACAGAAGGGAGGATTTAAGGATGCAGAGAAGGTGCTTTTTCAGCAGGAAGGTATGTGTGTATGTGTGTGTGTGTGTGCAGGGGGAGGGTTGTCAGCATTGTGTGTCCCACTAGTTTAAAAATAGCAATGAATTTCAGTATTTTCACATTCGAGTTAAGGATTTTTTTTTTTTTTTTTACTGACTTATGAGCTCAGCTTGGCAGAAGTACAATAGGGAAGTGGAACAATTAACGGTGATTGCACGAATAATAGTAATTTTCTAAAATAACAACGTGCCTATCCTTCACGCCGCTTAATTAATCGACTGGTTTGCTGTTGCATGTTAACCGCTGTTTGCTGTCTCCACATGCTTAATGAAAACATTCGCATGGCAACAATTGCATGTGCAGGAATAACGGATTAAATGGGCATGTTTTGTGTACAAAAGAAAAGTAAATCTACATGCAGTGTGCGGTATATTTTCCGAGGGGAATAATAGTTGCACTAAAGATATTATGACTGGCTGCCTCTTGTATGAATAGTGCCACTTATGCACACATTCCACACAGCGCCATGACTATAGTGGATGCACTCTCAGCAGAAAATGGGCGGTTTTGTCCACATGGAGCACATGTTTCCTCACGAGTGTGTTCTGAGTGATTGTCCCTTTCATGTCCTGTGTATCACTGTCATCGTGAATAAACTGTATGATTGTTGTTGTTGTTTTTTTTGCTATTTGTACTACAAGAAGCATTCTGGGCAGGCTGAGTGGTTTCTTAGCTGCGGTCCAAGGATGTTGGAAGTTTACAAAAGAGGCTCATCAGTTTTATGTTATTCATGATGACAGTATATTACGTGAATACTATTCTCAGATTGTATTCCCTTCAATTTTGAATAAAGATGGTCCTTGCCGAAGAAATCCTTTTTTTATCAAATGGAAGAACTTTCCTGCCAGGATCGTTAGGCCAAAAAATTACATAAATAGACTTGAAGGATATTGAATTTTTTACCTTTTTTTTTTAGCTGAACCATCGCAAAGACAACGACAAGCCTGGTGATATATTTTTCTTAAAGATTCTCTATACAATATCCAGAGCATTAATATACTGTAGAAACTATTTTCTAGGATATAGCGGAGTAATGTCTACCTGAGCAGAGAATGAAGTCCCTCTCCCTCCGTGTGCATGCTTTTAGTGCATGTTCTTGCATGTGAGCGTGCCCCGCTAGTTAGCTCATGGCCGCTACTATGCAATGCTCTCATACGGTGGTTACTGCTGATAACGCCGTCAATCCTCCGGTCTTTGTGAATCAATCTTTTTTTTTTTTTTTTAAATTGGCGGGCCCAAAATGAATATTTTGTTTATTTCTGTGGAAGATATCCGACAGTTGATTCCCACGTCTAACAAGGCTCATGAGCCAATAGTAAAATGACGTTGGTATCACGTATCCTGTGGAAAAAAGTATAAATGGCGGCGATTAATGGTAAATGCCTGGCAACGACTTGTTGTAAAGTACATGCAATGGAACGCGGGAGGGAAAATGCGGCATCTAGTGGCTGAATGGTATCAATGTTATCAATAGCACCTTTAAGAAAACATCTTTGTTTGGTACAGATCCCTGCAAAAAAACACACCATAATCATTTTAATATGTTTTTCAGTGAAAATGAGAATAATGATGTAAAAATTATCATTCCCTCCAATATTGCAAATCATATCACAATTGCAATATTAGTCAAAGTAATCGCAATTATAGGTATTTTTTTCAAAATCGTTCAGCCCTAATAGGCAGCCTACAACACCACCACCAAATCAAAAATGAAAAGAGAGGATATAATGACGGAGGTGGTTGTTGCTGTGATGATTAAGAGTCAGTAGACACCTTGGCAGTGTTGTGGGAGTCTCTGGTAAAAGTGTCTGAGTGTTGGACATAAGTACTTTGTGCAGAGTGGCCCCTGGTTGTTATGGAAACAACCCTTTTTTTCATCATGATGAAATGCGGTCTGAACAGTGCTTTTTCAATAAAAAGAAAAGCTGAATAACATAAATTAGTCCTTGACATGAAAAAGTTTGGCAACCCCTCGTTTGGGCACAGACCACCTTTTTCTCTGCAGCTCTCTATAACAGCCTGTTTTATCACAAAAGAATCCGGCAGCACATAGTCGCATACAGACAGAATACAGAGGAACTGTGCTGGGTACACTTTTTGAAAATAGAACTAATTCTGTATATTGAGAACTGACATATCTCTTGAGTAAAAATTGTAGTGAAAGTAGTCCCCACTTCAATGTTGATTTGTTTATGGAGCTTTGAGCTGCACATAATCCCGCATGTCAGGGCTGCTTTTGCTTGAAGCCGTCTCGTATGTCGTCTGCACTCCAGTCACTCTGCAAATACACTAAGAAGCCCTCCACACACACACACACCTTTTCCACACAAACATGCTGCACACACTGCGGAGAAAGTCAGCATGAGGGCTCAGCATGGCCCCTGTACGAGGCGTGTTTTTACTGGATTATCCCGACTCCACCTCGCCTCTGAAAAGCTTTAAATTGGGGGGAAAAAACGCTCCTCCTTCCCTTGATATCTCTCTGGCTTAATGACTAATAAACCCTCTTGTTGGTGCTCAAAGTCAAAGGAGCTGCTAACACAAGCAAAACAAACAAGTCTTAATAAACACCGCTAAATGCAACCTTAAAAGTCACAAGTGCAAAAGCTTGAAGAGCACAAAGGGCGCGTGTTTATTTCTCGATTAATTCCAAAGATGCTTTTTTCTATGAGGTCTATCTGGAGCTGTAAAGCTGCAGCTGTGTACAGCAAGCCTCCTCTGCCTCTTTAATGTATCATTACCCCCCTCTGCTGGTGTGTAAATGAAACAAACCCTGGGAGCTCCACAAGGGAAGTATCTTTAAAACATCTTTACCACCTCATTGTTATGACCCAACACATTCTGCCTTGGTGTTAAACAAGGAGAAACAGTATAACACTTGCTGTAGATTTTATTAGTCGAGCAGAGTACTGTGACTCATTTCCAAGTCAGCGGCTGGAGGAGTTGCTTCAGTATGCAATGTGCTCTCCTCACAGGATGACTCTCTCTCTCTCTCTCTCTTTCCCCGCTGCCTCTCACTCTTTCATTCACAGTTGAATTCATTAGCTCTGCTGCCATGTTGCCGACGCGGTGAGGAATGTAAATTAAGGTGGCGGAACAGATATTAACAGACGTCTACTAATAACGTCAACTGATGTTATCAGGCAGAGTACGATATTAAAAGACTCTTTTTTTCCAGATGCCCTTCGGAGTTATAGCTATTCTCTCCATCCACCGTCTTCCCTCCATTGCCCCTTTTTCCCTGTGGCTTCTCTATACCCCTGTCACACATGGCCTCCTCCAGCCCATTACGCTTTGTTTTGTGTCATGCCCGTGGACGCCGGGGCGAGCGGCGGCGCGTTGGACGATTTCAATCCATCTCGGGAACCCCCCTTTTCCTCCTCCAACCCTCCGCCTCGGTCTTTCTGTCAGACAGACACATTCTCTGTTTATCTCTATCTCCCCTCAGCCCTCACATCTCCACCTGCGCCAGTGCACCAATGCTGATGGATGTTAAAGTAGTGAAGTTGCTCACTGACTTTAGTCCACCCCTGCCTCACACAGAGCTTGACTAAAACCCAATTTTTACACCTGACATTACAACGCATCCTCATACAACAGTTCGTACCATTGATACGAAAAGTTATTCCTCATTTTTGCGTGTGCTTTCCTACGAATGTCCAGCAACACAGTCAATTTCCACTTATTATTATATGCATACAGTCTTTTCAAAATAAACTTCCGTCTTCACGGGAAACAACTTAGGTTAGGTACTATATAATTAGGTTTAGGAAAAGATTGTGATTTGGGTTAAAATAACTATGCTTGAAATACTTTGATAGGTTTAAGCAACAAAACTACTTAGTTAGGTTTAGGAAAAGATCAACTTGGTTAGGTTTAGGAAGAGATCATGGTTTGGGACAAAATAACTACGCTTGAAATACTTGGTTAGGTTTTGGCAACAAAATTACTTAGTTACGTTTTGGCAACAGAATTACTTAGTTAGGTTTAGGCAACAAAACTACTTGGTTAGGTTTTGGCAAGAAAACTACTTAGGTAAGTTTTGGAAATAAAATTACTTAGTTAGGTTTAGAAAAAGGTCATGGTTTGGGTTATATAACTACAGCAGAAGAGGCGCCAAGTACGGAAGTTACTTGACAAATAATTCAACGTTGATTCCAGGTTTCACACAGTATACGAACAGCGAAAATCTGATGTTCTTGAGCCACTGATCCACCCCGATATCCTCCCTATGCTGCATTTTGTGGCTCTTTATACTTTCTGTTTCACGATTACGTGGATTAAATACAAAAATGATTTTGTGGGATATATACAAATTACATTGCAATACTTTTTCATAGGTATGGTTACGAACGGTGTATGAGAACAGCCTGGGGCATTAACATGTAATAGGTATGTGGATATCCTGGATGTTGGATCACAATGCGACCCAGACCACCTCCAGATATGGTCTGGCTGTTCTGATCGCATTCTGATCGCACACATTACACCTTACATATCCTTATACAGATACAGATGTTAATAACAGGTGTAAATGGGGTGCAGAAATACAATCTGTACAGTGTTTTTCCCAGCAAGTTGAAAGGTCTCCAAACTCCACCTTTTCCTGCTATCTCAAGCAATCCTGTCAAAAAGCCCACACAGCAGCATTACGTTTCCTTGACCTGGAACTCACCATGTTTGTTGGCAGCGCTGCCTGCATATTTTTCACAATCAGATCAGAGATTTGAGCGAACATGCATGCTGAAGGCCCGTGATCAAACAGACAATGAAGATCTCAGCAGTCTAAAAGATTCAAGAACCTACGGTTGGCACCATTTCTTAATCTTTGCCATGTAACTGATGGTGAAAGGTCATGACGTGTACAAAGGAGCCCTGGATGGGAACTTGCTCACCTGGAGTCACCGGGGAAATGGTGTTAAATAATGAACGAGCTTGTGACTAATGAGTGACTCATGAATCTTCGCTTTTGGAGGAACCTCATGAGCATTCGTCAGCACGATCCACACATGCACGCGCACACCTTCCAAACCTCTGTATCTTTTTCTCCCGCTTTTGTCATCGCACACCGGTTGCTTTCAGCTGCATGTGTTTGCCATTTCCCAAGGGCTTTAACTTTACTCCGCTCCTCTTCTCTCTCAGCACCCAACCTCCTCCGTTCCCTGCCTCTCCCCCCTGTCTCAGGAATCAGACACAGGTTTGCCACTGCTGAGGAAGCAACCGTGGTAATCCTCGGGCTCAACTTCAAAAAGAGCCTCTAAAGACTACACTCTCTACGGTTCTGGCAACTCAGCCTGCTACCTATGCTGAGGGAAGATGGAGGGGAGGGAAAAAAAAAAAAGCACACACCTCCCCTCTCACCTGCCTGTTTCTCCTCTTCCCAGATACTTCACTTCACTCAGCTTGCTTCTTCTTTATCAGCACTAAATGTTCCTCGGCACAACTCCTCAACTCCCCTCTGCAACAAAAGCTCCCTTTCCCCATGCCGTTATCAACACACATCTCTCTGCAAGGCAAGGGAAGAGTGGGGAGCGAAATGAAAACCGAAAGTACGAATGAAATAATAGGATGGAGGGCGGAGAAGGGGGGAAAAAGTGGAGGACAATGTAAAGCATAAATAAAGCAGCTGGTGAGTGGCGGAGAGAAGGAGATTGAGAGAGAGAGAGAGAGAGAGAGAGGGGAAAGAGAAAGAAGATAGAGAGTCCCCAGTTCTACGGTTGGTCTCGGAGGGGTAGTTGGCACATTGTCAGCAGATCTTTATACAGCTCTGCTATGCAGAGGAGATGGAGTTGCTTACAGCTGGAGTGGCGGGAACCATTCAGTCCTTTCTGACTTACAGATTTGCTACTACCTTTGAGGTGGCGTGTGGAACATAAAACAACTGATAGCCTCGAATTCATCACGATCGTGCAGTGAGTCTGAAAAATCCACCAAAACATTCAATGCACTTCCATATGTTGGCCTGAACCTTCTACACCGGTTAACCATTTTGGCTTGTGACATCTTAAAATAAAGCATTTGTGAGCTCTCATAACAGGTTTAATATGTCAGTTCCACTTTTCCAACTTCATTGGATTGTTTTTTTATTTGAACACCAGTTAGGGCCCGGTCACACAAGCGTTTAAAATGGGGAAAGGTTTGTGAGAAACTCAACTCATTTCAATGGGACTGTTATGGCGAGTGAAATAACTTGTAGAGTGAAGTAAATCTGCGAAATCCTTCAAGTCAAGTTCAACTTTGGTGAACTCTGTTACTCAAACTGGCGCTGTCACCTACCTTGGAGGAAGATATCGTAGCTTATTAGCTGGGTTAGGAGCATAGACTGTATAAAATATGGACGTAGCTTCACAGGTTTTTATGCAGAAACGTATATCTCCTTTCAACCCCTCCGGGTAACGAGTATCACTATTACACATGTCCCAGGTACAACGGTTAACCATGACTAGCTCGAAATCCTCAAAACCAGCCAGAAAATGATGGAAGTTTTTATTGGACTTTATTAGTTGTAATCCACAGAAGACATTCCACAAATGTGTACCATGATCTGCAGATATTTCACTATCCACAAACATGTATTTTTGTATTTGTGTTGTGTAAAGTCACATCCACAAAAATACAGGGCAATTTGCAAATACGCATAGCTTACTCTGTAAATACGTGTTTTAAGGTTTACATGTAAAGTGATATATACGCATTTGTGCATCTATTTCTACACATGGAATGATATTTGCGCATTTGCAGATCGCTTCCTGTGGATTTATGGGCCACATGACATTTGTAACTTTTCCTCCTGTTTGTTAACAGAATTTTGTCCGACACAACACAAATGCAAAAATACATGTTTGTGGATAGGGAAATATTTGGAAATCATGGTACACATTTGTGGAATGTCTTCTGTGGATTACAACTAACAAAGTCCAATAAAAACATCCATAGAAAATGAAGAAAATCTGAAACGATTGCATGAGAGTCTGCAGAGCAGAGTCAGATAGTTGTCGAATGTTGGCCCGATGCTACGCTATGATTGGCCAGGCCGCATTTGAGGGCGGGACTTAGCGAAGGATCAATTAGTTCTCACGACCACCTATGTTCACGAGGACGTGCAGATGAACTTCAGCTGAAACAACACATTAACACAGACTCATGAATAAGGCGAAAATTGGCTTTCTCTTAGAGTAGCACTACATTGTAAACCTTGCTCAACTCTTAAAAGTTTGAGCACATTGTAACGGGATTAATCACACACAGGCAAAACAGATGACACTTAACTTGAATAGATAGTCAAAAAAACAGGCTTACCATCTGGTGGACAGGTGGAGGATGGCAAAGACAGAAAAAGTTACTCGTGAATGCAGAGGCCTGGAGGAAGTGAGAATGTCTGAGGCTAGAGGCGACAACAACAACATGCTTTGGCATAACTCTGCTTCATTAAAATCATGCTAATAATATTTGAATTTGAATTTAGAGACCTGATTGAGTATCTAATATTTCACAAAATAGCAACAATCACAAAAATGTCATGGTCTCACAACCCAATGGGAAGCATTTCTATCGTCGCCACATCCTCTCTTTTTTATGTAGACACACATTGAATACTGAATAATGAAATGTAAAATGGAACCATGAACTGAATGATATAATTTCAAATCAAATGATCCCCTCTGAGCTACCCACAAGCTGTACAAATTTACAGTTCATATATGGGAAGCAATAACTCCCTTATCTCTGACATGTGATATATGATTTGCTCTATGCTGCATACCCAGTTCCTTTGTGCATTTTCTTTTTTTTTCTTCTTTGATTGCTATTCTCTCATTCCGTGTGCTAATTCTGTGGATTTTACCCAGAGGTGCCGTGCCGCTCCGCCCGGCTGCAACACCGCCCCCTTCCCCCATCTCGCAATCGCCCATTGCCCACGTGTCATTGACTTAATCTCTCCCCGTAGATGGTATGCTCCAACAATATGAATTATGAATTATTTATTTCATTACAACAGTCTGGCTTTTGCCTTTCTGAATAAAAAAGCCACGAATTACGTCGTTTCATTCTGCTGATGCCGACACAGCCGAGGCCTCTCTAGCAAAGGTGTTTCTGCTCTCGTTGAGAGGCGGCGGCGACTTTGGAGGCGGAAGGACTCAGACAGGCACTACTTAAACATTTAAAAAGGAGGAGGCCGACTTCAAAAGGATGGCCTCGCACAATCAGTGTAGCCCTTTCCTTTTCAATTAGCACACAGTCTGCCAGGCTGGCACGCTCACCTAAAGGCTGGGCTAAGACCGTGAAATATTGATGGCCCCTTCTCGGGGAGTGAGTGGAACGCTTTGTGCTTCGTTCCCCTGGGTAAGTTTATGTGTTTAAGATTTTTTTTTTCCTGACAGCAGACAGCCGGATGGGTGATTTGTTTGTATGATCTGAGTGGGCGTTCAGTGACGCGCCAGTAGTGGATTTGCAATGAAATTCAATCAAAAGTGTCTCAACAAATACTCCTCTATTCTAACTCGGGAGCGCATTAATCTTTTACAGCCGCAACACAACAAATAGTTCTTTGTTCGATAACACATGAATCCCATGTCTCTCCGTCTTTCTTCCACAGCCTGAGACTGTTGCTTCCTTATGATCCGCTACTGTTTTTACAAATCCATCTGCAGTATTTCACCTTTGGCTGCGGCGTGTAAACTCGGAGAAGGGCAACATTTTTGCAGGAATCAAAGCGTTTTTGCCTGTAACCGATGGTAAACAAGACCTCATTATTTTCAATCATAAAGGATGAAGAACAGATAGCTGCATTGGTAATTGCACCAGCTTATGTGTTCAACGTATGGACAGCATTTAACATCTTAAAAGGATAAAAACCTTAACGCTTTCAACGTTTATCTTGATTTATAGCAAGGAGAACAAAGTGCCTCAATAGTTGAGGTATTTAATCGTATGATTGTCCATAGTTAATCGCGATTAATCGCAAATTAATCGCGCATTTTTTATCTGTTCAAAATGTACCTTAAAGGGAGATTTGTCAAGTATTTAATACTCTTATCAACATGGGAGTGGGCAAAAATGCTTGCTTGATGCAAATGTATGTATATATTTATTATTGGAAATCCATTAACAACACAAAACAAATGGCAAATATTGTCCAGAAACTCTCACAGGTACTGCATTTAGCATAAAAAATATGCTCAAATTATAACATGGCAAACCCAAGCCACCTGATCCAACTGTTATCATCGCTATAAGCACCATAAATGTGGGTCAGTAGGGGCCTACTACACCTACTACGTTGTAAAAGTGAAAGTGAAACTTAAAAGCAACACGTTCTAACATGTTGTAAAACAGTGAAACGTCACGTTTTGAGCACAAACAAAAAAGGCTTCTTTAGGTTTAGGCAACAAAACAGTTAGGTCCAGGCAATACAACTATAACTTCTTTAGGTTTAGGCAACAAAACAGTCAGCTTTAGGCAATAAAGCCACAGCTTCTTTAGGTTTAGGCAACAAAACAGTTAGGTTTAGGCAATAAAACTACAACTTATTTAAGTTTAGGCAACAAAACAGTTAGGTTTAGGCAATAAAACTACAACTTATTTAGGTTTAGGCAACAAAACAGTTAGGTTTAGGCAATAAAACTACAACTTCTTTAGGTTTAGGCAACAAAACAGTTAGGTTTAGGCAATAAAACTACAACTTCTTTAGGTTTAGGCAACAAAAGTTTAAGGAAAAACATTTTGTTTTGGGTTAAAATAGCTACAAACACAACTACACAATGTTGGTTTCACATGGGATGCGAACTCTGGTCTCACGGGTGAAAACATGCATTCTGTGTCCTATCCTACCTCATACAACCCCATTTAAATCCCTTTAAAAAGGAGAAGTTGTATGTACCTTGTAAAGGATCTCATCCTCCAAACCACTTTCAATGAAAAATATTGTGGCAAAACTAGTTCTGACTTCTCTTTTCTCACTCTGTCTTGTAAAAAAAAAAATAGATACCTCAACACATCCAGACCTACAAATTAGGGGTTTCAAGAAAGTTTCTCAAATAGACCAGGCGCGAACTTTGACATGCATCCCCGAAGACATCCTCACGTGGCTTGCCGGGGTGTGAAGCCGAAGACAGGGAGCGAGAGGGGCAGATTGGATGTGATATTAGTTGGGGCTCAGGCAAGTGGAGGGGTTATATACTTAGTCATACGATGACACAGCCCCTAATGGGGCAGAGAAGCGATGCACTGATATCCTTAATTGATGGATTAGAAGCATATAATTCCCCACAGAGAGAGGATGATCAAGAGAAACGGAGGAGAGAGTAAGCAGGGTGGAGCGGGAGCTTGAACATGACCTGAACGGTTAATTGAACGGGGAAATTCCCAGGATATTTAAATGAGGGGAGCATATGAAGAAGAAGGGAAAAATGAGATGAAGAGAAGAGTAAGGTGAGGGTTATGGAGGCAAAACGGGCGATAAACAAGAGACAACAAATAGTGATGATATTAAAGTTAATAGCACTGTTAATGAGTATAGAGTAGCTCAAGAGAGGTCGCTTTTTGTGAGTGACCGGCCATGCTGATGATGGATGTGGTAAAGCAATGAAGACAGGAGCCTGGGAGCGGATAAATACCAGCGCACCATTTATACATCAAGAGTGAGAGGTAGATCCGCGGCAGAGACGTGGATGGATGGGTGGAAGAGGAGAGGAGAGACCTCTAGAGGAAAGCAGCAGATCCCTGTCTAAAACTCCCCTTTCATCTGGCCCACACAGTGCCAGATCAATCCAAACGCCCGCCCATCATTAGGCATCAAAGGGCTGGAGGAGGGGGATCCTGTCTGCACACGACTAATCCCCTTTAAATGTGCCTTCTCAAGGAACAAAGCCGCCATTACCTCCACAATGCATTTCTGGATGATCTACACTTTTCCCAGTGATGCTTCACGATCATCAAAGCAAGCGAGGTGGCAGAAAGGTTACAAAAGGAAGACGGGATTTCCATGGCGACCAAAACGGTAATAATCGGGATAAATAGTGGCACCTTTCAACGCGTTTTGTTTACTGTAAATGCGAGCACCTCCAGAGAGACGAGGTCCACCAGGAAGCCCTTTTTTCGATGGGAAACTGAGGCCGTTTGTATCCATCTATGCCCGGGGTCTGCAACCTGCTAGCCCCTCTTCAGTGGCTCCCTGTGGATTTTTAAAAATATTAGTGGAAATGAACAACTCTTTTTTTGTTTACATTTTTATGTTTATTTATCATTGTTGTAGGTCAATGGTATGACGGTACGACGGAGTATTAGGGCCACATTGAGGAAAAAAAAAATTATCTGAGATTTCGAGAATAAAGTCATAATATTATAAAGTAGTAATTTTACGTGTTATTTTCTTCTTTTCTCGTAAAGTTATGACTTTATTTTGGTTATATTATGACTTTTTTTCTTGTAAAGTTATGACTCTATTCTCGTAATAATAAGATTTTTTTCTGGAAATCTCAGATGTTTTTTCCCTCAGTGTGACCCTAATACTCCGTAGTACATTGTCTCTTTGGCCCTCACTGCATTAGACTTATATACTATATACTTAGACTATAAACTGTGTTACCTTCCTCACAATGCTCAAATGTTTTGCAGCTCCAAACACATTTTTTTTTGGCTAAAATGGCTCTTTTGATAGTAAAAGTTGCTGACCCCTGATCTATGCTCTCACCAAAGCCACCAGACTCCATTGAAAAAAACTGTAATTTTACCTTGCAGAACACAGGGGTTGCTGGTCTACCGCCGCCCGGATTGGGTTAGTTTGTTTGGGTTAATCTGAACTAACCAAAGTCACACAATATTACAAACATACTAACCGGTCGAGGAAGCGGTAGACCAGCAACTCCCATGTTCTGCGAGGTCAAAATTACTATGTTTTTTCAATGGAGTCTGGTTGCTTTTGCTTTAACTGTGCCTTTCTCAAGGTCCAAAGCCACCATTTGCCTCCACAATGTATTTCTGGATGATCTTCACTTTTTCAAGCAAGGTGGCAGAAAAGGTTACAAAAGGAAGACTGGATTTCCATGGCGACCACCCGCCGGTAACTCGGGATAAATAGTGGCACCTTTCAACGGGGTTCGTTTACTCTAAATGCTAGCATCTCCAGAGAGACGAGCACGTCTCCGTTTTTAGCCCCAGAACTCCTGGTTTCACGTTGATAAATGTTCTGACACCGACTTAGGGGACGTGTAAACCAAAGGTCAGCGGCGTTACGGCGAGTACAATCATTTCCATCGCCACAGATGACAAATGGAGTCGGTTTCTCGTGTTATTGTCAAGAGATTTCTACCCTTCCCTTCAGTCCTCTCACTCTCCTCTCTGTACTCTGTGTGTGTCTCTTACTGTTCCTCCCTGAAATCCATGAATAAATAATTCAAGCCACGGATTTTTCATTTTTATGACTGAATAAGATATTTATCCCTTACCCGATCTTGCCACCCACCCACCCACCACCACCTCTCTGAAGGAGCACATAAAACACTGTATGCCTCAAACAAGACTTTCTAAAAGCCCTCAACATTTTTTTTCTTCCTCTCACCGCTCCAGGATCATCTCTTGAGCCCCCAAACTGTTGTCTCAGCACCACTTGAGTTGCTTTGTTTTCTCTTAAGTATCCTCTATTCCCCTCCCTCTTCTCCGTCTTATCCCACCCTCTCATCCCTCGCGTTGCCCTCCTCTCTCAGCATCGTGCCATGAATCTGAGACAGTGACAAACTCCGACAAGAAAGCCAGCGATCTTGATACCTCTCTGCATCTCAATAATGGAGCAACTTGATATGAAAGCCTTGTTATCGGGGGCCCTCTTGGCTCACTGCGTGTTGCATCCCATCCGTCAATAGGGAAAGAAGTGGGGAGACACAAGAGGGGGAGAAAAAAGGAGGGAGGGGGCTATGGTTCGGTTATCACAGCAATGGGATTAATGGATGTGTGGGGTTTAAATTGGCTCTCGATGGCAGCAGAGGCCTCACTGTGTTTCTATCCGTTATCGGCAGGTTTCTCTTTCTCTAACCCCTCCCTTACTTTTCCCTCTCTCCCTCTCTCTCTCTCCCTGTAGCTGCAATTTATTCCTCAACCTCTTACCATTTCTGTCTGAACCCCCCCGCCACACATCAATCTTCTCCCCCCCTCTTCTTCACTCTTTGAATCCAATACTCCAGACAGCATGATGTCCAAATTAAAGAATGTGATGGAAGCCAATAAAAAGTACATAGCCCGGTGCAGTAAGTCAACTGCACAAATGGACTAAATGAGCATTTTCAATATTTGATAACTGAATATGGTGTTAGGCAGAGTCAGGGAAAAATATATACTCAGGCAGTGGTTCTCACACTATTTCATCTGACTAAGCCTATACCCCCACATCCCTGTCAGATGAGTTCAAGTAAGTTACCGCTTCATCGACACCACCCATCATGTTCCAACTGGGTTCATCTTTTTCCTGTACATCTACCAGCCTACTTTTACTGTAGCTAACTATTTAAACTGTTCATGCATTACTTTTAATGCAGTTCACTATTTCAACCGTTTATTTACTACTTTTACTGGAGCTAACTATTCAATTTTTTTTTTACTACTTTTCACTTTAGCTAATTATTACAATTTTAGTTTTACTACTTTTACTTTAGCCAACTATTTCAACTGTTTATCTCCTACTTTTACTGGAGCTAAATATTCCAATTTGTTTTTACTACTTTTACGGTAGCTAACTATTTAAACTGTTTTACTACTTTTACTTTAGCTAACTATTTCAACCATTTTCCCAACTATTTAAAATCTATCTAAAAATAATTTATAATATATAACAAGACATCTATTTAAAGTGGTTATCCATTTATTTTTTTTATTAGTATTTCAACTGTTTACTTTCAGTTAATTATTCCAACGTTTATCAATTACTTTTAGCAAACTTTTTTAACAGTTTACTATTAGCTTAATATTTCCAATGTTTATCTATAAGGCTACTTTTACCCGACTTTTACCCAATTATATCAACTGTTTAACCATTACTTTTAGCTAGCTGTTTGCACTACTCTGCTTCCAACAAACGTGAATATTTTGTTGATTTTGATAATTAAAGGTGACCTATTATGCTTTTGTGTTTTTCCCCCCTTTCCTTTAGTGTGTTAGATCGGGAGTTTTTTTGTGCAAAATTTTAAAAAAATGCAAAGTTACAAAGCCCAAAGTCCACGCCAGAGGGAGTTACTCTTCCAAACAGAGACACTGCTCCTGAACTGCCTGAAACACCTCGCTTGAAGTCCCGCCTTTTCTTCCGTAACGTGGTGATGTCACCAAGTAACACATTTTGCATAATACTTGCTTTGCAGCTAGTTTGGCACGCCCTCAACACAAAGATAGTTAGAGCGCAGCTGGAGCCGAAAAGTTTGGTTCGGTTGACCAATCGCAAAAGAGTGGGCCAGCTGACCAATCAGAGCAGACTGGGCTTTTTTGGGAGGGTGAAAAGAGTTGCTGTAGCACAGCCAGTATAGCAAACATAAAGCATTTTTTGACACATTAAAGCATGTAAACATGTTCTAGTAGAACCCAAAAACACTAGTATACACCTGAAATAGAGCATGAAGTCCTATTTAAATCATAATTTAGATTTTTCTTTTGAGGTTTCCCCACAATTTTTCCATGTACCCTAGGCAACTGCAGAAATACCCCCTGGGGTCCAAATATCCCTGCTTGGGAATCACTCCTAATAGGGCATGCATGGCTTCCACAGCTAACTAAATAGACACATCCCATCAGGTGCAGCACCACATTATTCCATTTGAAACTTTTCTACGAAAGCCGGTCCAACACTTCTAAGAATGCTCGCTGTATCTTTTTAGAAAGTCAGAGATGTTTATTCACTACTCACTTTGGTTTCGAAAAGGCTCATTCATCTGAAAGAAACTTACGCTCATAGCAAGCAGATGGGCTCGGAAGGAAGACACACCACTATCAAAAAACTCCCCGCAACAGCCTAATTACATCTCGCTCGTCATTCGCGGTGTTTTACATCGAGAGAAATGGAGGAAGAGGCTTTAACGTGGTAAAAACCAAAAACTCCATTCGAGGGGGTAAAAGAAAGTCCCACATAGAGCCATTTTGCCGCCACAGACTTGGCTTGCAGTCACAGACGCTGCGAACTATGAGACATCCTCAGTCGTCATGGTGGGCCCGTGTTGATCAGCTCAGTCCTCCTTTTGTGTGCTCTTTTCTTTATGTCCCACATCCCCTCCGTCACAAAAGTCCCCTGTAGGTCTCCATTATCCCTTGCAAATCCTATCAGTTCCAAAACACACACGGGGTATTGCGATCATGTTTGGAAGTGGTTGACTCAATTTCCTTGTTTTTTTTCTGTGGCAAATAATGTGAGCAGGGTATTCAGACATCTATGTGGATTCACAAACATCTGCTACTGATGGAAAAGATACCCAAAAGCTCGATGGAGGAAAAAGAATTACCTGGTGTGAGCAATTTACTGCTGTCAGTTACAATGTCGACTTCCAGGAAAATGGCTTTATTCTAAGAAATCATAACTTTTTTTTTAATTATACAGGTGTTTATGCGAGTTTTTCACAGTAGAATTATATTTTAGCTCCCCTCAGGACACTCGAGAACAAAAATCAGAGCTGCAAGGGCTGATAGCTGACAACAGTGAATTTCCTGGAAACAATATATATCTTCATTCGAGAGTGTTTGCAGGCTTTCATGACTGCCGCATTGGTTTGACATGTAATAGAGCTGAGTGCATGGGAGTGGAAGCCAGTGTTTGCTCTTTGTGTTGTGCGCCTTGTTGTGGGAATGGGGTGAGCGGCGTCTTTACACATGGCTTCCCCTCAGTGAAGGCGAAATGAAGGGGAGCCCTCGGGGCAAACACAAAGGCAGGAGGATCTGAAAGAGTCTTAGATGAGCATAAACACACAGAGGCGCGCACAAAGACACAAACGTAAACAGCAAGCACTTGAGGAAATAGCAAATTCGCATGCACATCCAGACGCACAATAAAGGAACATCTTCAGTCCTACAGTAGCACATGTGGAGCTAATGTGGCCTTTTCAGCACCACGGACAGCAGCCCGCCCTGTACATACAGTACATGTAGTACATGAGCCTTTTCAGCACCATGGACAGCAGCCCGCCCTGTACATACAGTACATGTAGTACATGAGTCTTTTCAGCACCACGGACAGCAGCCTGCCCTGTACATACAGTACATGTAGTACATGAGCCTTTTCAGCACCATGGACAGCAGCCTGCCCTGTACATACAGTACATGCAGTACATCAGTCTCTTCAGCACCATGGACAGCGCCTCTCAATATGCTTTATGTACATAATGCATTTTTTAACTCAAACAATATGTCTCAATCAGTGTGTATTTTTTAGGAAAACTACGGTTAATCATAATAGTATGTCTTTTTGATTAAAAAAATATGTTTTGCCTCTGCTCATCTTCACTTCACTTTTTCACATCAGGAATATGAAACATGTATCAGAACCTCTTCTATCTACACTTTTTCTATAATACAGCAAAGCATAATTCAGATCTTTTCATGTGTGGTTACTTCATCTAAAAGGCACATCTCAAATTAATAGAGCAAAAATGGTGGACTATGTTATTATTGCCAGTATCGGATTTACAGTATTAACTACATTTAGTTCGGAGCATAATGGACTCCAAAAAGGTAATAAACAACAATAAATTAGCAATATATTTATGTGAAAATGCCAACTACCGCACAAAACCTTTTTGAGTAAATAGTAATTGTTGGATTAGTTTTTAATGCTGCATACTTTTTACTGTTGTGATCACAATTGAGACATGAATACTAGCAATTTTGTCCTTGTACTAGGGCTGTCAAAGTTAACGCCGTAATAACGCCTTAATGCAAATTTGTTTTAACGCCACTAATTTCTTTAACGCATTGTGGTTTTCAGGTTGTAACAGGCTCAATTTTAAAGCTAGCTTTAAAGGAATCCTTTGGTACCAATCATGTCATTCTAGCATGTCGGCATGGAGGCTAATTAACGCTCCAAAGCTAGGCTAAATTTTGAGGGAAAAACTGGCATGGCCATTTTCACAGGGGCCCCTTGACCTCTGACCTCAATATATGTGAATGAAAATGTGTTCTATGGGTACCCACAAGTCTCCTCTTTACAGACATGCCCACTTTATGATAATCACATGCAGTTTGGGGCAAGTCATAGTCAAGTCAGCACACTGACACACTGACAGCTGTTGTTGCCTGTTGGGCTGCAGTTTGCCATGTTATGATTTGAGCATATTGTTTATGCTAAATGCAGTACCTGTGAGGGTTTCTGGACAATATTGTCATTGTTTTGTATTGTTCATTGATTTCCAATAATACATATATACATACATTTGCATAAAGCAAGCATATTTTCCCACTCCTGTGTTGATTAGAGTATTAAATACTTGACAAATCTCCCTTTAAGGTACATTTTGAATGGATAAAAAAATCTGTGATTAATTTGCATTAATCACAATTAAATATTTTAATCCATTTGACAGCCCAACCTTGTGATGTGAAATTTCCTCACAAATTGATTATAAATACAGTTATATGTTCACTCTTTATCCTTTTTCCTTTCGCTCATGAATTTACTCATCTATTCATACTTTACTACTCTTTGCCAAGTAATTCATTTCATGACAACACCTACTTCTTCTTGAGTTTTTCTTTTTATATAAAGAAGCAACAACATGTTTACCATGAGTACACCTTTTGACTATTCTACCCACTTCTGCTAAAGTGGAGTTACCAAGGTTAATGTGTTTAACACGTCGGTACTGAACTCCTCCAAAGTAAATGAAGGAAATAGAAAACAGATCGTACCTTTACGACGTATTCACAAAAGCATCTGATTTAATTATGCACTGATTATAGGTACTTTATTTACAATTCACTCAAGACTTATGTCTGGAACGCGATGATGAAAATATTTATTTTTGAAGATTTACTACATACTATGAGATGTGTTTTAGTCAACAGCTTAATGCACTGTATTATGAAGAAAGAAAGAAAGAATTTCTAGTGAGTAGTAAAGTCAAAAAATAGATTTAAGTGTAGACAGATTGACTTCAAAATCTAAAAGTCAACTAATTTAGGGTAGCATCTTCATTGTATAAGAAGAAACACCAAACTCCTGCAGAAACAGAAATCTCTCCCACTGTTATCTATGATTCTCGAAGCAAAAAAGTTGCAAGTAAATTGTCCAAACTTTCAAAAACAGCAGAAAATGTACTTTATCGCCTCCATCATTATTTTTGTTTGTGGATTTATTTCTCTCTGTCACCCCTTCACCCCCCTCTGCTGATGATTTGTTGAGATTTCGAGACAAAACATGGAAATTGCACAGAGGGGATCAGGAATTTACTTCTTGATAACATCTGTTACTGACTATTCCGCTCAGCATGCAGGATCGGATGCCCCTGTGGACCCGTTTCACCCCCTTTATCTTATTTATTTGGAGAACGGGTTATATTGTCTCATACACCACAAGGTGCACCTAGGAACCTCTGTGCATGGCTAAACGGGAACTTTTATAGCCGTCCCTACCCAGAATGGCAATTAGCTGCGGTAGGCTGGGGAAAAACACAGAGCGGAGTTGGTATGCAGAGAGCTCTGCAAAGTTAATGGACTTTTAAATCGACACTGTGCGCCAAATTCCCTTATTAATGCCATCCCTGGTCCCTGCCTACGCGACCGTTTGATTTCAAAGGTCAACTCTCAAATGTCAACATAGGAACGGTAAATAGAGCACATTTTTATGATGCACGCACTGTGTGTCCAAAGTATGTGAAGTAAAAGGTGTGGCGGAGTGAAGCGGGGCCCTACTGACATGTTTTAACCTTTATTTATCTTGCTATTTACAGAGCGTCCGTGCCAATCCTCAGCGCTGACCTGCTTTGCCTTTGGAGGGTCCACCAGGCGTCCAAAACTGGAACTTAATAGTGGGCTACGGGTCAAATTAAAACACCTATTTTATTGTATTGTTAAGATGCAAAATGGTATTAGGATCCCAAGTTCCCCTAAGTGATTATCTTCTAGATTTTACATAGTTAACCCCTTAAAACCCAGCTGCTGAATGGACTCAAATATTTAAATACACCATTTTTAGAATAGGCGGAAATAACACATATAACACATACACATGTCTGTAAATGGGAGACTCGTGGGTACCCATAGAACCCATTTTCATTCACATATCTTGAGGTCAGAGGTCAGAAATTTAGCCAAACTTTGGAGCGTTATTTAGCCTCCTTCCCGACAAGCTGACGTGACTTGGTTGGTACCAGTGGATCCTTAGTTTTTTCTAGTTTCATATGATACCGGTATCTTCACTCTAGCTCTAATACTTGCTACAGCCTCTGAAAAAAAACAGTAAAGTCAGTCAGGTCTTTTAATTAAAAAAATAATTTGCTAACATCTGGCATCCCGCAGGCCCCACTTTGGGCAGCCCTGGTTTACACACAAATACACACACTTATCGTTTATTACGACTATGCACACTGTACAACATGTCAAATCAAAGAGTCAATTAGGGAACGAGAGCGTTAATGTCTCCTCTCATAGTGCATCACAGGATCACTGTCTCTCGTGTTTAAAAACATATCAGTGAGGACGGTTTGATGCAGGAAAACAGAATTAAGACGTTATTTGGTGTTGGATTCCTTGTTTATTAGATTACCCATTTCAAAACGAAAGCAAAAACATATGCAGTCGTTTTCCTTTTTTAAAGCCCACAAAATGCATTTTTTGTTTGCCAGCTTCAACGGAATAATTGAATAATCGGATGATACACGGATCAAGCAAATTAGCAGAGTTTTTGAGAGTTATAAATTCTTAATAAGTTAAAAATTAATGTTGTTTTTTGGCCGTCGTCATCTTGGTTTCTTGCAACCAGAAGTGACACAAGAGGGTGGAGCTAAGTACAACCGAATGCTGAATAAGACATTTTTAGGTGATTAAAATGTTACAAATAACTTTCATGAACTGAAAAGACACTCTGAAAGGGTTAAAGTTGTAAGATGAAAGCGCCACGCCCTAAAGCATCCCCTGCTTTATGGTCTATTTGACTCTAAATGGGACCATAATTCACTAAATGAACATCGTGCTGTATTGAAGAAGACTTGAAACTAGTGATTGAGACCATAAACTCATGTTTAGTAGTAGAAGTTTTTTCCTCTTTTCTCATAGACTTCTATACAATCGGACATATTTTGTGCAACCAGAGAAGTCGCCCCCTGCTGGCTATTAGAAAGAATGCACTTCCGCATTGGCTTCACTTTTTTTAGCATCACTTAAAATCAGTTTCCCACCGGTTTAAGGATTTTTTTTTATAACTTTAAGTTTGACTGGTCCCTATTTAGTAATTAATATTCAATTCCATGGAGGAACTTCAGGAGCTTTAAAGTTGTTTTAATGAAAACCCAGCATCGCTTGTTGTGTTTCTCTGCAATAACAGTGTGTTGTAGCTTTTTTTAGATGCTTATTTCCCGTCTTTATCTAAGAGATCGAGTTTGCCACAAAAAGTCTGATTTATCTGCTTGTTTTATGACCCCCGAAGACTAAAAGTGTTGTTTCCAGGCATAGTCGAAAAAAATAAGTTGGATGTGTGAACACAAAGTGCAGGGGTGCTGAACTAAAGAACAAAGATGGAGTAATTGGTGTGCGGATTGCAACAGACCAAGAGGAAGCATCATTAGCGATTGGTGAATATGAATAGACGGATACTGAAAATATCAGTCTATTTTCTTAATTGAAACGATAAAAAACTAAAAAAAAAAAAGTGCAGTAAAAAGAAAAAGGAGATGTGGGATTCAACGGAGGTGTTCTGTTGCAAAGGAACAAACACAACAATTTCATGAACTATGCTGGACAATAACAGAAAAGCTTGCCATTAACAGCGGTACAGTGATGATGGACATCTCATGATGAAGAGCTCTAGGTCTGCTCCACTGCGTTTGGAGCCGAAAGGGAAAGTATGCCAAACTGCAAATCTTTGCGTCCAGCCCGAGGCTACGAGCTGCGAGTTTTGACCCCGTGACTTTGACGGACTACGGCGCCAATAACGCCACGGGCCATGATAGCTTGGGTGAAGACGTGTATAGTATAATGGAAGCACCTCATCATTTTTGGCTCGCCCCACAAAAAAAAAAAAAAAAACACACACACAGACACAGATCCATTAATCTGTCGAAGTGAAGATGTGCTGCGAGAACACACCTTGGTATTGATTGCGCTGATGTAGCTCGAGGTGCGGAGGGACACGAGAACGAGAGTTAACAGAGTAAAAAAGACTAAGAAATGGAGACGGGGGGGGGGGGGGGGGGGAGGCGGAATTTAAACATGGCCTCCAGCAAGCAGACTGTATCTGTCTATTTTAATTTGCTTTCCTAATTATCTGATTACTGCCAGCGCCCGTGGATTCATCCCCTTCTCTAAATATAGGCCCAGATTGTTCCAAAGCTCTGCTCGCAAATTCTCTTTGATTGTTTTGCTGCTGAAACCTTCCACGGCGCAGCCCCCCTGAAAGAGTCCCCTCCTCAATAACAAATGGCGGAGATGTTTTAAAGCATTTGTTAATATGCCCGGAAGGCAGAAGAGTTTTCATCTCCTGTCCCACTTGAAGGGGCTATCCAGATGTTTCCCTCTGCCCTTTTTTATGCGCTCGCTTTGTTGTCGAGAAAACGGCGAAAAAGTTTTGTCTCATTAATTATTGTTTGCTCTCCGCCTTTTGTGTCTCAAATGCCATGTTTGGTGCCCCGAATTAGAAGTTGTGTTAAAAAAAAATAGAGAGGAAAAGGAAGGTGGGAGGAGGGAAAAGTGTCAGGGTGTATAGCGAGAGAGGGATATAAGGAGAGACAGAGGGAGAAAAAAGAAGGATATTAAGAATGCAACCTGCTGGTTATCAGGTTGAGGGTGACAGGGTGAGTGTGTAAGTGGCAGCTGTGAACGCTTGTCAAAGGAAATTTGGGTCAACATGTAGCCATCTCCCTGGACAATCGCCGCGGCCATGAAAACGGAAATCCACACAGCTTAAATTATACGCACGTGTCAGATTCCTCTAAATGTTTACCCCGCGCTCATTGATTTCCTGTTTCCCTCGGCTTGATTGATAAGCCGGGGCGCATTCATCTATTAGTTTTGGTCCTTCCGAAGCAACTACTCAAGATGAAAGGGACAGAATGCTTTTTTCGAGAGGCTGCATGTGTGTGTTTGTGTGCGCTCCGAGGCAGCTGCCTGTCTTACCATTGTCTAGACAGAGTCATGTGCCTGCATACTGAGAAGAGAGAGGAGGTGACACGCCGAAAGCTGCCTGTGTTGATAATTCTCCGCGACACTCATTTGCTGTGACAGAGACCCCGAAAAAAGTTAGTTGCGGCAGAACTTTCAAAAAAATTAAAGCGGTTCAGGGATTTGAAAGCGAAGATCAGCTTTTCAGCATAAAACACTCGACGAAACATAACAGCAAACGAGTTAAGGGGATTACGATTATAAGGCCTCGCAAAGTATTCAATACAATACTATCAACTGTATGCATACCCCCGCTGTGTCTTCTTTGGGCGTTTTCCAAAACGCGAGGCAGAACTGATGTCGTAAAACTGCTCATTATTCACTGTATATAAAGCCAGATACAGTACTTTCAATGTTTCTGCATGAAAAGTCTGACACACTTTTTTTCCTGCCGCAACTTCTCAATCCTTCTCTCCCATCTGTAATGGAATCGCCCCACACACCATCCCCAATCAGCCCCCATAATGCCTTGCTGTCTGTATGCCCCCTGGTTATGGCTGTGCCACGCTATAATGGTCCCCCCCTCCCCCCCCCCCCACCCCCTTATCTGACACACAGTTATGCAAATATTAGGTTCCACCCGAATATCTGGTGACAGGAGTTTCTCCCGCTCTCTCCTTTTTTCCCCCTGATTATGCAGCGATAGGCTCGCTCGGCCTGGAATAGACTGCCTCGCGTATAATCGTGATTAGTCATATCTCGTGTTCGCAGTGATGTAAAAACCCCATTGCCGCCTGGTCTTTATTGTCGACGCGCGTGTCTCTGTTTGTGTTCGAGACATGCTGATGGACAGTCGTGGGGAGATGGACGGAAAATCCTTTTCATGCCGCCGGTTCAGATATTGTATGTAATGTGCTATGCACTGTGTTTGCTAATGATGAAGCTCAACAAGCAGCGAAACATTTTTTTTTTTTATTCTCCGGCTGATCAACTTTCAGGTAAAGTAAGGTAATTAATTAGCTTGATAAGTCATCACTGAATGCAGCATTTAACTGCGCAGACTTTGCTTCGCCCGCCCCGGTGAACGGAAAACGCACTGACCCAGAGCGAGATACACAAATCCACCGGCACGGTCGGAGCTGTAAATATAGATTGTCACGGCAAAGAAAAACTTAACCATTAGTCTTAACACGTTGCACAGCAGACTTTAACTCGCCTTACAGATTGTGAAGCGCGGTGACATATCATGTCATGGAGACTGACAGAGACCCAAATGGAAATTAAAGACGAATGCCCTAAAAAAAGAAAAAATCACTCAAGATAGCTTCAGCCTTTCGACATCATTAACTGACAGCGACATCAGTAATGTCTACGGGTAACTGTAAATCATGCATACTCTTGGTTTAGAATCATATATATGTCGTAGGACTGTCAAAGTTAGCGCAATAATAATGCGTGAACGCAAATTCGCTTTAACGCCACTCATTTTTTTAATCGATCTTTCGGAGGTCGTAGTGGGCTCAGTTTTAAAGATAGAGTGAAGATAACCTAAGGAATCAATTGGTACCAACCATGTCATAATAACATGTCGCTAAGGAGGTTAAATAACGCTCTAAATTTTTTAGCGCTACATTTTGGCGAGGGAAAAACTGCCATGGCCATTTTCAAAGGGGTCCCTTGATCTCTGACCTCAAGATATGTGAATGAAAATGGGTTCTATGGGTACCCACAAGTCTCCCCTTTACAAACATGCCCATTTTATGATAATCACATGCAGTTTGGGGTAAGTCATAGTCAAGTCAGCACACTGACAGCTGACGGTGGCGCTTAAGTTTAGGCATCAAAACTACTTGGTTAGGGTTAGAAAGAACATGGTTTGGCTTAAAATAAGTACACTTCTAATGTAATTTAAGTTACGGATGTAACAACATGTAACTCAGTGACATAGCGTCACTTAAACATAATGTCACGTGACATATCGTCAGTAAAAATCACTCAACTTTTGGTTTCACACGGGACACGAACGCCTGGGAGTGAGACCAGGCTGACATAAACAAAATGTTGATAAGTGCAGCTTTAAAGTTCTTCAGTAACTTAAAAATGTTGACATGCTCTAGCTAAGTGGTTGTAGGTTGCTAACCTTAATTTTGCCGGAATTATGTTTAACTTGTAATGTGGGAATAAAAAACGTAGAACCACAATACAAGTTTGGCAGAAATGTACTGTACAATTTCAACAATGTATCAGGTGACTTAGCTGGAATATTAGGAGCCATAAGCCCCGAGGCATAAGGGGTATATATAGCAAAATCAACTGTATGTGTTGACATGTAAATATTGGCAGCTTCCGTATAATTGGTTTTTAGACAGTCAGGTAATGTGCTCATGTGACTTTATTTGGTCAGGTGAAGCACCGGTGACTTGAGTCGGTCAGGTAATGGTGCCAAGCGAGGCTGTTGACAGCAAGACTGAAGGAGGTAGGTGAGAAGTACGTGAGTAGTAAAATAACAACCAGCCCTTTCTCTCTCTCCCTCACACACACACACACACACACACTTTCTCTCTCCCTGCTCTCTCTCTCTCTCTCTCTCTCACACACAAACTCCATCTCCCTGAGGGGTAGTGATCTGTGACTCCTCAATGTTCTGTGCACATCTGAGATGACAGCACACACAACATGGCCAGCGCTCCAGTCTGGGTTCCACATGATCACCCACAGCAGTTCTGTACAGCAAACAAGATACAGCCACAGTGTGTACAGACGAGGAAGCAGGCCAGGACTCTCACTGAATCCAACGGTGTCACACTCAGACTTGGCCACACAGTATGTACAAATACAGCAAAATACAGTTTGTCTTGGCCTGCTTTGGACTCTGATGCAGGGCCTTACAGTACAAGAAAATGCTTGTTAATTGTTCGCAAATCAGGTTATTTTTTCATTTGATTTTTTCCGAGACCCTGTCACCTTTAGAAATGCATTGGGAATTACAATAAATGGTAGGGTTGTAATGATCCATCGATTTGGATCAATATATCGATTGAATGATCGACAATCCAATATCATCAATGCAAAGTTAAAACGATGGATGCATATCATCATCTTTCAGATGTGCTTTTATTTTGAAATTCCCATGGCACGTCTGTTGAACCACCACCTTCCAAACAGTGTAAGGCTGCATAATTAATCGAATATTAATCGCAATCACGATTTTGGCTTCCCACAATTAAGTGAACATGATCGACTGCCGTTAAAATTCTCCGCTCATAGAAAACTCTGCTGCATTAATCGAGCGCTTCCTAAACTAACAGCTAGAGATGCACCATATGTCAGTGAGCAGCCGATTGCGGCCGTCCGTTTTCTCAATTTGTAACTCAACTGTAAGTCCAAAATAAGCCGTGGAGGAACAACCTTAAAACATTTGGAACAACTAACTTAATCAGACACTTATTATATTGTAATTTCGTTGTCTTGATGCTACTCCCAGTAATCACAATGACCAACTCGTCCGCCGACAACATGGAGCACATTATGGTGTGTTCAAGCTCCACTCAGTAAAAATTAGCATTGGGCAATGGTTAATTATAACTCAATCATGATGCGTTCAAATGTAATCTTGTAAAATGTAGTTTTTGGTGAGAAATAGAATAAATTCAGTTGTTTGAAGGAGATGATTTCACAGCAATATAAAATAGATAATAGAATTATGACCTGTTTAACTTCCTAACACTAGCTCTAAGCAGCTTATAATTAGAACTACTAATGCAAAGATTTTTCTTAATCAAACCATCTCAATATTGATCGAGATAATTGTGATTATTTGGCCATAATCGTGCCCTATAACAGTGCTAGCGCCGCTTCGGTTACGCATTCTGCAATGACGGCTGCACGGACATGAGCGATCGGCATTAGCGAGCAGTGCTAGCGGCATAACTTTAGAGAGTGTGTAATCGCCTGAGAGAGAATAGAGAGAGAGAGAGAGAGAGTGTGTGACAGTGAGTAGCAGTAACGTTATAGCTGTTTATTTATCTTATAGTTTATTTGTCGGTGAATAAATGCTACAACTCCTCAAGACCCAAGCTTAGTTCCTGTGTCTTGCTTGCTACCTGCTGGTTAAAGTGAAGAGGGTTAGCCCCGAAGTTAGCAACAACTTCAGCTCAGGCTCAGTCAAGGTGGACCAGCTATTCTCATTTTATTGACAAGCCGCTCACCAGCATTGACCAGCAACCAGACCTCCAACAACAGGAGGTCTGTTTTTATTAAAAAAGAATAGATTGTTTTTCATTTAAATTTCTGGAAGAGCCCTCTAATGAATATTGTAGTTGCTTTTTGTGAGGTGATATAAATGTAACTAATTGTGTGAAATAGGCATGTGATATTGTTTCATATTGATTGCTGGCCCCTGAATCGAATCAAAATCATATCGTGGTAGACTTTGTGATATCGTCAAATTTTGTATCGTTGTCCTAACAATCAATATGACATCGTATCATGATGAAACTGGTGATTTGCACCCCTAGTAAATAGAATAATTAAGTAAGGAGAGAATTTTGTTTCCAAAACGCTTTGGTCTAAGACATAAAGATGCTATCTACAGCGGTGATCCAGGGGATTCAGTAAAAAAGAACAACATTATTTAATTAAATATCATTATTTTAAAGAAAGTAGTAAATAAATATACAAATGCAGAATTTTGATCTTGGATCAAAACTGTAATTTTTGGTTTTTTTTTGTATTTTATCAGAGAAAAGCAAGCATTCAGATACAGTTTTCATAGATCACAACTTGGATTCAATGGTTCTAAGCATAAATTTGTGTCAGAATGCTTTTTATAAATGAGTCCCCACGATACTCATTACAATGTACCAGAATCTCTGTGAGGCTGAATACTAAAAGGAGGTGTGAATCTGCACTCCTTTCCGGCTGATTATATGGAAGCCTTGGGAGAAGTTATTCTCCACAGATATGATCAAGTGTTTCATGAAACATGTGTTTCATCTGCGATTTCCAACGTGCGTCCCAGATGTAAATGTGTACATTTCTATCTCTATAATTTAAAACCTGAGAATTTTCCCCTCCTCTCTTATTATCAGCAGAGGATGGAAGGAAGGAGCAGACCAGATTCAATTTGACGAGAGGTAGTGGATCATGAAAGCATTTCACCATTCGGGAACAAATTTGATATCCGTCTGGAAGTCAGGACCCAGAACGGTAGTGTTGTCAGAAAAAGTAAAATGTTGCTTTATTTGCCATTCCAACTCCAATTCCACGTCAATTGCTCAAACTTTTTTGATCTTATCACTTTTTCTGACTTTTTCCTCGCTTCTACCTTCCCTTTCGCCACTTACCAGTAAATCCTCATGGATGTACTTAAATTTCATCTTATGAAACTGACACCAATTGCACTTACAGGATCTTTTTACAGTACAGTAGATCCCCTGTGAAGAAGGAAACGGGCAAACTCTGATCTTATTTCATTTTCTCCTTTTATAAGATCAAGTTGTTGTCACGCCAATAGCCTCTGAAACACTATCCTGTTGATATTTCATTACTTTTTCTCACTGCAGCTCGCTGCAAACAGTGCATGGATGAAACTGAATAATATTGACAGGGGTGCGTTTCATCTCGGTCATCAATAACGGAGTTGTGTTATTCGATGTCCGGCTTGCATGCTGATAATAATTGCTGCCAATGTATGCACTGGGTGCAATAAAGACACTATTGAATTTCCCCACGAGTTTTTCCAAATTGATTTTTTTACCCCATATCCAGAAGTGAGAATGAAACAAAATCTCACACTCTTTTAGTGAAAGTTTGCTCATTTGTTTGTTTAATCTGTATTTCCCCACTTTCCTTGTTCTTATCCAAGCTTTTACCTCTTCGCTTTATTCCCACCACTTATACACAGCGGCTTTGTAATTGCGAGTCTATCTTGGCTGTGCAGCTTTTGCCAAATTCCTTGTGCTAAAAAGCCAACAATTAATAAATAAAAAGCTACCTTTGACCCACAGATTGTCTAAACAATGTGAGCTGCTTACTAGGCATAATTTTTATTCGACAATTGTAATGGTGTAATTACAGACCATAACTTCGAATGAAAAGAAACAAGGGGCTCCCTTGTGCTCTTCAAGACATGCCTTTGTTCTTTTATTCCATTGATATTTGCTCCAAGACTCTTTTTCTTTCCCATATAAGTTACCTCCTTCTGCAGACCTGGAAGTTAACTCTATGTTCTCTCATGCATATGTTTCTTAATTCACCATAATCATAATAATACAATGTCATACAGCTGTAACGATTAATCGATTAGTTGTAAAATACTTAATTAATCCGCCAACTATTTTGATAATTGATTAATGGGTTTGAGTCTTTTTTTTTTTTTTAGGAAAAAATGTAAAAGTTTCTCTGATTCCAGCTTCTTAGATGTGATTATTTTCTGTTTTTTTTACTCCTCTATGACAGTAGACTGACTATCTTTGAGTTGTGGACAAAAAAAGACATTTGAGGATGTTATTTTAGGCTTTGGGAAACACTGATCAACAGTTTTCACCATTTTCTGACATTTTATAGACCAAACTACTCGACAACTAATCGACAATGAAACTAATCTTTAGTTGCAGCCCTACGATGCAATATAAATAGGGCTTTCAATCAATTAAAATATTTAATTGTGATATAAATTAATCACATATCTGTTCAAAATGTACCTTAAAGGGAGATTTGTCAAGTATTTAATACTCTTATCAACATGGGAGTGGGCAAATATGATTGCTTTATGCAAATGTATGTTTATATTTATTAAAAATATCAATTAACAACACAAAACAATTACAAATATTGTCCATAAACCCTCACAGGTACTGCATTTAGCATAAAAACTATGCTCCAATCACATCATGGCAAACTGCAGCCCAACAGGCAACAACAGCTGTCAGTGTGTCAGTGTGCTGACTTGACTATGACTTGCCCCAAACTGCATGTGATTATCATAAAGTGGGCATGTCTGTAAAGGGGAGACTCGTGGGTACCCATAGAACCCATTTACATTCACATATCTGGAGGTCAGAGGTCAAGGGACCCCTTTGAAAATGGCCATGCCAGTTTTTCCTCGCAAAAAAATTTGAGTTATTTAACCTCCTTTGCGACAAGCTAGTATGACATGGTTGGTACCAATTTAGGTTTTCTAGTTTCATATGATACCACCACTCTAAGGTCTCAGCGAGTCCGATGCAACCTTCGAAATATCAATATCGCAAGTTGCTTTAATGCGTTAAAGAAATTAGTGGCGTTAAAACGAATTTGCGTTAACGCGTTATTATCACGTTAACTTTGACAGCCCTAAATATAAAACAATAATAAATGCTTGTGTGTCAAATTGAATTGATATTTTATACTTTTTTTAGTGCCTGCCAAAGCAGATATTGCACTAGTAACACTAACAAATTCAATTTTAATTTCAGTTTGACTTGAAACACATATTGGGTCTGTTTTAGTCAACCTCTTTGGCTATTTTTCCATGTTTTCAACCAATATCTGTCCTTTTAAATCTGTCTTTTTTTACCTGCCTGCCTGCATTCCTTCTGTCAAACCTTGTGAAAGCCGTGGTAGCAAGAGTCGGAGTGAAGCATCAGGTTGGCACGATGCCTGGGAAACAGCGAGGGTGGGGGAGGGGGGTAAGCACAGACGAGATGGAGTGAGAAGAGAGGAGGACAAGTGAAAAATGTGATAGCGGCGAATGTGCCGGGGGAGTCCGATGATGCAAAATGAAAGCATAACAACAGGACGGGAAAAAAAAAAAGCAGAAGGGAAGAAAGAGAAGAGCGAGCGAGTAAGATGTGTTTAACTGCGGGAGTTTGTGTAGGAGTGATGGGAGACCCCGCGGGGCCCCGAGGTAATCTGCAGGTTTGCGCGTTAGCTCTCCAGGACCTCGCAGGTGCACTGCAGCGGCGATGTCACAATTGTTGTTTTACACATACATTCAGACGAGCACACGGAGACGCACAGGCTACACAGAGGATAAACAGGTGGGCATAAAGTTCCGCTGCAGACTGTAACCCTGCGGTCAGCTCTTTACTTATTTCAATAAAAACAAGCAGGAAAAAGCTTGTTTTTCATTTTTCCCCTCTGCTCCTCACATCCATTTCTTTTTGTCTCTAGCTGTGTTGACTAGAAATATTAATCAAATATATTTGCAGCAGAGACCTGTAAACACCATCTCTCATTAAGATAAAGAATACATACTCTGCAGGCAGAATGCCACCGCCAAACGTCCTTGGCTGTGTGTCTTTATGCACTGTTTCATGATGTGCTGCTGTGTGAACCGTATGTGTTTTTGTTTACCCCACATAGTAGACGGGAGGAGACTAACATTTTTCTATAGATTCCTGCACGGCCATGGCTCCCCGTTCCCTCTTTTCTGAGATGAAAAACAATGAGATTTAATCATCCCATTCTCCTTTTGCAAACAATTAGATTATGCCTTTGTTTTCTTTCAATTTGATAAGAGAATCCGACACCATTCCTCCCCGCGATCCGCAGTCATACATTATGGAGACGGCGGAGCGTGCTTCTGCTAATAAGAATTGACAGGAGCTACTGCAGAAATAACAAGAACAGACTTCTCCAGAGTCTCGGGCCCCACCCAAAGCAGTGCCGCCGCTGCCGCAGACACAAACGCAGGCACGCAACACCGCCATCAATGCACAACAGCGGTGGGACATCCACGAGACATCCTCATCAATTATGAAGGAGCTCTGAGTACCATCCATTACACCCAATCAGCTGGAGAAATCACTGTTTTACCACCATTAGCATTCCTCTATTCATTAGGAAACCACACACACACACACACAAATGTGCACACACATGCAGACAATGCGCCCGATAAGCCAGGATGAATATGGAGGAACTAAACAGTTCTCGGAATGCAAAAAAGAAACCAGTTCCAGTCCCTAGTTTATTCATGACCTGAATAGCATGCCTGCACAAACAAGCCCCGACTAATGTTAATTAAGCAGAAAAGAGGCTCGTTATAGAGAGAGAGAGAGAGAGAGAAAATGGATTAACCCAAGGACGGCTGGAAGGAAGCGTTCGATTGGAGTTGGGAGCTATAAGGAAAACATTGGCAAAGTTTCATGCTTCAAAAGAAAAGGCGAGTTTTGAAGAAACAAAAGGGTAAAAAAAAATCAGACGACAGGAGGATTTAGTTTCAATGAACCACGGTGAGGAACGCCAGATGAGTAACGCCAGACAGCTTGCCACTGTATGTTTAGTCGGTCTCACCAAATGGCGTATGGATGACACACGAGTCATTTCACGTGCAATAACAACACCTTTGTTGCCTTTGGCCAGTCATGTGTTGCAATACAAATGCATACATGTGAATATGCTACGCTCAGAGCTACTGACGTAGAATAAAAAGTGACAAAACTGCTTTTGGTGGGTAGGACAGGAGGTGGATGGGTCCAACAGACAAAGGACTTTCAAACAGGAGACCAATGTTTGTGTCCCAAAGAGTTGTTGGGTTATTTTGAAGTTACGTTAGTGACCTTTATGACATGTTTTACATATTTATGTTGCGTTGTTTACGTACGTATTTTACTTAATTCACGCAGTGATTTAAAGCCCGACCACGACGTTTTTCCTAAATCCAATTAAGAGGTTTTGTTGCCAAAACATAACCAACCATTTCACTGTAACAACGTGGCGTTAAATGACACGCGAAAAGCCGCTTCACAGTCACCCCTTTGACTTTCCTTAACATACTCAGAAAGTTGTTTAACTTGGCACACTCATCAGACGTGAGGAATTTGATATTTTACGGGTCTCGGGCTTGGCAGTTGCAAAATGGCTCGCTAGTCCCCCCTAGAAAATTGGAAAAATTGAGCCCCTCGCTCCGGTTTCACCTACATGTATGAAATTTGGCAGACAGATGTAACATCTGGAGACGCAAAACAAAGCCTCTTGGAGGTATGCCCAAAACTAAACAGGAAGTCGGCCATTTTTAATTTAATGTGCGATTTTCGCCCATTTTTGGCGTTTTATAGGCCGTGTACTTCAACGAACTCTTACAGATTTAATCAGATCGACCTGAAATTTGTACAGGACCATCTTAAGACCTTAAGGATGAAAATGTATTCAAATGGTGAGTTTTCACTGAACGACCTGAAAAAATAGACTAGCACATAAAGTCAAGTTCATAACTAATGAACCGTTTGTCGTAGAGTCTTTTGGCAGGCGTCATTGCGCTTATCAGAGTTTCTTTTTTATTTTGCCTGGCCGCGTCGATCGGAGTCCCGCCAGTACCCCCGACGCACAGGAAGGTGCGAGGGCCCATTCATCGCTGCTTGCAGCTTTAATTTCAGTTGTAATAGGATGCTGTGTCTTCTTGCACCAAAGAATTTTTACAACAGCAAGACGAGATCCGTTTGGATTGGAGCTCTGATATCATGGACAAACGTTGGATGACGGCTCTGTCTTTAACCATTTCCTCCACTGTCTAATCCAATTCCCTCCAAGGCATCTCCGACAGCTCATAACTCGCTCAGGAAAATGGAAGATTGATCAAAAGAGGTGAGATCGGGCAGAAGGTAAAGCAGTACGAACGAAGACGGAGGGAGTCGATTCTGAATAGAAGGTCCATCTATACGGGCGTGCGCGTCAACTCCTTTGGCGAGCTGTCGGGCTGCATTTTTGATGCGGCTGCATCGGGCTTCATTATGCATGCCATATTGAACCAAACCAATAGGTAATCAAGGTGAATCAAATATTCATTGGGACAAATTCCGCTGGAGGCCACAAAAACGGCAGGGCAACAGAGGCACGTCAAATCTTGTAAGCGCATGGGAAGATTTAGTTTAGCCTCAACATGAATTCAGAGGGCTCAGCGGGCGTTCCCATTCTTGCAACACTGCAGAGGAAATGACAGTGATTTTAAGATTTTTGTGTACTCAAAAGTGAGGGAAAAAAACATTAACTGTAACTACCTTTTTGTTTGAGAGACTCATTCCCCTTTTAGCAAATCTCCTAGCAACAGTGAAAATAGCACTTGTGTGTGTGATTTGTTGTGTTTTTTCTAACAAATGGCGCCGCTGTGAAGGCAGGTGTGCCTTCTTTTAGCCAGACCAAGATGTGTAACATAGATGTCCGCTGGTCAGACGAGTCAAGGGAGGTGTCTTTCTGCTAAATGAGTCTGTGGTGGGTTGGAAAAAAATGGCTATGAGCTGGAACAACTCTATCATCACTGCCTTTCTTTTCATCCGTCCCTTCTGTCTCTTTCCCTCTCTAACTATGTCTCGCTAGAGCACTTGCCCCTCACCCTTGGTCTATCTCGATCTCTTTTTATATCCTCTAGTGGGAAATCAACCACATGCACATAAACAAAGCCACACACACACACAGGTGCGTGCACACACATTATTTTTGCAGCACCACGGGGCTGAGAGAAGCTTCTATCAGCTCGGCTTAGTCTTTCAGGTGGTAATTAGCAGTCATTGTTGTTCTTCTGCTAATCAGAAATCTCACACACCAATGAGGGTCATTATCTCGCCATCAGGAAGAAAAAGACCAGCCTAGCTCCGGGAAGATGCAGAGAGATGTGTGTGTGTGCATGTGTGTGTTATGTGATATGTGTTATGATAGTCCGCAGCCTTATCAAATAAAAAATGGGCGAGATTGGATCTTTTTCAATCATTTGCATATAGAAGGGCTTAATATCAATTATGAGATGGAATTCTGTGATAGTTTCTTCCTCTGGCTAATTGCGCGTTCAGACTTGTGGACACATTATTGTGAAAGAAAAGAAAAAAAAGCTTTGAGGGTAGCTACAGCGTGAACAAAGAAGCGGTGTAGTTCAAAGGGTTAAACAAAGCCGAATGCAGTTAGGAATGAAAAGAGGTGTATAAAGAAGAAGAAGAAGAAAGAACGAGCTTTTCCGTATTGAACGAAATGCAAATTCAATCATTTTAAGCCAGAATTTAAAAAAAGGGAATTAAAAAAAAAATGAAAGCTGAGACAACATCAAACTGATAGCAGACAGGAGAAATTAAGCACAACAAAAAATGTGTTCTTGTTTGGGTTTAAAGCTGCTATGTAAGATGTACAGATGTTATACTGCACCAATTTTAAGCGAGATTATGTAACTTTTCGTCTGGAAGTCAATGTTTTTTTTTAATGTGTTTTTAGTAAGATGCCAGAAATAAGGTCTGCGGTTAACACGAGTTTAAGAGATTTTTACGTTTTGCTCTATGACATAAAATACATTAAATAAAAATACCCCCACTCGTGAATTTTGAAGCCTGTATATGTCTTAAAAAACGCGGTTGGTAACAAGTGACTGTCTCTGCGCTCATGTGACTGTGGTGTAGTTTGTTTATAGCCTAACGTTAGCTTTTTACTTCTGATGATTGCATTTGACTTCAAAAATCACAACAGTTGTATTCATTTATGAAGATTATCTTGCTGAACAAAACTTGTAAATATCATAAACGTGTGTTTGCAACATTGCTTATTTTCTGCAATAATCCAAAACCCAATGGAAAAATCCCATTGGCTTTATGTCGAGGGAACCAGGGCGACGCTTGCTTCCTGGTTGGCCTAGAAAAAATACATCATCCCTGGAGCACTCTATAGCGGCCCTTGTAGCCATAGGGAAATGCTAAAATAGATAAATGCAAACACCATAGCACAAGTCAAAGTCAGGGAACTATTCTTAATAATATGAGTTACACAGCAACATCTATTTATAGTTTGTGAACATTAGCTAACATAAGCTATTAGTCATACCAGAACAAGTAAAGATGTAGCAGCAAAACACCTGGTTGTATTCAAGGACTCGTTTTGTTGTTGCTGTTATTTTAAAGGTGCAGTGCGTAGGATCTGGGGGCATCTAGCGGTCAGGTTGCAGATTGCAACCAACTGAAATTTTTCCCGTGTGCCAAGCGTGTCGGAAAACTACGGTGGCCGACCCAAAACGTGAAAGCCACCGACAGTCCGTCGCTTCCGACCTCCCTCCAAAGCCACTCCCCCAAAATTATTATTATGAACTTATCATAATTAACTTAAACAATGAACACGGCTATTGTTAGTACTCACAGCTGTCAAGCAAGCAGCTTGTGGAAGACTCCGCTGGCAGGCAGGTAGACAGACATGCAGGCTGTTCAGTCATTTCATCTGAGAATTTCAACAAATATAACAGATATAATGTACTTGAACAGCAGTACCAATGCTACCTTAAAGTCAGTAACCAAGAAACAAATTGGCACATCAAAGATTGAATTATTCTATATGGAAAAAAAAACATAGATTACAGAAAAAAACCTGATTGCATGCAGTATTTATTAGGGATGCACTGATCAGACTTTTTCAGTCCCAATGCCAATAGCAATACCTGGGCTTTGGGTATCGGCCGATACCGAGTACCGATCCGATACCAGTGTTTAGTTAATGAGCTGTATGTCTCACTGTGTGGAAGTGACTGGGATCCTTCTTTTGTGTGTAAGACAACATCTGGTTTGACTTAAACAATGCTTTCTTAACTTTTTTAAACACAATTTAACAAAATATAAGATTTGTTATTCATTATTAAAATAATAAATCGTATAAATAAGCAATTTAATGAAAAATCTCCAAAATGAACAGTAAAGTCTAAACATTTTCAATGCAGCAACAAATTGTTCAAAACTTAAACAGGAATTAAAATTCCAGTATATAATGTATATAGAATATAAACATAGAATTTAATTAAATACATCGTCAACGATATCTGATCCAGCTGTTTGAGTCAGTATCGGCCTGATATCCAATCCGGTATCGGTACATCCCTAGTCTTTATATCAACTGTATTTTACTGATGCTTTTGCAGTTGCAATGATTTTCATCTGGAGCCAAAAACAGCTTTTTGACGGCTCTCTAAATAAACCAAATAATCAGGGGAGGTGTTCATATTGACTCGCTAATACCATCAATTTAGTTTGATGCAATAATGATGAGATATCTGAACTCTTTGATTGGTGGCTTGGAGTGTGTATACAGACAGTATGTCAGATATTAAGTACACCAAACACCAGCCAAGGACACCTAAACTTCAGAGGACGACTACTCTCCGCCGCTCTATAGAAAACTCTATGCATCTTTAACAAGCAAATGTTTAAATCCCTGCCCGTTTGCCACTGCCGTCTGTGCCCACCCTGTGTTGATGACTTAATTTAGACCAAACAATCTCGAGATGAAGGTTACTGTGGATGGACTGGCATTGCAGATTAGATGGGGATAAATAAATAATGGACTCAGAATGAGGCAACAAATTATGCTCGTCGTCTCCCCAATTCAAATCAATGGCGTCCAATCTATATGTGTGTCCTTGGGATGGTTGTGGTTTGGAGAGCTGCGGGGCATGATGGTGCACAACAAATTGCTGACTGTCTTATGTGGTGTGCTGCTGGTCACTCCAGGGAGCTGGCCCGCCTGCTTTAATAGGGTGGTCAAGGTCCAACACATGAACAGAAAGCCAATACGAGGACTCTGGATACTGGGGTCAGGAGATCGTCGAGCATTATCCCTCTCTCGCTAATGCACTCTCTTTCTTGCTATGTTAAATGCTCAGGTATGCAATCTTACCATTTCCATTAGTCGCATTTTTCTCACTCATTTCCTTCCACCTTGTTCTTCTTCTGCTTACGCTGTACTCGCTCCCTCGCTACTGAAATAAGGGAGCCCAGTTGGACGGCGGTATGCAGAGGTCGGCTCGGCCTCGCTTCTCATTCCACCTCTGGAGTGGATTACTAAATGGAAATGACCGCAGGGTTCGCAGGTCCACCCTGATCAGCTCACAGCTCCTTCCCTCTCTCTTTGGCTGTCTCAAACCCGTTCTCTTTTTTAAAAGGTGCTGAACCCTCACCAAGTCCCTGAGACCCTCATATATATACGGCTCTCCAACCCCCTGGTTGTTTGAATCCACCAGCTGTGGTTGTATCAATATTAGAATCAGTCTCTTCTCCACTGCAGTGCAACACTGTTCACAGTGGAGAGACAGCATTTCTGTGTGCAGAGATTAAACCTCAGGATTTATTTTTCATCTTAAAGGTGTACTCCAGAGATTCATTATTGGACGCCCAAGTTGGGGGAAGATATATATATTTTAAATGGTCAAAAGCAATGCAGCAGAGGCCAAGATATTCTCACTATACTGATTCAAGCTCCAAAAAAAGACTGGATCCTACATTCCCCATGATGCAACTTGATAGTGCATATCATTGGGCACCCCCTGCATATCAAAATAAAGGCCCACAACTAAAGCCAACAGTTTGTAACAGTTTTTATGTTCAAAATTTGAAGTCTTCAAGCCAAAGTCAGGATAATCCTGATGACATTGCAAGACTAATTTTCCTGGACTTTGGTGAGTTCACCTCCAGAGACGCAGTTTCCATGGTTGGGGAAAAAAAAAAGAAGCAAAACAGAGCTTTGTAGACACCAGGATTAAGACTGGAAACGTCATATTCTTGTGCCAGCGACAAAAACAATCAGCACAAAAATGTTGAAAAGCAAAAAAAAGTGGGGAAATTACAACTCTTAAGGGCGTTACACAACAGCAGCATTTATTTTTTGTGATTATTTTGCAAGTCAATATGTTTTTTTTTTAAATGTTTTTGTCATGAATACGTTCACGCAGAACATGAATATTAGGGGGCGAAAAAGCAATGTAATTTTTTTCCCCTCAATTTTCTGAGTTTTTTGCACCGCAAATAAATCAACCAATTAAGTTGCGCGGAACAAGTGGAGTTGCGTCTATATTTATGAAACAACAACACAGAGGCTCCATAGTCCAAAACAAGACGGCAAACTTTATGACTCCTTTCAACCTTGAGAAGGGCAGCGCAGACCATATCCACTCCTTCTGTTCTTACCTTTCACAATAAAAGCCCTAGACATGTATAATATTTGCAGGTGAGTATTTTGCATTTTTGTGTCATTTATTCGTCCCGTCCCCAATGTGGAAAGGCCTTTAAAGGGGAAGTGTGCCAATTTCACGCATCAAAGTCTTTTTTTTTCAGGTCTTGGGGAGTCCTACTGCTTATGTGGAAAAACAAAATTGCATAAAGAAGCCTTTTTGCGGCTCCAGAGGGAGCTGCATTAAATCCGACACATTGCCTTAAGTGATGTCACTTGAGGCAAACGTCTAAACGACCAAACGTAATTCACAATGCAGTTTTGTTGTATGGGAATCTAGATTTTAGGAGCCCCGCTTCTCATCTCTGCTTGAGGCTAACTGTTCAAGACTGCATTAAACGCTACTAGGATAACACACCTGAATCTCTTACCAAACTGTTGCAAGTTGCATTGTGGGTAATGTAGACGACAACAAAGAGGAGTGCTTCGGATAAAATAAGACAATTTATTTTTTTTAGAAAACTATCCACTGTGAGTCTGACAATGTTCGACAAACATTAAATTACTACCAACTAGAACCGTCCTTGACCAAAGAAATTCTTAGTCGACACTCGCATACACTACCACACAATTTTGTTGACTAATAGATTAGTTGATTTAATCGACAGATCTTTGAAAGTTTCTCCGCAAAGAATCACACAAAAGCACCACTTTAAGTCATGACATGTGCTCATACATTTCTTGGAAATAAGTCATTCAGCATGAAAAAAGCACAAAAAACAACAAATCGGTGGCAATCGGTGGCAACAATCGACTAAGAGGTGGCAGCCCTACCACCAACCATTACCTGCTGATGTGTGTTTAGCTCAGGGTAACTGAATAAGTCAAAGCTATGCCGACTGTGCGGTCATTTGGAAAATTATGTGGGAGTAGGAACATGCTTCAGTTACATGACAGCAAGGCTACCACCTAAACAAACACAGCGTTATCACTTCGGTGACCCCCTCCATCTAGCAGCATTCCTATAATTCCAATAATGGAAAAAATATGAAAATGATCTACAGCCTTTTTCTTCCTCAATGTTTAATTGGAATGTTTAACATTCCCTTCTTTATTAGCCCTGTGGTGACTCGCTCCCTCCCTCAACACGGGGGGGGAAAAACTGATTGAGGTTTTAAAGACTCAATCCCAGTCGAATTGCAATTGCAGAGGCTTTTAATTAGATAAAGCTTGGCTGGTTTGAACATATACTTTACAGCCGTGTCAGGCTAAAAGGGTCCACGTGTCGTAAATATCACCCGAGACATTAATAGAATTGAGATTAGAGGGCAGAATGTGTGGATCAGCGTAAAAAAGGCAGCCGGCAGTGGGACAACTTCATGCAGTGAGCTATTTATAGCTGCTCAAATGGACGGCTCCATTAATATAAGGCTTACCCTTTCTGGAAATGTAAATCACCGGGGCCACGGCTCGACGTGCATGTTATACAGCTGCAGTATGTCAGAGTTAACAGTACCGTCTCTCTGATTTACAGCGGTCCGGGATAAAGCAAAGAAGATTGCTTCATTTTTGTATACAATCCTTCCGGACATCTGGCGCGTTTTAAGTCAATATGGTATCTTTTCTCTCTACTTCTGAAAAACCACTAAGCATATGGCAGCAAAGGATATATATTTTTAATTGAGCAACGTTTCAGAAAAGGCGGCATGAGGACGAGCTTCTCGGCAGACAAGAATACAGATGTCTAAAGTGTGGCATTAGAGCCATGTTGAGACCTGTCATTCATCCGCTCTCTTTTCATTTCTGCCCTTGATGTTTATATTATTCACAGACAGAGGCAAAGCAAGCCGAACACCAAAGATGGTGGGAGATCAGATCGCAGCCTCAGTGGACACCTCCACAAGGCTGAGGGCTGATCAATAACCTCCACATTTCCAAACTGCATCGGATTAAGTCCAACACGCCTTGTTTTTTTAAAAAACCACAGGCTCCGGGTTTAATTGAGAAGCATCTCACGTAGAATCAGAGGGCTCATGTCTGTTCTTTTGAAATAACTTGTCATTTTCTCTCTCTTTCTCGAGCATATCAGCTCGCTCCTTTTCTCTCTAATCCCCCTCCCCTATTCGCTCTCTCGCTCTCTCTCTCTCTCTCTTTCTCTCTCTCGTGCTGTCATCACTGTCTGTGTGAACACTGCACACAGCTCAAGTGCTCTGCTATACTGTACACCCCTGCATCCATGTGCTGTATGACTCAGAGTACACAGCTAACCAGTGGTGGAAGAAACCTTCAGATTTTTTCACTTCCTGAGACTAAAAGTAGCAATGCCACAACGACAAAAGTGCTCCTTTAAAAGTAAATGTATACATCAGTAGGCCTGTTACCATAGAAATGTGCTTAAAGGACCCTACCTGTTTTCAAAATAAGTGATTGGGAGCATTTCTATTGCCTCTGTAAGGCTCTCAACATGGTGAAGGCTGAGCGGTACTATTAGTGCCTTCAAAAATGAAACTCTTGAGCCTGTATACACAATTCTCTCGCCGTTTAAGTGGTTAATTTGTGAGAACACCGCTGCTAAGCAACGGCAATATAAACGTTACTGCCGCCGTCGAGAGGACACAGAGGTTAACAATTTAGCAAGCTTGCGAGTAGGTAACGTAATGCAGGAAATGCAAAGGCATAATGACATAATGAGGCCGTTGGGGATATCCACTTTTTCCTCAGACATATTACAAAATTATGAAGAAAACAATGTACGACTAAAATTACATTATATTAACTTATCACACGTCAAAAAAATTAACTTCCAAGGCTTCCGTCATTTCTGACAACATCAACAAACACATCACAAGTTGTGAACTCGGAGCTTTCAAAACTTTCCACTTACGAGGTTGCGAGTACCACAAGAGGGGGTCGTGCATATGGACTCTTCTCGTGAACGCGGTAAACACGACCCCATTTGAAGGCACCATAACAGCACCAACAGTGCAAACAAGGGCAGCAGTGCTGACAGAGCTAACAGTGGCTGTATTTGAAACTGCATACTACACTAGCAGTGCGTACTGATTTAGCAAAAATGTAGCATATAGTATGCAACAAAAGCAAAATCTACAGTATGCCAAAAATACACAGATGTACTGATGAAATCTATCTCAGCACGGAGAAGCTCTAATTACAACACACACAGAGGGAGACTGACTTTATTCTCTTTTCAGGTAGACATTATTCCTCTATATCTTTACATAGCAAACAGTTGTTTGCTGCTATATTAATGCTCTGGATATCACATAGAGAGCACTTTTAACTACAAATCATGCAGTATTTAGCTTATATAGAGTATTTGTTGACCATTTTCAAATACATGTTGCAGATTTATATTTTTGGATTGGATTTTTGTACTGCTCCAGGCACGAATTCATCAATTAAGCTTCCTTTGAGTTTGAGTTATTTATTCCACCGCAGTGAACTCGGAATTTGGTCGAAGTTAAATTATAGCGGCCTCATAATTTGGTACTGCAGTTTAAATGCAGATTGTTTCGAAACGTCTGCAGGGATTATTACCTCGTAATTATAATGTAACTTTTTTATGACTTGCCATTTTAATTTTACAATAAAGGCATCAGTCATAGAAAGATGACATACAATATGATTTTAATTCAACTGACTCAAACTCCCCGACCCCTTCCCTACACAGAAACTAAAGGGGTCTACCTGCATACAGAGTGACTCACGTATAAAGCTATTGCCAAGGAGACAATGCAATTGTGAAAAAAAATCAAAAAGACAAGTTTATCTTGCACAGTAATCAAAAACAGAATGCTTAATATCATATATCATAATAAATCATAATAGCAGTCTCTTTCTCCAACCCTAAGCAATATTATGTAACTTTTGTCAAAAAATGAATGCAGATTTGATGTTCACTGCACACGGATTTCACAACTCAAGCAAGTTTTACTTAATTTCCATATTGTACAGAAATAAATGAAAAGAAAAAATGAATGCCTGGATAATGTGAAAAATACATAGATATTCCTAAAACACAATAGCATGGTTTGCAAAATGTGTTCATTTTGATTTATAAAAAAAAATGATTCCCAAACACTCATATTTTTGCCCAAATCTTACTATTAGATTAAAAACTTAACGATTTACGTAAAGTCTTCATAAAAGGCTCAAAATGTCTGCGCGAGACAGCCCTCAAGGACGTGATGATTTGACGGCGGGACAGTCCTAAACCCTCACAGACTTTGCGGGAACACGCCTCAAAGTCTGTGAGTGTGGACATTGGAATTGGGCCCTCTAACTACTTGAGATCAATACCTAACCTTAACCATCTCGCGAGAGTTTCCCCAACTCAAGACACGACCACAAAAACACGCAAAAACTCTCACGAGACTCACTGCCCGACACTCTATCCTATAACCTTAACCTTTCGAGGCCAATGTCAGACTTTAACCAATCTCTTGAGTTTCTCAAATTATAAGTTATCTTCCAGACATGACCCAAGAGACAGAAGTAAAGGAAGTGTTTTAAAAAAAATAATAATAATTGCAATGGATTGTATGTTATAAGCTTATTCTATATTTTTTATAATGTTAATCGGAAAATTAACTAGTAACTCTACCTAGGAAACAGTACAATATTTCCCTGTGATGTGTAGTGAAGTAGAAGAATACAAACATAAAATGAAAATAATAGTAAGGGTAAAAGTACAAGTACCTCGAAATCATACTTCTGTGCAATGCTTGTGTGTAAATGTACTTTGTTATTTTCCACCACTGCAGCGACGCAAGCTGTTACCTCGACAGAGTGATGTGCTGAATGTCGTCGCATATGATGACTTTGCAGAGCTTTTCACTGACCTCTCTTACACCATATGGTGACCTTCGTACACTGTAGGCCTCAGAGGGATGGCGAAAACGCTGGTTTATACACACACACACACACACAGAGAGGACAACAGAGGTAGATATACATACAGATGACAGTCCGAGGAAAGGTGCAGAGGACCTAGAGGTGGTCTGGTATCAGTGCAAGTAAATACAGCAGACATGAAAGTGAGAGAATTATTATTTTCATGGCTCTCAAGTGAGTTATAATGTGATTTTTGAAAGGAATTAGGCATTTAGTGGTGAACAAATGAGTCAAAGGCACTTATCTATTCTTATACATCAGAACCAAGAGGTTATATTGTAGAGTGTGCCAGCGGACGCAAGGCTACATGGAATGAAATAGACTCTCAACAGGCCAATTAAGTAGGAACGTATTCATTCCACTCGTCCAATGATCATATAACTAATATGGCCGAGGGATGAAAACATATATTTGCACATGACCACCAAATGCACAAATGTGGCAGCTTTATGATTAGAATATAAAGACATGAAACAAAGGACAAGCAGCTGGCGTATGAGGCGTAATGAAAATAAAATGTTAATATGAATTTTTCATGGAGGAACCCGTGTGACAATTGCCTATGTGTGCATTTTCCGAACAGCCATACATTATTCAACAACAGGGTGCGACTTGAAACGGTGAGTTTATTCTTACATTTCACTCGAGAAAAATGCAGAATTTAATGAAATCTATGAATAAAATAATGATATAATTATATATAAATACGTCAAAGATGGAAGATGGAGTGTTTTTTTTACATCCACAACGGGGCTTAAGTTGCTCATCGTGATTCCAGGACTCCTAAATCTTGCGGATATGTTCATGGAACACAACAGAGTGTACAGAAGGAAATCCACAGTAATATAAAATCCCTATAGATACTGAGCAGATTTACCTGGTGAGAAAAAGGCCCAAAGGACCGTAATATATAAACCTGCAGAGAGCTGCCGCAATATTAAAATAGAAATAAAACACAGATAAAGAGCTCTTTGCAATTGAAGAGAGAGAAAAAAAAATCCAATCATGATGTATAATAAACCTGAAAGCAATGACGGTAATTATCATTTAACTCTGATGCTTTCATTCTCATATTATTTTAATGGCTTTACTTCCTGCGGTATTTTATTTTTACCAAACTGTAATTATCTGATGGATGCGGGTGTATTTGTAGTTTCATTGCTGTAAAACTGTATAAAAGTGGCAATTTCTCTAAAAACAATTTCCTGTGTGAATCGCACTTTGTGTTACACACTCGCACGCTGACACCTCTACCATCTTCCATTGTTCCCACCATCTGCATTTCTGTGGAAACACAGGAAAGGTAATTTTTAGCAAATGCTTTTTGGCAAAGAAAGAAACAGTATTTCTCCTTAATTTATCAACATATTCAAAAGTGAAAGTCAACAATAAATACGGTATATAAAAGAATGTGTGTCCACTAAGTGTTAACAGAGACCATCAAATGGAAATTGAAATATTTCAGATCACAATCTGTTCAGGACTGTTAATTTTACACCTAAAATTCAGCAAAAAAGCTAAAATTATGTTCAAGTTAATTAATCTCTCGAGGCCTGCTTCTGATTGAGCAAGACATTTGTGAGTCTCTCATCTAATATATCTAGTTAAACTTTGAATGTGCTAAACTACAAACTGGGTAAAGGAGGCTAAAAATATATGTATGGTAAACATTTGTGCTGCAAATATCATCTCTTTATGTGAATCTGGTATCACCTTTGGTAACTCGTAATCCGTTTTAAAGGTACAGTGTGTAGGATTCGGCGGCATCTAGCGGTGTGGTTGCAAATTGCAACCAACTGAGGATCGTTGATCCCCCGAAATGTTACACACTGTTCCTTTAATAGTGTTTATTTCCAATCGAAGCTGAACATGAACCAGAAAACTTAAGTCTCCTGGAACGTTTGTGAGTCGTCCACAAATCATTAATCACTCATGCTCTTCCATGGCAGCAATATTTTAAATATTTTTAGGTGTATTTTACAAATAAACATGTAAAAACAAGCTAACGTGGAGGGGTATTGGCTAAACGTGATGTTTAGCTTGAAGTATTTTGTTTAAGTATGTAAACACTGAACATTAAGGTGAAACGTGCACTAAAATGTTGAGTAATATAGCATGTTTAAGCGTTTTACAATATTTATTACTAGCCTATATGTATACTGTACCTTAAAATGACATTTGGTGGCAGCCAGTGCAAAGTTAGCTAAAATCATGTTAGCTAAAAGTGCTGATCCAAAGTTTAAAGGTGGTTATAAAAACTTTTATTAGCTATGCAGCTTATGGTTACAGTGGAAAAAGGGTGCGTAACTGTGTAAAAACATATTCAAAAATAATTACAAATAAATAATAATTATTTGTGAGATTGCCCACCACTACCAGCTAATCATGTCTATTAGCCATCGTAAGTGGCCAGCAGGCCCTAAACCTAATTGTAATTCTATAAGGTGATGGCGGACCCCGCCACTATTAATACAAAATAAAGGGAATGCTTTTTAATATGTGCATCTACATTACATAGCTTTTGCTGCAAAAGTGTTATTAAAAAAATAATATTTACCTAAAGATAAACTTTATAAGGATTCAAATAACCACAATACTTTTCAGATAGTAGTCAAAATTCCCATTCATGCAGCAAACACTTTGGAGTATTTCTGAAAGCTTCCGTGGTTTGACAGCCGAACATATTTTTGTAACATTCTCAAGGTTGAGAGGAGCGGCGTATAAATCCCGCTTTGTAGTGCTTGGGTCAGCGCCATGTCCAGCTGAGGTCTGCATGACCTCCACTGTCTTCTGCACCTGTTTTTCCACATCCCCTTGTGCACCGGCTTCCCTTTATATATACAAGTTCAAAAGCGGTCTTCAGGCTGCGGCTCTCTCTCCGCATCTTTCTTTCTATACTCAGCCTTGTAATGTTTGTCAAACTGACCGTTCTAGCTATACCCTCTCTTTCTCCTGACTTCCTGTCAGTCTTTGCCCTTGGCGCTGCGGCTATTCTTGCTCAGCACCGAGCTAAGTTCATTCAGCAGATTAGGCGGCATCATGGCCTCCCCGCCCAGAACAGGTCTCCTGCCAAGGGTCTTAGAGCCACTCTGAGGAGGAACAGGCAGAGCCAAGTGCTGGGAGTGTCTGGACGGGGACAAGGAAGGGAGGCGTCGAGTTTGGCCGGTATCCACGGAGCTTCTTCTGTACGGGACTTCTGGGGCCCTGAGCGTGTCGTTGTGCTTCGGGCAGTTGGCTGTGGTGTTTGTCTTGTGGGGGACAGTGGCGTACTTGGTGGGCCTCGGGTTGCCGTCAGCAAGAGAAAACCTCTTGTCTGTCAGCTGTGGGCAAATATGGCAGATAAAGATGAATCGCAATAGATAGAATTCAAGTCAACCACAGTGGAACTACAGTGGCAACCTTACCACATCTGTGCTGTCAGGAGAGTTCCTTTGTACGGAAAATTTACATACAATGTTCACATCAACATCACGGTGGTGGCAACGAGTCATTTGAATGTGTGAAATGTTCTAACAAAACCTTTGAGCTGAAGCATTGAAAGCATATTCCTCTGCTTCTCCCGATGTAACTTGAATGTGGCAGAAAAACGGTCAGCAAATGTGTGTATATATATATTGATCTGTTCGAAATGTACCTTAAAGGGAGATTTGTCAAGTATTTAATACTCTTATCAACATGGGAGAGGGCAAATATGCTTGCTTTATGCAAATGTACGTACATATTTATCATTGGAAAATCAATTAACAACACAAAACAATGACAAATATTGTCCAGAAGCCCTCACAGATACTGCATTTAGCATAAATAAATATGTTCACTACTCAAGCCCAACAGGAAACAACAGCTGTCAGTGTGTCAGTGTGCTGATTTGACTATGACTTGCTCCAAACTGCATGTGATTATCATAAAGTGGGCATGTCTGTAAAGGGGAGACTCGTGGGTACCCATAGAACCCATTTTCATTCACATATCTTGAGGTCAGAGGTCAAGGGACCCCTTTGAAAATGGCCATGCCAGTTTTTTCTCGTCAAAATCTAGCGTAAGTTTGGAGCATTATTTAACCTCCGGAATATCGATTGCATTAATGTGTGGTGTTAAAATGAATTAAAACACGTAATTATTGCATTAACTTTGTCATATATATATATATATACATATATACTGTATATTCATGGCTGGCTTAAACCATAAGGCGCCAAAACGGCTAGAGCTGGCCCTGTGTACTGTATATCTATTGATTTTCTCACCTGTTTGCTGGTATTGTGGTTGTGCGTTGGAATCTTCCGGCCTTCAGTCACCGCTCTCCCTCTGGAGGATTTGTGATCTGCAGCTTCTTTTGAGTTACTGGTCTTTGAGCAGAGGTCAGAACCGTACTGAAGACACACAAAGCCAACAGCAGATATTACTAGTACGGTTATACATTTTTATAAATATTTTTTTGGCGGTGATTCAATGTAGACAACAAAGATCATGTTCATGTTGATTAATTTATTTTCCCTTTAAGTTTTTGGGATGTTTGAACTTGGCTTCTTCTACATATGTCAAAGCAAAGGGGTAACACACATAAAAACACATCTATACACTTATACAGACATTTCTTTCATCGTGACTACGAAATAACTCCGATACAGAAAGAAGAAATGGCAGAGTTAGTGTCAGTTTACATGATGTATAGGTCTAGATTGCTGCTTTTAGTCTAGACTAACACAGGGATCTTTAAAAACGAAGGAAAGTCAGAGGGTCACGATCCCTCCGTGCTATCGCTGCAGTCCGACTCTGTTCTGATCTCTGGCTAAACTTTCTCTTTAACAACTTCTCCTTTTACATCAATGTGACCCCTGGACCTATAGAGCTGTCTCTCTTTAACAAATCTGTATTTCATCACTGCTATGACCTGTCCTTGGACCTTTTACACCCTCACCGCAACCCCTTCGACACTCCACCACCACCACCACCACCACCAGCCATTCCACCTCGCTTCAAAACCAGGTCCTCCATCGCCAGTTGCTATGGAAACTGTCGGGAGCACAATGCTCGCTAACAGGTAAGAGAAAGGAAATCAAGAACACTGAAGTGCTCTCTGTCTACTTTCTCATCTACACTTTCTCTCTCTCTCTCTGCCCTTTCCACCAGTCCTGTGTCCTTCCCACAAGCCCCCGTGTTGGAAGCTGACAATCCTGATATTTAGCGGATTTGGGAGGAGAATCCTAATATTTTTAGCCGGCTCCAGTCTGCTATGGATTTAGTTGTTGCCGAGCTAAGAGCTTCTGCAAAGAGCAGGGAAAAGTCACTGAGCTCACTGAAATAAACACCTTGAAACACTTAGAAACAACAGACAAAAAATTGGCTTCGCCTTTTAGATCAATCTCTCCCTGACAGTGTTGCCCTTTTTACTCGCTAACCCAAACTAAGGCACTAAAAGGCTTTTACAGTAAGCACCTGTGATAAACAACGCCGCGCCGCAGACAGGTTCCCATAAAGGAAAGCCGAGCGGAGGGGCGAATAGCGATTAAATGTGCTGAGCATACAATACGGAGCGGAGATACGGTTAGATCTTTCAGTTTAGGGATGAGTGCGAATGTTCAAGTTATAGTCATTTACTCGGATACGAGCGGAATAGACACACATATTTAGCCTAATGAGGAAAACAAGATGGTTATTTCACCGAGAGTGAACAATAATACGGAAATATGACACAGCCGTAGCTGCTCTGCCTGTGTTTGCTTTGCCTTGCATTATTTATGCCATATGTGCTGTGTCAGCGCCTGACAGCGACAACACTTAGCTGTATCTGGGGGCTAAGTACCACAATGTGATTGTTACACTCGCCTTGACCTTATTCTCACAGCTTTTCCACATAAAATGATTTATGTTATTGCTGAGTGACCTCGAAAACTTTACAGTTCTTCTCCCTGTTTATGTGTTTTCATCTGCCTAACCTGCACAATGGAAACGGATGATTTGGGGGGAAATATGATTTATCATATCTCCTTGTTCTGAGATACAAAAGATGATTTATTCCCGGGTCGTAATCGAGTGTATTTCTCAGATGTGTCCGCAATGTGCGCGTCCACATTTGCTGATATTTGGGGTTTTTTTTTGCAGTAAGAGGGTTAAGAGAAAAGATAGAAAACTTCTCCCAAAGTCACCAGCATGATCTGCTCATTAAATCTGCTTCATCAAGCGTTCGCATGAGTGCATCCCTCGATCTTGTTTCTCTGTGTTTGCACGTCATCTTACCTTCATCCTGATGATGTCCGTCACCCAGCTGACCTGCGCCTCCCTCGTCTCGCAGCAGAAATGCCTGAGGAGGGAAAGCTCGGTCGCATGAGTCACTGATTTGCCAACCTTGTTATTTTCACACTAATTTGAACCAGGTGACTGGATGTGGTGAGTCACAGAACTGGACACAGTTCCACGGAGAGGGGACAGTTCATTGATCACTGTAAATAGACATGATGAAAAGGGTGGGCTGTGCTGTCACTACTTATGATGACATGGATCTACACCGTCTAAGTGCAGGGGGTTGGTGATTTGTGGTGTAAGTAACAATCTAGAATGATGGTTTAAAGGTCTAATATCATGCTCATTTTCAGCTTCATACTTATGAGTCATCATTGTTAATATAGTTTAACAGCACTGATGGACCCACAGTCTAATCTATTTGGAAGTGACGTGCTTTAAATCCAACTTCTTAACTCTCCGCACACTCGATTCCTTCTGTTTTATAGATATTTCTAAGTAGAAAAGGGTAAAAGTCAAACTCATCAATTATTGAATCAGAGAACGTCTGCAGCAGCACTCACCATTGTTGTTTATCAGTGTAGACTGTGAAGCCCCAGCTGTTAAACGAGAAGGACACAGTTCAGACTCGGAGATTTTGCTTTTTTTTTTTTTAAACTTGCAATGTCCTGTGCACCGACGTTATTCGGAAGACAAAAGGTTATAAACATGTTTTTGTGAAAGGAAAGTGGAATTTTAAAGTATTCAACTCCAGAAAAGAAAAAAAAGTTGTTGAGAAAGTATTGTTAGAGACAGAAGCAGATGAAAACATTTTCATTAAAATGCAACAGTGGATTTAATTAAGTTTCAGCCCACACGTTTATTAGGGTAGGGAGGATTCACCTATCTCTCGATGCGATAGTATCATGATATACCACGATAGGTATCGCGATTCTACAAGTATTGCCGTTCGATATTACGATTTATTGCAATTTTTGTTAACTTTTTTAACACTAGACCATGGGAAAAAGTTGAATAATACACTTCTTGGGACTTTAAATTTGGAAAATATCGAAATTAAAATTGTTTGATTTTCAGCATGTATGTAGTCAGAGATGTCCTGAAGTCAAATATATCGATCATTGTCAGACATCATTTATTAAAACATTTCCTTCACAAATTAGTGGTATTTTTTTTGTTTTATTTATAAGGTACATGTAACTTTTTAAACTACTGGTTATGTTTTATATGCAGTTCCCTTTGTTAACACCTTATTTTGAAAACCGGACGTAGTCAAACGTGTATACTTCCGCTAACTTCTCCAAGGTGGTCTCTAGCTCTCCCGTCAGCTCCGGTCACTTTATACATCCATGGTCAGCTCCATCGGGGCCGTTTGAATGTATTTAACATAAATGTCAATATATGGGTGCTCTACAGTTGTAGCGTCGGACGATTTAACACGAGTGACGGCTGGCTTGACCGCACGTTACCGCAATACGATAACGTTTCCTGGACATGACAGAGTTAGCATGCAGCTTTAGCCATGATGGCAATAGCTCTGCTTTTCCTGGCAATTTGTGAAACACAAAATGTTTCCATACTTTACTGTATGTGTAGCGTTTACCACGTCGGATATAAAATGTGAGGGTGCAGGTCGTATCCACAATGACCCTCCGCTGTTTTCTGCTTTGTCCTTTCGGCTCACGGCAGCGGGCTGTGGTTTGTTTTGGTTGACGGATACGGAACGGATGTGACGTCACGTTACTCAGACTACAACAATAAAAGCGCTAACTTCTTTTTACCTCCCTATAGACTCAAATGAAGCAAATATATCGATTCTGGCATTAAAAAAAATAATTTAAAAATTGTAAAAATATGTGATACATAGGTGAATAGAATTTTTTTCCCGCCCCTAATATTTATGCAAAAGTGTACAATACACAGAGCTCACACTACTCACTATGAGCCTTAAATGATGCACTGAATGTTGTTGCCATATGTGCATTAAATGATTCTTCCCACAACATTTATGCGTACATACATGTACATATGTGTGCGTTACAGTGTGAATTATACCTGCACAGAGGCAGTATAAGGTGAAAAAGAGCACCTTCCTGGAGAATACACCTTCCCTGAAACCCTTCACAGCTGTGGCTTGAACAGGAGCAGAGAAGTGGGGGAAGAACAAAGCGAGAGAGGGGGCAGAGATAGAGAGCCCGCAGCCTGGAGCACCACTCCTGTGAGTTAAGGCAGCCGATCCAACCCCGCAGTAGGCCGCTCACAGATAGACCTCTGCCTAATGAGGTACTGGAGCGCTGCCTCTCCTAACCCTCTCACTGTGACTCTCTCCATTCTCCTCAGCACTCTGTCTTTATTTCTTTATTCACCGTATCACTTCTCCCACAGCCCACTCGACAGTATATCTATGATACCGCGCTGTATCGCCCTCTCCTTCTGTCCCTCTTTCCCCCCCCTCTCTCTCTCTCTTCATCTCCCACTCCTGCTCTCTTATCCACTTTCTCTCCCCCTGAAGGACGGCGTAATGCAGACAATCGCTTTGCTGGACTCATTTTTCACGCTTCCCCAGACTCCAAATTCCGACATGGGGGAAAATTATGAGGAATTAGAATTGGGTAATGTGAAATATAGGGGTTTTTTGGCTTCTCAAAACTTTTCCTCTTTGTTCGACCAAACCGCTGAGGGGTTTTGGCATGTGTCATCAATTATAATAATGGAAGATCATTAAAATAAAACAGTGGCGGCGATGTTTTTCTATGTGCGGAATAATTTGTATTTGTTAAAATGCAATTACATTTAATCAATTTCGTTACAGTGAAAAATACGATGGGGTCAGGGTTATCTCCTGGTGACGCTAGACTTTAAAGGGGGAAGAGGAAGGGCAATATATCTTTCGTGGACAAACAGTTTACACGCAAACAAACACAGCGGCGATGCTAAATAATCACTTGTTCATCTTAATAACAGGAAGGTGGAGCAGTTTTGGGCTCTAATGAGTCACGTTTGACCACATTCATTATGCAAGTTTTTACAGAAAAACAGTGTACTGCACCAAAAAAAAGATATGCAAGGAGGGAAATGGAAATGAATAAAAAATGGCCATTAAAACTGGCTCGTAATTGTCGATTGACCGCTGTGGCGGAGGCAGTTGTGTCTGTGATTTAACATCTGGGAGAAGCAGGTGTAAAATTTGCAGCGCTGTTGTTTTATTGGCTGCTCTCAGAGGGAGAGAGACTAGCCATCATCCTCATTTCAGTCATATCTATATGACAATGAAAACCATTTCACTGATGGAAACAAGGAATATTGCCGCAAATGAATAAATGCTCATAAAATGCACTTCACAGGAGCTCCAAATAAAAGCTATTAGACTGAATTTATATTTTCCCATGTATTGCATTATACTAGATGCAATCCTCTGTGTTTTGTATGAAGCTGACAATCATGTACTTATTACCTTTCATTGTTTTTTACGCATTTGCAGCGGTAATCTTGTCGAAACACAAACATGTAGTTTACTTTGACATCATCTTCACATAATGTGAGTGTAATATATTTGAATGTGAAAGCTCAATGCTGACCTTGGAATCAGCAGTTTGAAATAAAAAAAAAAGGATTGTCCACTTACTAGGTTTTTCTAAAGCTTTCAGTTTACATAGCATGGTCTTCCTCAATGGATGGAGTAGCATGACAGAAATAAAGCTTATCGGGTCACGGTTTCTTCTGTCAAAATACTTATTTAATTACTTACTTTATCATTAAGGAGACCTTTTTAGTCTTTAGTATTTAAGGCCTTTGCACACCAAGTCTTTAATTTTTGTTGAATGTTTAAAAATAAATTTGCGTTGTGTCAATCACGTTTACGACTCCGAAACTTTCGTCCCTCATCCGTCACTGTTTTTTTCCAATGGAGTGGTTGCTTTGGTGAGATCATAGACGGATAAAAAGGCTTCAGTTCCCCGTCGGAAACAAAGACTGTATAGCTGTCTCATGGCAAGGTGAACCGGCGAAAAATATTCTAAATATAGCAGACACTTAAACTGATATAGATCTTTTTAGTTGGGCCTTTCTTTTAGGTGGCTAAAATATATTTTGCTGCCGTCCTCGTCCACAGCAGAACATTGCTTTGCTTCCGTGCGGTAACTCCTGTCTGCTTCTCCAAACTGGGGGGCGTGCCGACCGTCAGTTAATGTAGGTAATACACTGATTCTGGATAAGAACCTCAACATCAGGTCTTAATGGTCAGCAATGCATTTAAATTTTGAATTACAGTATTACAGGATGCTTGTGAGTGTGGTTTACCTGTTTGGAGGTTTGAGTTTTTTCTTCAGGCCGAGGTAACATTTCACAGAGTTGAGTTGGATCACTTTCTCTGCTTTAGTGCCCTGCCAAAGAATTGGATGAATAAATGAATGAGGAAAAAAAAACACATTAAATGCAACTTAACAAACCAAAAAAATAAAATGAAATGCCAACGAACTATCTGTGCAGCATCACAATCAACTTGAAACATTACCAGCGAACCTCTTCTTCTAAGCAACAAAGAACAAAGAGGGGAGAGAGAGAACAAAGCGAACAAAATCAAAGTTATAGCTTGCCTCTGACACCTACACATCACAACCCACCGCCCCGGTTCTCTGCTTCATCCAACATCATTTACGCTAAATACAGACCTGGCAATAATTGCAAGGCCAAAGAATATCAATTAAAATTTCAGAAACACTTCTAATTTTCTTTAGCCTTTACACAGTAATTAGCCACAATCTTGTGCAACTTGATATTTAGAAAAGCTTTCAGTGAAAGCACACCCCAACACACACACACATACATAACACCCCCCCCCTCACCATTTCTCCTCCCCCCCTGCTGCCAGAATTACTGCACCTCCATCAATTATTAACACTTCTTCACACTCCTTTACGAATCCCATGTTTCAACTGCAGAAATGTGCTGAGAAGAAAAGACCTCCAGGGAACTCGGCCCTGCTGGTCCTCTCTGAAGCACGAGCTGTATTCGTCCTTTTTTTTCTTCCCAAAGAGAGTGGGGAGTCAGCTGCCATCAGTAGGTTTTGTTTTCCTACTTTATTCAAAGATTTGGATCCCTGAGACGGACACGTCGCCAGGGAGATGAAGCGAGTTTGGGCGGAGTTCGGTCTATTTAATTGTAGTTATAAAGGTGCCATTCTAACACATTTTGTTTTTCTAAAGCTGTTTTATAACCTTTTTAAATTCCCTCGCGAAACAAAGCACTCTTCGTTCGCCCGATACTTTGCGTTGGCATGCAAAAACCCCACGGTGGTTAAGTGTTTACAGTAGATGTGGCAGTGGATTAAACTGAAAATAAAAGTGTACTTACTTTGATATCTCTGTAGAGCAGCAGCGTCGCAGCACGTAGTACAACATATTTGTCCTGGAATTTGTGCCCCGACAGCAGTTTGGAGGATCCGTCGTTGAACTTCAGATAGTCTCCTTTAATAAACTGTCTGTGGTCGACTGTAAAACACAATGAAGTCAATTAAAGAGGGGTATTTTCTGTGTCAGCCCAAAGTGGACACACACTGTCTGTCAACTGGTGCTGAAACGATTAGTCAGTATCAATAAATGCTTTGATAAATGTCAGGTTTAATCATTTATTATGGTGCCTTCAAATGAAACTGGTGAGCTCGTGTTTGCAACGTGGGGAAGTTGTGTACACGATGTGCTTGGCGTTCAAGGGGTTAAGTCGTGAGAACACCACTGCTAAGCAACGGCAATATTAACGTTACCGTCCGCGTCTAGAAGCCACAGATGCTAAAAATTTAACAAGCTGGTATATAAGTAACTTGACGCAGTAAATGCAAAGGCATAATGACAGAAGAAAAAGATGAGGCCGTTGAGAATATCAACCTTTTCTTCATACATATTATAAAATTACGAAGAAAAACAATACACCACTAAAATGACTTACTTATTATGCATATTCACATGATTTTTTTTCAGATTTACCTGTCTCATGCACTACAGTATAGTGACTGCTTTATAAAAATAACTTTTTTTAATCATATTTGCTCTATTTCTACCCACTGCTGCTTTAAGTCACTATTTATCACTGGAGGAGGCAACACAAAGTGCATTATGACCCACTGATGAAAGTATTGCAATATTTATATATATGCAGTATTACGAACTGGGTGTCTGCGGCGACATTCCCGGGAAAAAATGCTCTATTAAGTTGCTGATAATGAAAACCAAACATTTCCTACTGCTACAGTTTCAAATTAAAAGTATTTAAATGGCCAAACACGAGTTAAGTTGTTTTTTTATTATGAAGTAGTCACAGGAAATGCAATGTGTATTCCAGCGAGCTTGACTCACTTCAACGGTCATTTTCGAAATTTTTTGATAGCGGGATCAGTTTGAAATATTGCAGGGAGTTATGGAACAAGAAGGATCGAGCTGTTAGTTGAAGAGCTCCTCAACGAAGTAACGTTAACCATCTACTTTTCCGCTGTTTGCAGACTCATGCCGTGCGTGAGCAGCATAAACTCAGACCACAGTTGCTCCCAGAATGACGGAAAAATATTATTTATTATTTATTAAAACAATAAGAGTTTGTTTTGCTTCCCCTAGTATTGTGAAATATGTCATATTAAACTACATTTGCTGTTACCACCAGTAAACAGGGCGTCACCAAATCAACCAAATCTTTTAAAAAAAAGTGAAGCAAAAGAAGACAAAAAAAAGAAGAAAAAAAAACAGTTTCAGTCCTACAACGAACAATAACCAGTACAAAGCAACATACCGTATGTATAAAACACATACTGTATTAAAAATGTAGCATTAAAGGGTACATTTTTAATGGTTTTGTGCCATCGATTGCATACTGTACCTTTCCCATCAGCCACTCTGTTGGCCCCTGTTAATTTCTTTATGACAAGAAAAGCAGACCTGGGGCAGTCCAGTGAACTCCACTCCAGCACCTGTTCAAGAATCCTCTCACTGTGGTGCAACGGACGCTCTGTTGAGAATAAAAAGAACCATGGGGTCATAGGGAGGGGGAATGATTAGCAGATGCAATCTGTTGAAATAGTAATGGTCAAATAAGTCAACCATTAAAAACCAAAGCCATTCTGTGTCTTCTTACATGAATTATAAATGCATGAAACAGCTCTCATATCATAAAAAAAACCATGGCAAATTCTAGTTAACTAAATAACAAAAAATTATGTTGTTGTTCATCCCCATTTTTATCACAGAGCAGTTTAAATTATCTCCAGCATATCAGGACCTGATTATAAAAACACACTCATGTGCAAAATAGACCTATTATCTCCTCCTAATTGGTGAACAGGGTACATGCTATCAGCCCCCCGAAAAAAAAGGAGATAATTTGTGTACCACCACCCCTGCTCTGATGCCTCCGTCTCTACACTCCCCCGTTTTTCATAACCGAAGGAGGTAAAAAGAGCCACAACGGCATAACTTATTCATAACAGTGGGCTTATCTTCTCTCTGGAATCTCTGCAGACCCAGGCCATGGAATTAGTTCCTCATTTCCCAACAAATATTAGCTCCCCTTTTCTGCCTATTGTCCTCGATAACAGTGTTTATCTGTAGCTATCCACCAAAATGGCTAATTAACGCACTTTCCCTCCCTCCTTTATGGTTTTATGAGCAAAACCTGTCACGCTACCGCCTTCAAAATAGCTTGACTGTTTACTCTTTCCACAGACATATTGTCTTGCCATGGAAAATATGCTGAACCGTCAGCAAATATATTCAGTATTCAACACACCTTCATTTTTTTTAGAAGAGGACGGCGTGTCCTCTGTAACTTTGTGGGGAGAAAAACAAACATAAGAGCGCCGGCGTAAACTCCCAGTGAACTGATGAAAAGTGCACGGGGACCGCCAGCTAAGCAACTTTGCGACAAAGCTCAACTTTGACTTCCCCTTGCTCGCCGCTTGCCGCGCTGTGATCAAATGCGGTGAGTGTGCGAGGCGCGGTGGTGCCATCAGTGCATGTTAATGCAAAGATGAGGTGGGTCAGCTCCCTGGGCCGATCATGCAAGGAAGATGAAGGTAATTTATGACATATGATGGTGAGGATGATTAATTAATGTGCATATCATCAAACCGACGACGCTTGGCTAATTTCTCAGTGTGCTTCCGTGTTCTCTGACACTGGTTCATTAGAGAGATAACATAATCCTCTAATCACGAGGTCTTTGGATAAGAGTAAGTGTGATCTTTGTGTATGCCCTGGATTTGAATAGCCATTAAATGGTGATTTAACGTACATTATTGTAGATGACAGTAGAAGGTTTAGAGTAAAACGCTTTTGATTTAACTTATGAAATAAAGTTTTGACTTCAAAGTAAAATGCTCAACAGAAAACAGCTTCATTCAGTTCTAATCACGCAACAAGTACTTGTCACGGTGCCATCTAATGATAAGAAATACCACAATATGAATTAACTGACGTGCGTGAACACTGATATTAGGACAAAAGATCAGCGTATAGAAACATAAGCCCATTTGTCATGGCCTTTGTGAGTCCGGCACTTCAATTAAAGAGGAAATGACTTCTTGACCCTTCTGTCGAACAAAAAGGAAGAATGTATTTGTCACTGAAGATGTCGTTCTGGTTGATTAAAATAAAATTCCATTTCTTCAAATGGATTTCGAAGAAGTGGTAATTAGTGAAGAGGCTTTTCTGTGTACGGTTTAAAGAAACACATGTTGCCTTTTTAAAAAGAAACTTCAATGTTGATTACCGCATCACAGTGCAGAGGAGTTCCTTTGGTTTATGTTGATTGAGGAGGCACATGTGCAGGGTCTAAGGCTTAAAGCATGACTATTACTCTATTAAAGCAAGACTAAACCATCATGTAATTATGGTTTAGTTGCAACAAGCAAATATTGTTGGAATTAACCCTCACCTTACCAACTTATTTAACCGGGAGTCACGCACGGTGACATCATACCAGCTACATTACTACAGTTTCAATGTCTGTATCCGTAGAATATGTCAAAGACATGTATAAGTAAAGATTTATTTTTTAATCAACACTTCCTGCTTTCATTTTAAAATAAAAGCCCTCCTTTTTCTGTGGACAGAATTCCTTCATTTGTTAACATAAGGTTTTTATTCTGAAATATTTACAGGACAGCGTTGTAGAACATGCAGTGACTTGCGGGTCTCCATGAATGAATAAAGTACGGGTTTCTAATTGTGGATTATTACTATTATTTACAAGTTAGCACACGCTTCTTAAACTTTGTTCTGTTTAAAATATATATAAATGACATTTATAATAAAATGAAATAGCCATTATGAAAGACAAACTCAGTTTAGAAAGAAAGGGCTGACAGCAGCAGCAAAAACGCAGCAGAAACGTTGCTGGTGTGGACGACACGCGTGAGACACGCAGCGTTTCAGCGAGGCAGCTTGTCAAGTCCGAGTGACTTTTGACCACCTTATTAGTGAGACCAAGTGGACTTTTGTGCCAAATTTGAAGAAATTCCCTCAAGTCGTTTCTGAGATATTGTGTTTACGAGAATGGGACGTACAGACAGATGGATGGAGAACTCAAAAACGTAATGCCTCCGCCGGCGTGGAGGCATCAGCAATGGAATTAAGCAGGAAATTCATGCTTCTATAGTGTTTCAAAACTTTTCTGGTTAGTGAAGTATTTTAAAATCCATTTGTGACCCAATCATGTGTCTCTCCTGAAATGTTTGTATTTGTATCATATAATCCTTTAAAAATAACATCAAGAAAAAGAAAATCAGGAGGACTCTGGAATGTTATTGTCTGAACTGCAGTGTTCTCAGGATGCTTTGTGATTTGAATAAGTACCACGAGGTATCTAGGAGATCCTGCATACCTAACTCTCCATTCTCAATGACTTCAAAGGTGGTCCAGAAGTCATCGGCGCCAAAGGTGATGCTCCTCATACTCAGCGCTGTCTCTGCAAGCTCCGTGGATCCCATGCTGGGAGAGACCTACCGCAAACACAACAAACGGATTAAATGCATACCTGGGCAAACGAGCAAAACGAGTAAAAGAGAAACAATCAAACAAAGTAAACACATCCTGCATATAAAAGCTCAGATCATAAGCTCCCCTGGATCGATATCACCGCCTTCAAACCATCTCTCCCTTTGAAGAGGTACTCAATATTTAACATGCAACACTAACTGCGCAGATATCTGACTCGCAGCCATGTACGCGGTGTGCTGATTAAATATACTCGCTTCTTTGTCAGGTGTACCTGAACGGGTCTGAACAAAGCAAAATGTGCTACTTAACTCCGCAGAGAGAAAGTGAGAGTATTAAAGTCAAACTGTGCTGCTGAGCGCTTCCTCTTTAACCCCATACCTATTCCTGCTGCTGCTGCCGACCTGTGAGAGGAGTCGGTAACCTACAGCGGACTGCGTGTCTTGTAAAATGCAATTACTCACACAATTAAATCAGACGTTTCTTTGATTAGTTCGCTTTTGATTTATTTCAGGGGCGGTAATCCCATCAGGTTAAACCACGAATGTCTCAGCCCTATTCTATCAACCTCTCCACCTCTCATTCCAACCACCCTCATCCCTCATTCACCTGCCTTCCATCTCCCCTCCCTTTCTTTCTTGTTTCGCCTTACCTCCGAAGGGGAAACGCAAGGCATACACGCAGACTCACATGTCCAGCCGAAAGTACACATGCACACATTAAAACACACACACCTTGATTAAACAGCAGTTCTCCGGCTTTCTCTTTTCCAGGTACACTTCGAAGATCAAGTCCCCAGCCGGAGAGAACTGGGGAAAGAGAGAGAGAGAGAAAAATAGAGTGAGACAGAGAGATCAGTTGAATTACAAAAACAATGCAGCCGGATTAATTGGCTTTTCTTCTAAATTTGTACTCCAGTGTGGCATGAATCTAAATGGAGAAAAGTGAGAGAAACGGTTAGTGGATTTGCGGAAAGAAACCAAAGGTCGTTTTCTGAGCTGGAGGCGAACCGAATCCCAGAAGCTTTAATGGAATGCAAAACCCGGCTAAATAAAGAGAACATGCGTGAGAGAAACTTGTGAAGGTGGGAAGCGTAGGGTGCATGTTTCACCTACACTAAAACTGACATGACCCAGGTTTTAACTTTAAGTGTTCTGTGAGTTTAAAAGCTGTCTTGAAGATGCACCTAGAAGAATGTTCAGGGATTATTATGGGAATGGAAAAAACTTAAAGCGGAGATGCCAAGAGGGAGATATGGGTTCACTGTTAACAGTCTTTTCTCAATCTTTGTATTTCTACAAGGCATGCCACACTGCAGACAGAGAAATCCGATGTTACCTTTACCTCCTTTACAAATTGTTGCTTTTCTGTAAATCGAATCTCAAGCTTTTTTTTTTTATTTCAGTCATTTACTGTTTGTACATTCATTTCTGAAGGCTACATTGATGTATACTAAACAAAATGTTTAAAGATTTAATACACGTTTCTAAGCCATGTGGCAGTCAACCATTAAAGTTAAACCACCAATACAGAGAATTAGAAGAGAAAATATAAACCACTCTCATGTCTGTCCATTAAAGGGAGTGTATGTAACTTTTCACACATATAAACGTGTTGCCAATGTGTGAACAGGTTGTAACGTAACCTAAAAAACAAGACCTTCCGCGACTTTCTGGGTTTCCTCTCTCAGCCTGTAGACTGCTTTTAATGTGAAGAACCTGGACATTTTTTTCCGGGAAAATCCGACAAATACTACGTCATGCGCGCACGCGATGGGCCTTTAATTTCAGCTCTGCTTACAGGGCTAACAATGCGCAACCACAGATAACGTTCGGTTAGAAATGGCATCCACTGACGCAAACAAGCGCCCACGTTATACTGTTGGCTGACAAGCCTCGTTACAAGTGGGAACCGAACGTCTGATATCTTCCAAAGAGATAAACAAAACTATCATTTTGGACCCGTCGAAATTCTTAAGACAATTAATTCACATATTTTTTTAAGGTAAAGCCAAGCTTTTGTTCAACACCTTTTTCTAAAAGCTCTGTAAATTTGTTAAAGCAAATAGGCTCCCTATACAGATTCATATAGATCCTCCTGTGGTGCTGTTTGAATTTTCCTACTCAGATCAATAGAAGATGAATGAGAAAATATATTTCCTTTAACTAAATGTGACCTATGTGAAATTAAAAGGAAGACTTTGGAGTGGCCTTTCTGCCTGACATTAAGGAGGTCAGACTCCCAATAATATTGCTCTTGTCAGTACAAATCATGGCACCTTTCTCCATGTGTTGGAGCTGTAATCCTCGCTGCATCCAATTAAAAAACTGACTTTTTTGGTGTGAAAACCAGCGAAATTGAGAGTGAAAATCTAGCTTTAAAAAAGAAAGAGAGACGGGGTCATACTTGAGGCACCAAATCCGGATTTCTGGCCAAGGGGAGTGGTAATCCATCTCTAGAAAATGAACAACTAAGTGAGCCCGAAAAGGTTTCTTTTCCCTTGGCTATCTTGAAATTACAGTTACTTTTGCTTTGTCATTTTAATGCGCAGGTGAACTGTAGCCCATTACTGGCTTGAGAAGTATCGCTTGATAAGACGGAGGAAGCCACTTCTGGCTTTGGTGGCCCCCAAAATGACACAGAAATTACAGTCATTCGAACCAATGGGACGAAAGCCGTCATTGTGAAAATGTCACACACAGATGTGGCGCCATTTTGCTTTGTTAAGTACACTTTCCCTCCATCTCCTTCATTGTTACGAACTGGGAGGAGGACAAGGCACACAAACATAGCATTTGTCGAGTGCAAAAAAGACAGACGGGTAATAAAGGTGTTGACTGACTTGCTGGAGAAGCAAGCAAAGTGCAACAAGGACGAGTGTTAAATGGTTTTACAGCTGATGGGGAGATTTCTCAGCAGTGAGAAAAAACAGTAATGTTCTATTCGAAATGAAGGCATTTTCTAATCTTTACCAAAGTCATACTCTCACTGCACTCGCCCTGGCTGTAAATGCAAGTATTGATTTTAAAGTGCCACTCCTAACTTACAAGGCATGACATTGCCTTGCACCTCATTATATCACTGATTTATTTACTCCCCCGGTCTAGCCATACTGTCCGCTTGCAGGGCGCAGGCCTGAACCTTCACCTGCAGGGCCTGAGCCCTCAGAGACAAGCTTCCTGCTTAGCCACATCCTTTAATCCGAACTGTACTTTCCTCCAAAGTTGGTAATTTATCTAAAAGTACCGCTGTGCCTCAGTACAGCCTCCGTGCGCAGCTAGAATAGATGTAGACTCTTTGTCTTGTTATGAAATCGGCAATCCATACACTTATTTATATGATTTTTATCTTGTTTAAATCTCAATTTCTGGATGTTAATTACTTTTATCATGCTTTTTAGTAAAGCAGTCTGTAACCTTGTTTTAAAAGGTGCTATATAAATAAAGTTATTATTACAGTTTGCTTAGTTTTGCACAGTGATGGACAAAGTGGCTCAACTTTGAGAATTAGCTGACTGTACTTTTGGCAAGTACTTCATCTCCATGTGACTCTTCAGGATGAATGTTGATGGTTTGAGAAATGTTTTTTACGACCATCTAGTTATTTAAAGGGGACCTATTCTGCTTATTTTTAGGTGCATACTTGTATTTTGGGTTTTGACTAGAACATGTTTAAATGCTTTAATGTTCAAACAACGCTTTATTTTTCTCATACCGGCTGTGCTGCAGCTCCTCTTTTCACCCACCGTCTGAAACACTCTGTTTAAGCCCCTCCCATTCCCCCACACCACCACTCCCGAAAAGCCCAGTCTGCTCTGATTTGTCAACCAAACCAAACTCTTCAGACTCCGCTCCAGCTTCCTTCTAACTAGCTTTGTTTGAGGGCGTGCCAAACTAGCCGCTAGGCAGGTATTATGCAAATGTGTTACTTGGTGACATCACCACATTACGGAAGGAAAAGGCAGTTCAGGAGCAGTGTTTCTGTGGTGGAGAGTAACTCCCTCTGGCGTGGACTTTGGGCTTCGTAACTTTGCAGACCTTTGACATGCACAAAAAATTACATAACACACTAAAGGAAAGGAAAAAAAACACAAAAGCAAAAGAGGTCCTTTAAAATATGCTGAATGTTGAAAAGAAAATGTATGTTTGCACTATTTTGCAACAACCCAGGCCAAAATAGCTACACTTTACCCCGTTCTAATAGTCTGAATATTGGATAAAAACCCACTGAAGTACCTTTTTTTCCACATGATAGCTTATATAAACCTGAGCCACATGCCACTATAAATAAACTGCATGCATATATAACTGCTGCAAGTGCAGCCTTTATAAATCTGTGCGTGGGAAATTACATTTTTTACTTCTAATTCTTCAGGTTGAGAGTTACTAGAAAGCAGCTCTAGAGATATCATTGTGAAGCCAATGGCCTCTACATGAAGCCAGTGATATGAATTATTATCCAAACTATGAAAATAAGACAAAAGCAAGTAAGTCCTATGTAAAATGAGATGATTAATGTAACATTTTAATAACTTCAATGTTTCGCTTCGCTAAAATGTTAAATCATCCCTAAAATAAGCTTAACCATTATCTCAACAGAGAAATTTCCCCCATGCTGACTTGTAATTACACAAAATGATTGTTCTTAATGAAAAAACCAGCTACTTTTCTATTTTTCTACCATAGTTTTCTTAGATTTAAAACCCTAAAAACCCTCAAATTCGTGTCCATAACTAAAATGTTGTCCCAATTTTCACCGCTTTATAATAGCACTGGCTTTCCACTGAGTAACCCTCCTGACCCACAGCAGCAGACATGTTCTGAAAGCCTACGGACAAGGTGGAGAGAAGGGCGGGTGAGCAGAAAGGAGCGGGCATAAACAACTTATTTCAGATTTCAACAACGGCAGCGGCATGTGATTAATTTTTTTTTCCTCCCAGTTATCTGAACCAAATGTTTTTCTCGGCTGAGGCATCCAGGCATAAAGTACCTGCCGTAAAGGTTAACAGGAACAAAGCCCTTTTTCCTCACCCGCCTGCTCCTGCCTCCTCCGCCTTCCCCCTTGTCCCCCCCTTCATTTCTGCAAGAAACTTGTTCAAATGTATCCCGTATTTGAGAGACCCAGAAGCATGCAGGCAAATCAATACACACACACACACACAAACAGAACACCCATTGGTGATTTCCATTTGGGTTTTCGACTCACTGTGGCGTCCTTCTTCTCGTTCCAGCGTGTGATGAAACTATTCTCTCTCTCCATCTGTTGCACCCGGTCCTCATTGACCTGTTGGACACACACAAACACACCAATTCAAACATTAAATTTGCTTGATAGAATCAGAAAACCATTTTCGAAAAGGTAAGATTAATTCCCCTTAAATACAATACATGGAAGAGCAGATTAAACCAGTAAAATGGCATCATACGCAAACTGTAAAATTGGGTCGTTCAGCAAACACTTCTAAAACTAATTTTGAAGAAGGAAGTTGGCAGCGAGCACCAAGAGAATACTCTTTTATTTCACAAAGCTCTGTGTGGGAAATGATATTTTTTTATTCCAACTTTTTTTTTTTTTTTTAACACCATTATCATTTTCAGAGAACAATTTGCTTTGTTGGAGCTCTACGAATGGCAGAGGAGATTGGAGGGAGGGGAAAAAAAAAAAAAACTCACAAACTCATCGTGTGTGTGTTTAGGTCTGATAATGGACCCCGTCGACGACATCCAGCACAGAACTGGCGCTTTAATTAGCGAGATGTCTCACTCATTTTATGTCACGGCAGTGTGTATTCACCGCTATTGGGCTCATGATTGGTTGAGCTTAATGGCTATTTGTCATGCGAACGGCGGCGTCCCGAACCGATTTGGAGTGAATGCTCCTCCTTTAACGTCAGAACAAGAGGGATCCAGGCGTTCTGTTGGGAATTAGCAGTCTCTCTGTGCTGCGTATCCCGTAAGCCAGGCAGCTCTCCAAGGGTAACATTGATCCCACACCCCCGCCCATCCGCACATCAGCAAAGTCAAGCCAATTGTGGAGATTTGGCAGCAACAGTTCTGCTCCCAGATGGTTGAAGTAAGGGAGTGTAAATAAAGTCATGCGTGCAGCTTGGTTTAGATATGCAATATGGTGACATACGAGTGCTTTAAATGTCACCTGTCATTGATTAGAGAGTCGTCCTCTATCTACATTACACTGCATGCACTGAACCTTTCCTACAGTTGTTATGTCTCAGTTTATCTTCTAGTTTAAAGAAAAACTATACAGTTTATAACATGTATATTTTAAATTTCGGATGGCTCTGTGCATGTATGTATACATGTATGCAACAGATTTTTTTTCATGTCAATATGTATTAGACCTGCACAGAATAGTTTGAAATGTCAAATCTTCATTCATAACATTGGAATTTGAATTATTATTAATAACTTACAGAAATATTGCATGCAATAGTAGACTATGGCTTTCACCTTTTCTCTCTCTCTCTCTTTCTCTCTGTCTCTCTGTCGCTCTCTTTATTTCTCAATCTCTTTCTCTCTCTCTTTCTCAGTCCTCAGTCCAAAAGTCAAAATGTATAAAAAAAAAGATAGATGTAATCATCTACAAAATTCACAACATGTTTTTAATCAAACAAAATATTCTGCTTCAATCCATATTTGTCGGTGTTTAGCCTTTCAAAAACAACATTCTCACTGCGGTCAAAAAACGTTAGCTCTCCGGCTTGCCACACACAAAGGGACGGTCCTATTTGTTTAGGGTGATGACATCATAAAATATGATGACATACATTAGAAGCTTTGAATATTAAAAAAATGACATTCGGTACAGCCCTAATATGTATTATACAGATAGAACCAGAGATTCTGCACACCATCTGTCACTTGTATTCACTTTATCTAGTAATAATGTTTTGGTCAGTAAACCTTCACCAGTAAAATTTATTAAAAATTCTAAAATATATCATTTAAAAAGGGGCACTCAGCTAATTTTACATATAAATATCAGTTTACATGTCATGAAAAGTTTTATTCAGCTTGTGAAAACAGTTGTTTAATGTCTTCTGTGGATCCGGAGGGAGCTTTCTAAACTCGGACCCCTTATGATGTCATCAGGGAAAGAAGTGGGCGTTTCCCAGGCCGGGAGGATCGAACGAAAGACGTTATTGAGTTGCATTATGGGAATTGATCCATTCTGTCAAATCTTAGCTTCTTCTTCCCCCAACTTTTTCAATTAATACTAAACTTACTGCAGTGCACCTTTAACAGAGCTTTTGGTCTTACACACCTGATATAACTTTGCTGAAATATAACTTACTTAGAGTTGTTTAGAATAATTCTTATTTAAAAGGATTGTTAGAGGACACATTTTTCCCATTTAGTAGACCATTATAAAATCTCCCAGGCCACAGTCGCCGGAGCGTTGGCATCTAGAGTTTGTTTACACCAGTTTTTTTAATGATGGCATCATCTCGAGATTATCATCACTTGGTACAGTAAGAGCATGGAGAACCTCTAGTTTTACATGCTGTTAATTTATACAACATTCAAAGTGCATCACACGAAGCGTTTAGATGTACTTAAAGCATCATTAATCACAGCTAACATCAGTTTATAATATAACAGCAACAAAAACAACCAAAGAAAGTCAGACTGCTCAGTCAAAGGGGAAAAAAAATCTGATATTTCTTTCTCTCTTTTTTTTATCATTAAGTTATATTTCTCGGCTCCACACATAAAGAACAAACTCAGAGTCATAAGACTGGCCTCATTTCGCCTCAAGCGAAAGATGATTCTGATGGTATTTTTTGTTCTAGGTGACCTGTTTTTTTTTTTTTTTATATAATCTCTGTGTTTTGTGGAGATGCATGCCGTTGTCATGTGCAGAACACAGTCGGCAAAATCTGACTATTAATTGTAACAGCTGAACAGAATAACATACAAATTAACCAACTAGATTGCTAAGTAGGATTTAAAGTGATACCATTTTTTGAACTGTATGATAATGTCTTTTTAGTACTTATATTTTGAGAGTTTATGCAAACAAATCAGATGCTATCTAACTTAAGAGATGGAAGACCCACATCATCAGTTTCTCAACACTATCAAATAGCAAAAAAAATAATAAATAAAACCTTTTTGACTCACACTGAAGAGTGTAATGTAGTTGCTGATGAGGTCGTGGACGACGCTGCTTTCCTGTGGGGTTTGTCCCCGTGTCTGGAACAAGCGGGAGGAGAAGACGGAGGCCAGTTTTTCGCTCGGCATTTGGTTGAGGTGGGAACACTGGTGAATTCTGAATCGCAAGAAAAAAACAGGGTTAGAATAACCTAAATGTACCTGAACACACACATACAGATGAACACTATCTGTTGCTCAATAACTCCCTCAGTCTCTCATGCCACGCACACTCAGACACAAACACACACACAGAGAATTTAGTGAAATGTTAGGCCTCGGTCCAAATCCAGCAAAGGGCCAGTCTTCTCCAAACAATCTGCATCATTAACATAATGCTGCTAAATCACGACCCTCCACCGCAGGTTTCTGAGGGAGCGATGTGTAATGCGAGTATCAGTGAATGAGACATCAAGACGGTCGGCAGAGTGTTTGTATTGAAATGCAACTAGAAGGTGGAAAACAGGGGTTTGTGGCGTGGGGCAAGCAGCGGGGCAAGCAGCAGGACAGGATCCAAGCTGTGATGCTAGATTTAGCTTCAACAAATGGTACAAACAACACTGGATTGATTCATCAGTTTCAACCCAAAGAGGCTTCAGTGACAAAAAAACAACCTTTTTTATTTTGAAGGGTTTTACTGACTAAATCCGAGATCTGACTAGAAAGTATACGACTTGATTGGTCAGAAGAAAAACACACACAACAGAGGCGAGAGCGGGGTCATTAGCAGAGCAGAAGGGACAACAGGCTAATCAGCAGGTGACAAATAGCAACCTTCGGGCTACTCAGAGTGCAGGGACCTTTGAGTCTCTGCACTTGTTACGTCTGTGACGCAGCGTGGCATCCATGTAGAGCTGCACCTCTTCTATCAGCCACGAGTACAATCAAGAACGTGTTGAAGACAAGAGCTATCGAAACAATTATGTTGCCAGCCTAATGAGATGTAATGCAGAATTTATGCAAAAGTTGTTATGCTTCATCTTCATGTCCAATTAAGTGCCGTCAAGTTTCTACAACAGTGTCCGGCGGCTGCGATGTGTACTGTATCACATTCATCCAACAAGCAAACGGAGGTTTAAGATTAGTCATGTTGTGGTTAGGGACCTAATTTAGATCATACAGTGGATGCACCAGCGGTGAAATAAGTACTCAGATCCTTTACTCAAGTTAAAGTACTAGTGCAACAAAATAAACATACTCGAATACGAGTAGAAGTCCTGCATTAAAAATGTACTTAAAGTTGGCATGAAACGGCTAACAGAGTGCTATTTGATTCCACATATTAACATGTTTCCTGTAAAAACAGTAACCCAGGGAGGGACTTGTCACGTATATTGATTGGCATTTACGCCACCCACCAAATTTCAGATTGACAGTAGCTACTAGCCCAACATGGAGAACAGCCTGCTCTCTATCGTCGAGGACTTCTCCCGCCACCATCGCCTACGCCAGCAGATTTTACCGATGAATCGGACAGGGATCCCATCGCATAAGACAACCATGAATAAGTCGCTTTTGGAGTGAGATCCGAGATCCGAAGCTGGCAGTGCTGATGGTGAAGGAGAGACGGAGGCTCAACCTCTGCAGTGGAGCTGATGCATCCCAACGGTAGACTTGTGTCTATATTAAAAGCGTTTAATTGGATAGTATACGCCCCAGAGTGCAGGATGAGTCATCAACTTTTTATATTGTTTTCCAGGAAGAAACAAACTCTAAAATACCACTAAGAGTACCTACTAAACTACATTTTGTGTCATTGTTGGACCAGATATTGGACTATAGGTGAGTACCAACGCAATACATGATCAAACAAAATATCTGTTTTGATTTCATGAGAACTTTAAAGTATCAAAGTAAAAGTACTGGTTCTGTAGTGAAATGTCCCTCTGTGACTGACATATCAGATTGTTAATGCTGTTTATAATGCTGGTAATTTTACTATTGTATCTGGATGAGGTGGAGAACTTTTAATTACTTTTTTCCTATCACAAGATAAATCTGAAGGCTTGTGAGATGATTAATGGGGGAGACGAGAATTAAAAAGTTCTGATACACAAATCTGTTTCTCTCATTTCTTTTTTTTTTTTGTGAAATGGGAATATCTCTTTAGTCGGAGCCGTCTTTCAGACATCTTAATCTTTCCACCAGACACTGATTTAAGCAGATTTTTAGCTGTCATATACATAAAGTGGAGTAAAAAGTACAATGTTTTACTCTGAACTACATTGTTGAATTGTTGTTTTGAAGTTGACCACATGCATTTCTCCTCCAGGATAATAAACTTTATCCTCACAGCGACCTCGACCTTGAAATAGCCTCACTAGTACAAAGCTTTAATTGTGTCTGCAGTCTGAAGCGTGTGTGTGTGTATACCTGTACAGATGTTGGAGCACAGCATCGAGGGTTGACCTGTTTATCTTTGGCAAACTCTCTATGAACGTGGAGTACTTCTTCACTCTCTGCCTCTCGTCCTTCTCATCTACAAAACCACACGGATGACAGCTACTGTGATAAGATGCCACATATAACAACCTATTATTTACTACTGAGACGCGACCATGGACACAGAAAAGACAAGTACTTGTTCAGTTATTGAAGCATATGTGAACATTTTTTTTTTTTTTCATCAGTCCTTGAATATTGTAATGCTATAAAGCATAACACACTGAGCGTATATTTCTAGAATATAACCATTCCCAGCATGTTGTTTAACACTGACATGTTTTTGCTTATTATGTCACTATTCCCACCCCCCACCAGACGCCTCACATACCCAGAGCTGACACCCAGTATGGATAAAGCTCCTTGGTCAGCAGTGCATCCTCTGATTGGGATAAGAAGCTCTTCAGGGTGTCCGTCACGTCCTCCAGCTGGTGCTCCTTCTCCCTCAGCTTCACATTACGGGCGTCACGGGTGAACTCCTCCAGGAGCAGGGCCACTCGACTGGGGTCACCCGGCCTCTGGTAGAGCCCCTCCTGACACAAACCTGGTTAAAAAAAATGGATGAAAAGATGGACGATTAAAGAGGATCTACTATGCTTTTGTGCTTTTTTCCTTTCCTTTAGTGCGTTATATCGTTTTTTGTGCATGTGAAAGGTCTGCAAAGTTACAAAGCCCAAAGTCCACGCCAAAGGGAGTTATTCTCCCCAACAGAAACACTGCTCCTGAACTGCCTGAAACGCCTAGATTGAAGTCCCGCTAGGCTTGTTGCAGTAGTTGGTGTTACCGGTGTTACAGGGGGGTTGGGCACACGCCGATTACATTACAAACCGTCGTTTTGCTCTTTTTTTTTACAGAAATAAAACCCATTTAGTTCATTTTGGTGTATCAGCGGCATGTTATCAATAGAAAGTCGGACGACGGACGCTACAAACTGAAAGTTAATGCATCTGCTCCATACGAAGTCTCAGCTCAGAGAAGCAGGTGTCATATTTCACACAGGACGAGAGAGCGCTGAAAGACCAAGAGCTGGCTGAGAATTTGGTGTCGAAGCGAAAAGCAAACGCGCCTATTTGGCAATATTTCAGATTTAAACCTAGTGCTATAAGGGAACCATAACGTTAATGAGGTAATCGATGCAAGGAGGACGAAGCGGTCACAGCCGGTAAGCGCGGCGCAACGGCGCCAGCTAACTTTAGACCCCTGTGGCCCCGCAGCGAAAGCTGGATCGGAGAGACCAGACGCACATCCACCCGACGGTAAAGATCAAAATAAGCGCGCTACACATATTTGATCATCATCTTTTCTTGTAAAATGTCCGGTGTAATCGGTAACACCGGTGTTGTCACAAGTTTATTAACCGGTGGGAAAATTTACTTCACCGTCACAAACCCCTAAGTCACGCCTTTTCTTCCGCGACGTCGTGATGTCACCAAGTAACACATTTGCATAATACCTGCCTAGCGGCTAGTTCGGCACACTCTCAAACAAAGCTAGTTAGAGCGGAGCTGCAGTGGAGTCTGAAGAGTTTGGTTTGGTTAACCAATCACAACAGAGTGGGCCGGCTGACCAATCAGAGCAGATTGGGCTTTAGAAATTGTTAGGCTAATTACTTTCTACATATTTCAACATTTTTCTCAGTCTAATGTGTAGCTTCTGCAACAGCAATCGGCAGTACATATATTTCTATATAACTAAATTCCTTTATAAGGTAATAACCAACCTTACGGATGCTAAGCTGTGGGATTTAATAATGTTACATAAGCACATTTGAATGTAAATTGCAGGTGGAATGAAATTGTCGCTATATGGTATATTAACCTTTTGTACCACTTTACAGTTTCGGTCAGCGTTGACTTTTATTGCCAATCCCTCATTACATTGCATACCACTTATGATGCAACTGTATAAGTAGTAGTACCCTTTTGCATTTATCATGCACTGATAAAGCAACAGGCGCTATGCAAAGTAGATTTTTGTGTTGTGCAGTGCTCTGAAAAGTTGGACTACATTTTCTAAAAATATGGTGAAAAGAGAGTCATCATTATGCGAGACAACATTAGAAAGCATGAAATTCTCATCACGACACAGCATCACGCTCCTCAAGGGGGGAAATCATAATAATAGTCGTGCAGAAATATGTTTTTAAAACTTTCCTCTCCCCCCCCGTAAGTATAATGTAACTCACCATATTGGGTGACAAAAGCGATGCAACTGTCGACAACAATGGGGACGCCATTTTTAGTCAGCTGTTGGTCGCTGAGCGCCTTGCCATCTGTGCCGGCAGCCAGCGTGATGGCAGAGTGCCACAGAGCAAAGTCCATCTTGTTGAAGCCGTGGATGTAAACTGTTCTATTAAAGAGAGAGAGAGAGAGAGAAGTACACCACGATATAATTCCCAAGAAACAGTATGGTGGTTCATAAAGTTGTTCATATATTTGGGAAATCCCTTCTAAGTCATTAAACAAAACAACCAAAAGGAATTTTCAAAAGCGCTTCTGCAGAACAACCACCGGTTTCCCACGAGGGTTTCATCAAAAACACACAAACGAAGCGCAATTAACGGAGTAAGCACAAAGTCTCGTTGGATTACTCTAAAAGGGGAGACTAAAAAAAGTGTTGGCTTGTGTTACCGTCTCTGTAACTGAAGCAGGCAGTCTAGCGAGACTTTGATTACTGCGGATGGTTACAGTAGGTAAAGTGCATTCGGACTAACAAGACAAAGGCGAGATCAAAGCGTACGGCGTTGCATAATGCATCATGTTGTCGGATCCCAAATTGCGAGTTGCCAATTAGCACACCTTTTTTTTTTTTCCAAAGACTTGACATACCTTCCTCCCTCCACCATCAGCAGGACTTGGATCTTGTCCTCGCCCTCCGTATGTGTTGAGACAGCTGTGGGGGAGGGAGGGGCAAAGGGCAACAAGTTGTAGAAAAGGCAGCTTAAGAAACTGTGCACATTCAAAGAGCAACGCTGCGCTAATGCAAAGCAATGTGTTTAAGTCTGACATTTGCAGTTGTTCAATCTCGGTTAAAAGCATGAGTGGTTAGAAGCGTTCGCCGTAAAAATTCAAAATGCATTAATTTACCTGTCACTGAAAGGTCTCCGTTCTCTTTAAGCATTCATTTACTTTTTAAGTCAATCACTGCAAATCATACGCTGCACAATATGTCTCGACATATCTGACTATGGGCTTTTTCAAATGTGCAGACATATAGTGGGAAAGAAAAGTGAGGGAACAGTACAGTAAGTGGTGGAGGGGGCAAATGCATCCAATTGCAATCCATTTTCTTGTTGTAATGGGAAACATGGGTGTAGTTTGTGTGTCACTGACTTACTTAAAGGTGGTTTAAACAAGAGAGGGAAGTGGGGCATAAATACTGGTCAATGGTCATTAAGCTTCACATATAGTTGGTCGAAATGCACAGAGCTTTTACAAAAGTGCGGAATAAAAGTGTTTTTTCCTTAAAGGTCCCATATTATAAAAAAGTGAGATTTTCCTGTTTTTTTTATAATAAAGCAGGCTTAAATCCTATCTAAATACTGTGAAGGTATCGAAACACTCAATCCACAGGGAAATTCACACAGCCCGTATTCAGAAACTCTGTATTTGAAACAAGCCGTTAGGATTTCTGCCCATTTGTGATGTCACGAATATACAATATTTAGATCCTTGACACAATTTTGAACGTAAAATATTCTAAATGTGTCCCAGTTTATTCCTGGTTGCAGTGTATGTGAATGAGAAGTACACATGGACCCAAGCTGTTGACTAGCAATGTTAATGCAATTCTGTTGCAATTCCGTCAAAATGCGCTAAAACGGAGCGTTTCAGACAGAGGGTAAATACAGGTATATTCATGTCGACAGTATGAGGAAAATAAAGGTTTTTTTTAACATTAAAGCATGTAAACATGTTCTAGTAGAAACACAAAATACAAGTATGAACCTGAAAATTTGCATGATATGGGACCTTTAAAAAAAAAATTATTATGATTGTGAATTAATCATTTAAAAAATGTTGGCGGGTCCAAAAACAATGTTTTGTTTATCTCTGTGGAAGATATCTGACATTTGGTTCCCACTTCTAATAAGGTGTGACATCTAGTGGCTGAATGGTATCAATGTCATCAATAGCACCTTTAACACACCGCAAGAAAAGAAAAGTTCCTGCCATTCTTTATCTGTACAATATACATTTCTTAAGTAATAGTGCAAAGGATACAGAACTGAACTGAACTGAGGGGCTTGAAAGCTCTGCCATAATCTCTTCTGTGGGTTCAAGCAGCTGCTTGGATCATGGCAACAATCAAACAACAGAAAAAAGTACAAAAAAAAAGGCTCTGCAAGTTGAGTCACAAATCTCCAACCAACAACATCTGGCACTTTAATCTCACTGAAGTTCCCACTGGTTGTGCTCAAATAATGGATACATATGAAAGGAACCAGCAAAAAGAGAACAATCTGGATTTCAACCAAATAAACAGTTGACTTTTAGAGATTGGTAGCTAGCTAGCTATATTCACAATAACTAATTACTAGATAATGCAATACTTTGTCACAGTGGACACAAATGTCTCATGCTCTTCTTTGAGGGTTATTTATTGAGGATTTACAGGAAGAGGTTAACATTTTTGGAAATACGCTTATTCGCTTTCTTGCCAAAAGTTAAGGCCGCTACACACAATATTTTTTTATTCTAAATGCAGTACCTGTGAGGGTTTTTGGACAATATTTGTCATTATTTTGTGTTGTTAATTGATTTCCAATAATAAATATATACATACATTTGCATAAAGCAGCATATTTGCCCACTCCCATGTTGATAAAGGTATTAAATAAGTGGCGCATATCTCCCTTTAATGTACATTTTGAACAGATGAAAAATGTGTGATTCATTTGCAATTAATCATGGACAATCATTCGATCAATCACGATTAAATATTTGAGATTATTATTGATTGACAGCCCTGCTAAATACTAACAATACAGACATGAGGGTTGGTATCGACCTTCTCATCTAGCTCTCAGCAACAACGCAAATAAGCAAAGTTCTGAAAATGTTGAACTATTCTTTTAATCCTAGAATCGCCACATTTCTAGGAAACCCCAGAACCCATGAACTTGGGTTGACCTCACTCAAATTTGAATTATTGGAAGCAGCAATCGCATAAAAATGTATCCAGGGACAGAATTTGTTATGGATAATTTCCCAATCATCACATTAACTCGTTTGTTTTTCTATTTCCTCCACCAAATACCACGAATCTGCATCTGTTTCTCTAGTAAACACACTGATTAATTATTGGCACTGCCAGGGAAAATTAATTAGATTTAATAAAAGAGGATTGGTAAAAAAAATTACATAAAACAGTGTTATTTTGGCTAACAAGTCCTTTGCATGTTGAATGAAAAAGCAGAAACAATTAATCCCCAAAAGTCTCTCTTAACAAATAATTAGCTTTTTGCTTTCTTTGGCAGATTTTCAAGGGCACAGTATTTCATTCTGATCCAAACAACAAGAGAAGAAAGCAGAACTTCAGAGATTTATATTTACTTGAGAGAGGCTTATTAGCAGTGTTATCAGGTAAATGTAAAACACTTGTCATCACTGTTTGAACAAACACACAGCAATCCTCTTTTATCCATCGTACAGCTCAGTGGGGAATTTTTTTTATTACTTAATATGTTTGTGTGATAAGGAACTAAGTCTGCGGCCTTGTTCTCTCTATAATTTGTACTGGCCATTTTCCCTCTAAAAATCGGGGTGATTTAGAGGGCTGGTGCGTATTCCCAGTGGAAGCATTAAGGGTTGTTTATTTTGACAGGTATTATATGATAACTCATAATACTACGAGCCCTGTTGCCCATTTTTGTAGAGACCTGGGTTTGATTGCCAGCAGTGGTTCTTCTGGATCGAACCAAGTCTCCAAAGAACAAAACTGTCCGTGTTCACTGGTGGGAAGCAGTTGAGGGATCCTATGATTTTTTTTTTGTGTGATAGCAAAGCTCATATGGTATGGATGCATTTTCCTAAGGCTGTCCAGCAACACGTGTCAATTTCTGCAAAATTAAAACCGTAATAGCTAGAATATTCTTTTTTTTTGCAGCAGAAAGCTAAAGATTCTGTCTTTCGTGTCATCACATTGAACGTTCGTGATGATGTCATTATGTTACGTTACTTACGGAACGTATCAAAATGCCTTTGCACTCGATTTGCTCATAAAAATGTGTATACTGTATCTCAAAAACAAAAAAAAATGTGTAAAGTTCAAATAACTTATGGAGTGTTAAGAAATATTTCATTCATGTTTCTTTTGAATCAATGATTTGTGTTTATTTAGAAACATTTTATGAAAAAACATCTCAGATTTTTGTATTTTTTTAAACTTATGACACAATTTGAATACTTTTGTCAATTATAGTTTATTGACTGACATAATCTAGTAGCTTAGGTTGTGCAGATTTGAAGCATTTGTAAACAGTCCAAGAAATTACATCACAATAAGCAAAAATACCAATGTAGGCATTTCTATTGCAGAGCTCAAAGGGTTATGGTTATCGTTAATGTGTACTACAATAGATAGAAAAATATTAGTCTGATCAGGATTGGGTATTAGCTGTTACTCAGCATTACGTCGACTTCCAAATGAACATGAATCATCACTAACAGTTCTGAACATGTAAGCCGTGACTGCAATAAATCTTTAAAATCTTCTCAAAAGAGTGTAATTATACCTTTAAATGAACGTCAGTGTGGACACAGTGAAACGTAGCTATTAAATATGCTGGACCGCAGTCTTGTGCTGATGCCTATCTTCATTTTTAGATGATTGAGCAGAGCATTGGATTAACAGTTTTGCTTTTTTTCCTCTATTTAGCCACTGCCTTAAGAGAAATCCACTGAGATGATTGCACTGAATGAGTTCAAAGTTAACGTGCTTATCTTGTTTGAAAACCGTTCATTTTCAGAAGGTTCTGGGTGGGAAGGCTGATTTGTGCACTGTGACAGATTAATGATTATCCAACAGTATCTGTCATTTCCCCCCCACTCATTTTTACTTTGGTTGTAGTTATTTGTGCGGCAGACATCTTGACACAAGACATCACAAAAACATCAATCCTCCTGAGTGCACAGCTGTGCCCCCAAGAAGTCATTTTGAGAGGTGGTTGCACTCTTGTTCTGCAGGGATAGGATTCTTTTTGTTTGTTTTTAAGAAAGCGCTTCATAGACCAAGACGAATTAATACTGAATAATTAACAAAGATCAATGAAAAAAAAACGATAAGCTAAAGACAGTCAAAATGTTCCTAGACAAAGGGTTGAGAAAAACTGATAAATAAATAAAAGCAATTAAGGATAAAATGAATAAAAGCCAAAGAGTAGAGCTTTCACTTTACCTCCAGATTGAAAACCATTTAGTCGATTTTGAGAAAAAGATTTAGAAAATGATCATAACTCTGCCAGCCTGAAGTCACAAAAACCAGGAACAGACTGCATCACAACTTGCAAAGGACTCCTGATGCAGTTTTGAAGAGCTGCAACGTTGGAAACATGTCGTGATTTTAATTGAAAAGTGTATTTATTAAATCCCCTCACTGCTACACAGGGGCACCTTTCATGTGGTGGTGTCACTGCAGAGAAAATAACAGTTAATCCCATGTCACAGACTGTGATTCCTAAAGGGATCCTTTCACTGCTCCAGAACATACCATCCCCCCGCCCGACAAAACACAGTCCCTTCTGGCGCTAACGGCTCCTCGGCTGTGACAAATATGGTTTGAGAAAAGCCGGGAATGAAAATGAGCACCGCTGCAGTTCTTTATCCCGCCCAAGGTGAGAAGATGGGGCGGCACTTTGCGCGATTTGATCCACGTCGAGCTGTAAATGGATTAAAAAGATCCATTGATTCTCCCCTCCCTCTGTTCGCACATCACACTGGCGCAATCGATCAATCTGCCAAAGTATGTGTGAACTTTTGAGCCTTCCCAGCGTGACCACCAGCTTCCCTCTGCTGACTGTCCTTTAAAGGAACAGTGTGTAACATTTCGGGGGGGATCTATTAGCAGAAATGGAATATAATATTCTATGTTTAAATGAGTGTGTATAATCACCTGAAACTAAGAATCCTTGTGTTTTCGTTAGCTTAGTATGAGCCCTTCATATCTACATAGGGAGCGGGTCCTTCAAAGAGTATTTTGGACATAAAATGCTTATTATATTTATAATATTTCATTGTTCAACAGGCCATTTCAGTAGAATATGACAATAGAATAGAAATAATTTGGTTTTACTTTTGTACGCCACTTTTTAGGAGGACGTTTTACTTGCGTCCGGTAGTCGCTTTCAGTCCAAAATGGCGGAAGCTTAGCTTTGTTGCTGGGCGGTGATGTTGCAATGGAACGGACAATTGATTTTCACAATATACGTTCTTTGGGTCCGCTTCACGGAGTCCGCCATGTTGCTCCATCATGTTTCTACAGTAGCCCCGAACAGACAAACCAAACACTGGCTCTAGGGAGAGCCTTTTCACGTTTTTACGTTACCTGAAGGCCACCGTAGTTTTCCGACACGCTTATGAAACTGCGGTAACGTGAGAGGGAGAGTGCAAAACCAAGATACACTGTCGGACTTCCGTTGCTCCGGAAGTAGTGCTATTATGGTAAGGATGCTCTCTGAGCGAGGCGAACGGCGTTACCACGGTCTTGGAAATGGAGGAATGAGTAGAGGGGTACTCAGTTGGTTGCAATTTGCAACCGCGCCACTAGATGCCACCAAATCCTACACACTGTACCTTTAAATAACTGTTTTTTTTCCAGTAATGTGGAGATATTAGCAGAATGGATGTTAGTGGACAGCGGAAAGAATGCTACCATCATACTGTGGATATTCCAGATTTCTATCATGCTGAAAGCAATGTGAAGAACAGCTCAGGGAAATCTAAATCCTGCTTAGGCTGATGCTTGACGTCGCATTATATCGATGCTTACTGAGCTAATATTAACAGATCGTCTTCTCATGTACATGTCTGTGGCATCTTCTCACTCTAGTCCTCTAGTCTCCTGGATGATTTTTTAGAATGGAAGATTACGCCAGCCAGTTAGAGCAGAGATCCAACAGAAATGCGTAATGGTGCGAGAAGACGAAATGTCTTCTGACACCGGTTGCTTGCATGCATCCTCTGGCATCATTAAGTAATTGTAAATGCAAGTAGTTTGGAAATCACACGGTATATCAAAATGGTGAGTGGATTTTAAAAAGACAGAAATCTCAGCAGCTGACACTACCAACCATATTCAAGCATTTTTGTCTGTGAGATTTTAAAAACAAAATTGAATGCGTATCAAAAGCTCCACTGAAGCTATTTAACCAGGGATTGTTTGCTCATGTAAACTGTGGCGATTTGAGACAGAGCTGAGATAAATGCATTAACCAATTATGAGTTAAAAAATGGGTTTGTTACTCCATTAAAATAGTAAATCACGATTAATCGCATATTTGTTCAAAAAGTGTTCAAAAAGTATTTACTCTTATCAACATGGGAATGGGCAAATATGCTGCTTTATGCAAATGTGTGTATATATTTATTATTGGAGATCAATTAACAACATAAAACAATGACAAATATTGTCCAGAAACCCTCACATATTTTTTTAAAAGCTTTTGACCTGAGAAAACCAAATAAAAAGAACATGGTCACTTGCCTGCCCTTTCCTTCATGATAGAATGACCATACATTCCTTTAGAACGGCAAAATCTTCAGCTTTCCATCTGTGAATTTATCTTTTCATTAGCAGAACAGTTGATGGAGATATCGCTGGATAAAGTTCAGGGTTGCTGGTAACCTCTAGTCGCAGGTTGAATGAGAACTTTTTTAGTTTGGTTAAGTGATTCAGATTCATACGACAACGTTTTATTTTTTACAATAACCTTCACGGTTATTCAATCTGAGCAAGGGAGCTGATATTTGTCTGGTCTCTAACCTGTGACCAATCCGACTTAGTTGAAACTATAAGGAAACTAAGACACACAAGCTAATTCCCTTTATTATATTATAATTATTCCCATGTCTTAGGATTTTAAGACACTTTTAAGATTGATCTAAGACATTTTAATACCAATAAAGCCTTATTTTTAGGATTCAATGCCTTTTAAGACTTTTTTAAGATCCGCAGGAACCTTGTGAAAAAAAATACACTTTAAGTTTGGTGAACTTCCAACACCTGAATTTGCACCGCTGACCCTTTGCAAACCATCTTGACTGTGCTGACCTCTGAGGTGAATAGAGAGACTTTTGTAGCTATTATAACAAGCTGTGTCACACCATCCAATTTTTACAAGGAACGGAACTCAACTGTGCACACACGTTATCTGGTTTAACGAGGACCGCGAGTCGTAGCGAGAAGTGGAAAAATAATAATGTAAAAAAAAAGCAGCGTGCTTACTGAGCTCCTGTAGCTGTTTGAGCTGAAGGACTTCCTCCTCTCCCTCGTCTTCCCCTGAGCTGAAGCGCAGGGCCGAGCCTTCCAGCGTGAACCAGCCCACCCTCCAGTGGTACATGTCGTGGCCTTCTTTGTAGTGCAGTCTGCCGATCAGCTCGCCATCCCTCTGCGCCAGGCCCTCGACTTTAGACGGGACGAAGCACTGCGAGTCGCACGAAGAAGAGAGGACAGGCGAATTAAGAACTTTTAACAGCATGAAACTTTTTTTTTTTACCGTGGTGTGTCACCTCAAAACAAAGTGCAACAGAACTTCTTGAGGATAAACAACCATAGCTCAAGTACATTTCCATTCCTACCGCTCGGCTCTGTCTGGCCGTTGATTCAAATTGAAATACGGAGGCGTGGAAGGCCTATGATCCAGATGGAGAGACATATGGACAAATGCAACTATACGGTCCTCTATCTATGACTGGGTTTCCTGGGATTGAAGAGATCAAAAAAGGCAATAGGGGGCATATTTATATAGGGTGTTATTATAAGATCCTGGCAGGGAGAGATAGTACGACCACTTGTCTTATTGAAGGAAGCGCAGGCAGCGCGTTGGGCTCACCGAGGACAATGTGTGCGCGTGTTGCAAAGTGGCAGAGTGAAGCGAAACAAAAAGTACGGATGTGCTGTACTTCTGCTGCACATTCACACAGTGTCTTCTTTGTAACTTTAAGTGAAAAACAAACTTAAAAGGAGGCAGTGGAAATAAGTGTGTTTGTGTGTGTGCTGTATGCAAAGTGTGTCACCTTTGTTAGCGCCTGGATCCAGTCATGCTGCGTTTCCTGTGTTTCAGCTCCGACAATCAGTGCTCGCTCTGTCTGCAGGTACAGCTCCACGGTAAACACAGCCCTGCCAGAGACACACGGCTCACTATTAGGTATCTGGAATGGAAAGTGTCCTCACAAACACACACACACACGAAGCAGGAAGCAAGCACCCAAATCTGTGTACATTTGCACACATACAATTAAAAACAGACATGACGACTGTCTATGGGACACACGAGTTTCCACGAAATAAAAAAGTTTGGAAATATGCAGGTTCGTCTTGTTTACATGCTCACCATTAATAGTAAATTATACTGTTTTAAAAAAGGCTGTAGATGAGACACAGGACACACCAACAACCATCAGTTGACACAAATAATTTTAACAATTTCCTGACTGTACTGCATCTGGACTCTTCAATCGGTCATTTCAGCCAATCAGCCATCAGATGATGACGGTTTCAAACGGTCAACTAGAGCAGTGGCTCATTTTGGACAACAAACACAAATGTACGCACATTTTAAACAGACGAGTGTGACTGGTTGAGTATTTGACTTGTCTTAATTTATTTTGAGTTGAAAGGAAAGGATGCCTGAAGTATTGTTATCACGATACCAAAATGCTGACTTCGATACGATACCCTGCCAAAATATCTCGATTCCGATAATGAAAACATACATCGGCAAAAATAAAAAAAAACATCAGGAAAAGTAATCGAATAATAGATGATAGAACATGGAACTTAAATCAATTTTTCTAATCATTAAAAATGTTAAAATGTATTAATTGAAATGAAATGGTATGCAGTAATCAGATGTCCCCTATACTTTGTGATTTCTTTGACAGTTAATTTTATATTTACATTTATTTTTAATAATGCACACATATTTACATTTCATCTGTATTCTTATTTCTGTTTTTCTCATAACTTCTCTGTGTTTATATATATTTTTTGTAAAATGGAACAACTGTAATTTCCTCCCCGGGGATCAATATCACTTATTAATCAGTGTTTAATAAGGCTTAATTTTTTTGTAAAACAATGCCCCATCATCAGTAACAGTTAAGGCGGAGACTTTAACGCTTTAAGGCAACTTGTGATTTTGGAGGTCGTCACAGGCTCAGTTTTAGAGAGTGAGGATACTGGTATCATATGAAACTAGAACGTAAGGAATCCATTGGTCCAAACATGTCATACCAGCTTGTCGTGAAGGGGGTTAAATAACGCTACAAACTTGGGGAGGAAAAACTGGCCATTTTCAAAGGGGTCCCTTGACCTCTGACCTCAAAATGTGTGAATGAAAATGGGTTCTAAGGGTACCCACAAGTCTCCTCTTTACAGACATGCCCACTTTATGATAATCACATGCAGTTTGGGGCAGGTCATAGTCAAGTCAGCACACTGACACACTGACAGCTGTTGTTGCCTGTTGGGCTGCAGTTTGCCATGTTATGATTTGAGCATATTTTTTTATGCTAAATGCAGTACCTGTGAGGGTTTCTGGACAATATCTGTCATTGTTTTGTGTTGATAATTGATCTCCAATAATAAATATATACATACATTTGCATAAAGCAGCATATTTTCCCACTCTCATGGTGATAAGAGTATTTAATACTTGATAAATCTCCCTTTAAGGTACAGAACAGATAAAAAATGTGCTATACATTTGCGATTAGTATATATACACACACATACTCTATACACACATATATAATTTTCTGTTTAAAATGAAAATATTTATTTATTTATTTTACACAGAGGATGATTAATAATATAATTCTCTATATTTCTGTTTATATTAACATTGTATAGCACTTATTGAATCATATTTCTATATATTCCTAGTCTATTTATGTGAAGAGACATTGACATTTTTTTTATTGAGATGCAGTGCTTAGAGCAGGCTTCTAATGTAACATAGTTCAGATCACATTCACAGTTTGCCTTGAAACTGTCATGAATGTGCTTTTGTGTGACAGTCAGTCAGTCAGTGACGAGCATTCACACTCCCCTGGGTTATGAACAAAAAAAAATGTATGTGGGCATTAGGTTATATACACACACCAACTATATAATCCTTCAAAATAAAAAAAAAAGGAGCATGAATGCACTCCCACACTCATTCATCCAGACACACTCGCAGGCAAAACCGTTGCTGTCGGAAGCAAAAAGGCAGCTATTAATCTTTGTTGGTCTTTCTCCTCCTGTCGTCTCTGCCTCCACCTTCTCTCTCTCTGTCTGCCTCTCTCTCTCTCTCTCTCTCTCTCAGCGTGAAGGTACAGAGGTCAGAGTATCACTATCTTAATGGTTTGAACACACTGCCAAGCGGTGGCCTCGTTTCCACTGGTACGCTACAGCGAGGGAGACTCTAAATGCTATACAGCGATGGGTGTTTAAGGTGGCGTGTCACGGGGGTCACGGCAGCAACGAGTCTAACTCTTCGTACATGTGTCAGGGGAACAAGCGAGACGCGGGTGTTTGTGTGCCCTCACGTTTTCACCCCCACCCTCTTCTTCTTTCTCCACCCTCCCCACCACCCCTTCCTTCTCTTCGCCGGCAGGTGTGCAGGCGCTTGTTAGAGGAAGTCCCAGAGGGAGAGCGAGGGGATGGAGTGGCGGAGGGGTGCGTCGACGTGCCGGGCAAATGGTATCGTAAAGACAGAAGGAGAAGACGGAGGGGTAAGAGATGAACGCTGCATTATGAGGGTCCCAGAGGGAGGGAGTGGCTGGGGAGAGGGAAGAGAGAGAGACAAAGACAGAGAGAGAGTGAAAGGTGTTGAAACAATAGCGTGCTGAGTGACAGAAGAGCTTGGGATAACACACGGCCGTCATCGCACAGGACACATTTTTGTACTGCATGTGTCTGCAATTATAAATGGTTTCAACTCTCTGAACATTACATCTTTTGTATGAGATGCTATAAATCTTTTAAGTACTTGTTATTTTTTGTTTATTTTATCCAACTTTACGCAGGAAATAGTGCACTACAATAACGTGGTTACTGTCAAGTTTGCATAATACACACAGTGATCAGATTCCTCCCTTACCTAATACTGTAATGTCGAACCACACTGGCATATTTGAGGTGTATTCGTGATGATCTTTTTTTGGTTCCGAGCATTTGTACTCACAGTGTAACTCTGTCATGAGAAAGCATACTGGTTTTCCCATCCTATGTGTGCACTTAATGAATTCCCATGACAGTGACAAATATTGAAAAAAAGACTAGGGCTTTCAATCCATTAAAATATCTATCGTGATTAATCATTAATTAAAATGTACCTTAAAGGGAGATTCATCAAGTATTTAATACTCTTATCAACATGGGAGTGGGAAAATATGCTTGCTTTATGCAAATGTATGTATATATGTATTATTGGAGATCAATAAACAACACAAAACAATGACAAGTATTGTCCAGAAACCCTCACAGGTACTGCATTTCGCATAACAAATATACTCAAATTATTACATGGCAAACTGCAGCCCAACAGGCAACAACAGCTGTCAGTGTGTCAGTGTGCTGACTTGACTATGACTAGCCCCAAAACTGCATGTGATTATCATAAAGTGGGCATGTCTGTAAAGGGGAGACTCGTGGGTACCCATAAAACCCATTTTCATTCACATATCTTGAGGTCAGAGGTCAAGGGACCCCTTTAAAAATGGCCATGCCAGTTTTTCCTCGCCAAAATGTAGTATAAGTTTGGAGCGTTATTTAGCCTCCTTTGCGACTAGCTAGTATGACATGGTTGGTATCAATATATTCCTTAGGTTATCTAGTTTCATATGATACCAGTATCTTCACTCTATTCAAAACTGAGCCCACTGGAACCTAAAAATCGCAAGTTGCATTCATGTGTTAAAGAAATTAGTGTAGTTAAAACGATTTTTCGCTAACACCTTATTATTGACCATTTATAAAATATAAGGCTGAAAACAAGACTAATAAAATAGCCAATACAATTTAAATGAAACGTAACTTACTGTTCAGCTGTGGAAACAGATTTTCAGCCTTATTCTATAGAAGTTTTACTTGCAGTCAGACTTTCAGTTCAATTATTGTGGATAAGAACAGTATTGATCTCGTATCCAAAATACAACCTCACTTGATTTGATATTGACTAAGGTGAAGTCAAATTACAGTAGACGAGCTCATGTGCAAAATTTGAGTGTGCCGTATTGAAAAAAAGTACTTTCTGTTGTTGAGTAAAGTTTGACAGAGCTTACACGCACTTTTCCTCGTGGAGGAATCTACTGCACAAGATTCACCGGTGGTTTAAACAAGCGTAGAGGTATCTATATGTGTTTCCGTAGCCTTTTATTTCCTCCTTAAGGCTTTCCTGTGCTCTGAGAAAGTCTTAATTCCCCAGCCCTCATATATCTAACCCGTCTCGCTTGCAAAGTTAGCACCTAAGCCCTTCTAACAGTCTTTTTAAAATACTGCTATTTTTGTTGGTGTGTGAGAGAAGAAGACGGTGAGAAAAAAGAGAGTGAAATGGTGAAATAGAAAAAGAGAAAAAAAGGGTTGTTTCCAAGGTTTCCAGTTGGAATTTGAAAGTCAGGATTGACTCAGAAATGTTCTTGTCGAAACAGGACGGATGAGTCAAAAAAAAAAAAAAGTCCCTAGAAAAAAACCTCAACTTATCACCAGCCAACATGCTCCCTTTGCATTAATTCCTTAGGAGTGGGTTTGTAATATTCATACGACTTTAGCAGACGCGTGTGTGTCGGTGCCGCGCTATAATTCACGGTGTCCTCTGCCACGGTGAAATTACCCAAATGCTGCGCTTAATGGAAGCGACACCTACGGCCTCCTGTAGCGCGGCGATAGGCTGCTGGTGGGAGTGTGTCATCTGCATACGTTAATATTCATGAGCGTGCAAGACAGTCAAGAGGTGAAGCGTCCCCGCTCGCTCGACTCGGCGCGCAGGCATGCTGGGAACGCTGGAAGTTACAGAAAGTGAGAGGGAGGGAGGCAGAGTTTAATCTAGTGAAACGCACAGCCATTATGAGTGTTGGCGACAGAGAAATAATAGCCTTTCTGGGGGCGACGCCGTGACCTGTAACTGGGATATATGCGCTAAGCTGAAAATGGTGGCGTGTCACTGTTGCTTTGTGGCGTTCCGTGCAACACTATATATTCTCATTGTAACCTGTCATGACTGTGTGTTTGTGTCCAGCTCATTAGAAAGGTCACAGTTGTAGCAGGCCAGATGTGTTTTCTAATGGCTGTATAAATAAAATTAACAAATAAAAGCATTGTTTCCTCTTCATAACATCTGCTGCTGTCATTAAGGACCTGGCTTATGCTTTAATCATAAACCATTATCAGACCCGGGAAGCACACACACATGAACACACACACGGTGTGACCCAATGGGAGCTTGGAGAGGAGGGTGAGCGGGAAAAGGATCGAGACATCTGTTTCTTCTTAGTGCGCCTGTCACACTTCCAGAAGACATAAAGAAAAAAGTTTGTTGTTTTGTCGAGGAACTTTTTAACTGAATCATAATAATCTGAGAGAGCGGGGAGGCGGCGCGGTAAAGTGAACGGCGGGGAGGGCAGTTAAAAGCTTGCGACGTTCGCCTGCATCTCCGCCAAAGTAAACAGGAAATATGGCACCCATAAAGCCGTGATAGGTTCGGTTAAATTGAATAATGCTCAAGTTAAGATTATGCAAATGAGACATATGACAAGTGGGGAGAAACTGTGCAGAAGGCTGTGTTTACATGTTACATACGCAGTAAATTGCAATACAGCCGAATAAAAGGAAATAAATAATTTAAAAAGGGGTATGTGTGGCAAGGGTGTCCTAGAAGAAGGTTGAACAATCATATAAATTATGATTTAATGGCATTTCAAATGACTGCATATGGGTATGTGTTTGTCTGTGTGAGAGCAAATTTTGAGTGTAAATGAAAGCCCGCCTGAACTGCTATATGAATTATGAATAAATTATCCTTTAATGCACTAGATTCACATCAATATTAAATGTTATATATTAAAGAGGACCTATTGTGCTTATTTCAGATGCATACGGATATTTTGGGTTTCTACTAGAACATAAACTTGCTTTCATTTTCAACAGCCACCTCCCAAAAAAAACCCAGTCTGCTTCGATTGGCCAACCGAACCAAACTCTTTGGACTCCGCTCCAGCTCCGCTCTAACTAGCTTTGTCTGAGGGCGTGCCAAACTAGCCGCTAGGCAAGGAATTATGCAAATATGTTACTTTGTGACATCACCACGTTACAGAAGAAAAGGGCGGGACTTCGAGCAAGGTGTTTCAGGCAGTTCAGGAGCAGTGTTTCTGTGGGGGAGAGTAACTCCCTTTGGCGTGGACTTTGGGCTTTGTAACTTTGCAGAACTTTTACAAGCATGAAAAACTATATAACACAATAAAGGAAAGGGGAAAAGCACAAAAGCACAATAGGTCCTCTTTGAAATTAACACTCTAACAACCTTATTAAGTCCAATTTAGATGAATTTCAAGGTTTAACTTCAATTGTGAAAATCCATATTTTAAACCATTTAATCCTTTGAAGTTTAGGTGAAGAAAATACGACTACTCAAAATCGAAGGAAGCATTTTGGATCTTGCCTCAAAAGTTTACAGCAGATTTTGGAGTTATAAGGTTTTCACTAGACAGCAACAATATGTACACAGTGTGTTTGTGTGTGTGTTCATACCCAGCTCCAGTCATTGTCTCCGTGTTGCTAACAGCCAGACTGACCACCTCTGAGACGTCCACCCTGCCGATGGCCGACGGGTTACGCTCGCTCTCGTAGTAGCTGAGGAAGCCGCCCTCCAATGTGCACCAACGACGTGCCATGTCTGAAACATACACAAAATCATGTAAGCACAAAACAATACAGATAGACCATATAAATTGTATTTCGCGCTTCAACTACTACAACTAATCCTACAAATAACACTTTTTGTGGCAGCACACTATAGAACATAACATATTGTCATGCTACTTTCTGCTTAACTTAAACATACTGTATGTCCATGTGATGACATTTCACCGTTAAATTGAACTTAAACTTAAACTTAAATTTGTTCTTTAGCCTCAATCTCGAATATCTCTGTTTCTTCTCTTTGGCGACACCTATGGCGATAAGCGGTAATTGCAGTTGTGTTTTTGGATCTCACTTCCCAGAAATGGAATATAATATTAATGACTGTTTTTTTTTGTGTATAATCACCTGAAAATAAGAATCATTTTGTTTCCGTTAACTTAGAATGAGCCGTTTATATCTACGTACGGAGCGGGTCCTCTTCACGTAGCCGGCCGCCATGTTGGTTGCAATCTGCAACCTCACCGCTAGATGCCGCCAGATCCTATAAACTGCACCTTTAAAATCTTAACTTCTTAATATCAAAGCAATTCTACGTAACTTAACTTAAAGATTATCTTGGGTAAGTCACTTTGAAGACATCATTAGTAGGCTACCTAAATGAGGGCAAATGGAAAGGGACCACAACGAGGAACCAACAAACATGCTTCCTGTTGAAGCAGAGTCTGTTTACTTCTTATTGTTTGTTTGTGTGTTGTAATAAAGCCATTGAAATGTTCTATGACATACAAAAATGTAGAGTAACATACGGAAGGACAAATAGGGAAGAGTCATACAGACAGCAAATTAGCTAAGTATGGCAGTTACACTTAAGTATCTACCTAAAGCTAGCAAACAGTTAGCTAACATCATCCAACAAAGGCTACCGGTCATACCAGACCAAGTAGGGCTGTAGCAGCAAAACCGCTAAATGTACTGAATTGAGCAAAAGAGCATTGTTTCGCTTATTAATTTAACTTTTAAGAGATAGATTTATGTATTTTTACATGGTCCCCCTTTAAGTTTCAGTACATGTAGGGAGATTAGCAATCTCCTTTAAAAATATGCAATATCAGGTCACTGATCTGATGCTAACTTCAGACAATTTATAGCTCTTTTTCCTTCTGCACCCAGAATCCTCCAATATGTCTGGCCTCTATTGGATTACTACTGTAGAGCCACGCATTTGCATACTGATAAAATTTAACAAATTGGCTATTGTTTGCAGAGTCAGAAAACAGAAATTAATTAGAGCCTGCAATGTTAGTGATTGGTTTGTGAACAATTAGCACCACTCCAACCCCATTTAACACAGCTAATGACTCTCTACACGCTAAGAAAGCACTACTGAGAAATCGTTTAAAAGTTCGGAGATAAGACATTCCGCTTTCACACATGGATGGATGCGTGGAGATGTGACGGTGTCATAGGCCTCTACTTTTCTTTTACGAGCACCTAAAAGCCAAATTGTTTTTATCCAAAGCCGAACCAGCCAGACGTAAAAAGATCACCTGAAGGCCAGGGTTTCGAGCGAACATCAACATCCAAGAAAAAAAAGAACATCCATACTGTAATTAGTAAAAAGTCCAACTGGCAGACTGTGGCCTTCATTTCCAAATCAACAAAAGAAGTTTTGGCACTGTTGAAGTTGAAGTCTTTTGTCTTCTCTGTTTTAAATTTGTGACGCCAATCAGATGACTCACGTGAGGAGACAGTCCTTCATTTTTCCGTCCATTAGAGGACAAAGAAGTCTAGCTTACTGTATGTGAGGGCAACGCGCAGAATTAAAAGAGTTGAGAGACTCCAAGCAGCGAGCAGATTTCAATCAACAAACATGATCTCGGTGGAAAAGCTGCAAAACACATTGTCTTTCATGACTGTCTGACTGTGCGATTTACATAGCCAATGAGCATGAAGTTCATGAAAACATACCTAATTTTGGATTTTACAAAGTCACCGTGCCATCTGCTTTTGTGTTCCGCAACAAACACACACACACACACAAACAGCCCCCCCCCCCCCCCCCCCCCCCCCCCCCCATCGCACCCCCTGTCGCTTGCGACTCCAAAGTTTCCACTGTATTCATCTCATGAATATGCTAATTGCGCGTTCCTCTGCCAACTGTGTGTGATGTTTCTGAAGGAACAGATATAGTCAAAAAGGAAGTGTCTACAACTGGCTGTTAAAAGAAAAAGGATGTGATAAGCATAGGAAAGGAGGATGTCAGTTTCGCTCTATTCACCCTTGCGCTGCCTCTCTGTATGGCTCTTTCTGATTTTGTCTTTTCTGTCTCAAAAAAAAAAAGAAAAAACAATCTGGACACAAACAGCTTTAAAACAGCAAAATGACTAATATCTCGCTGCTCGCGGTGGCATTTAAAAAATACTCGTCTTCTGACCCCACTTCGCTTGGAAAGAAATAATAATTCCAGCAGCTGAAGAATCATCATCTTTATCTGAAACGAACTGTGCATGTAGCGGTTTTGCATGTGTGTGTGTGTGTGTGTGTGAGAGACTCTGGTATTTAAAATCATTACCAATCCAATCTATCTGACAGGACGCACTGTTGTCTTGGTGACGGAAAAAAGATTGTAATGGACTTCACTTCCGTTCCAAATGTGTCCCTGGATTGACTGAGTTTTGCAGGAAATGTCATGTCCATCATTTCCCACCGGGGGATAGTTAAGTTATCATTTTGTGCAATATTTTTGTGTAATTCCGCCTTCCTTAATAACTGAGTAGTTTCATTTGTACCATCTAAAAACCCTCGCACAATCATCTTCTAAAGAGGCACACTTGATTTCCTAACTGAAGTCAATTGCAATAATAAGCTGGTAGAAAACTTTAAATGTCATTGATTTTCTAGACATTTTTGCTCTACAATGGTTCATGTGGTTGCAGAGGTTATGTATGGATTGGCAAATACTAACAGGTATTGTCTAGGGTATTGAGTCCCTACCTTGGGTCACACGATAAATCTGAAGGGTCACAAGATCATTATTGGGATAGGAAAGGAGAAAAAACATATTTCTCCCATGTTAAATTATGTGTGTTTTATATACAGTGTATGCTCCTTTAATGTTTAATCTTACTTAACAACTATCAGATAGATTGCGTGAAAATTACTGTACTATCTAGAGTAGATGACGTTCAGCACGCCCCAAGTTTGGGGAAGCAGATAGGAGTACCGACAACGGAGCAAAGCAATGTACTGCTGTGGACGGGGCCGGCAGAAAACATATTTCAGGCACCTAAAAGAAAGGCCAACCAATATCAGTTCAAGTGTACGCTATATTTAGAATATTTTCCAACGGGGAACTGAAACTGAAAGTCAGTCAGAATTTGCTGGCTTTAAAGAGAGCATAGGTTTTACTTTCAGTTCAGTTTCCCATCGAAAAGAGACATCTGATGGCAAGATAAAGCAGTGACAATATTTTAAATATGGCGTACACTTAAACGGACTTTAAGGTGGCAAAAATATGTTTTGCTGCCGGCCCCGTCAACAGCAGTACATTGCTTTGTTCCCGTGTGGTAACTCCGGGGCGTGCCGACCGTCATCTACTGTAGGTAATACACTGACTATGGATAAATACCTCATACAACCCCACTTCAAAACACCTGAACTATCCCTTTAATGATCTCTTGACATTGCATCTAGCGCTACAAGCAGGTCAACTTTTTACTTATCCAAACATCTACAAAATGGATTGGCGCAAATTTTGGTACAGCCATTCATGTCCCCAAGAGGATGAATCCTAATGACTTTCATGATCCCCTGACTTGTCCTCTGGCGCCACCAGCAGGTTCACATTTGTGGTGGAACTGTTGGATGTATTACCATGCAATTCCGAGCATACGTTGAGGATCTTTGTGAACTTTTTTGATTGCTTGACTTTTAATCTAGCAACTTTCAATTTGTCCAATATTTTGGTTTATTTACCTAGTAATTTATTTTTCTTTACCAAGAGGAATTACAGCCTCGCAGGGATGCGAGGCTGTAATTCGAAAAAGCAAAAATATGAATGGCTCTATCTAGTGCCAGTGTTTGGTTTGTCCGTTCTGGGCTACTGTAGAAACATGAAGGTCGGCTCCATGAAGAGGACCCGCTCAGTATGTAGATATAAACGGCTCATTCCAAGGTAACAAAACCACAACGATTCTTATTTTCGGGTGATTATACATAAAAAAAAAAAGAATTATTAATATACGATACTTCATTTTTGCCAATAGATCCCCTTAAATGTTACACATTGTTCCTTTAACATGATAGGAAAGCACAAAAAACATATTTCTGCTCAACAAAATGATGTTGCTTTTTTCATTTCTCTTTTTTCTTGTAAAATACTGGACAACGACCTCTTTTTTTTAACTCTAAAATGATTGAAATAAAACAAGGATTTTTGAAAATCCCTCTTTGATAGAACTATAGTCACAAGCAGTAGACATCCAGCGACAAGGGGTCGCAGGAGACATTGCTTTGACTCGATTGTCCTAAAACATCAGAAATATTAATAGATTTCGTTGTCATGTTAGCACACGTGGCATCCGGATCCCGTCTCCTTGAATTATGTCGGACAAAATCTTTCATCTACACTGGAGTAAAGGGGAGAAAAGGCATTTTTAATTTCCTCTCAACTCCAAGGACAAAGACACAAAAAATCCCACTGTGAATCCAGGAAGCAAATTGCTACGGGACCCTGGGTCCAGTCAGTGCGGATGTATGAATGGGCTCGCTACTCGACCAACCAGTTTCTGAGGAGTTATCCTAATAATGGCCAGCACACCCACAAGAACAGATGCCCACATAAGGCTGAGGACACAGAAGGTTGGGAAAGGAGAGGGATTAAAGAGGGGCCAAAAGGTGTAGAGAGACTACAAATGTTTGACAAATGTAATTTCAGATACAGCTATCTCTTTTGGGTTTGATTTGTGAATGAATATGAGGGATTTGGTAGACCGAGCCGAAGACAGAAGAGGCTATGATGACAGGAATTGGTCTGAAAGTAAAAGAATATCTCAAACCAGGCAGGAAGTTGTACCGATACGACCCAAGATAGAACACTTACCAGTGGTGTGGCTGTCATTTCAGTACCAAAATGACTGCAGTGTAGATGTGGAATAGCTGCAGGGAGTTTTACTCAACTGAATGTAACTATTATTCAGCTGTGTTGGGAATGGGGTGAATGCCTTTGGATCCCTTCGAGATATTCCAACCAGGAAACTTGTGAAAAAAAAAGAACCGAATCGCACGCATCCTTCTTCCTTCTTTGTTTGTGGTTCAGCATTTCCTTAGCGGGTGGGTTACCACTAGCTCCTACACAAGCACCCGTGCAATGGGGGGAACAATAGTGCTTGATTTACAATCAGGCAGCTGCGTCCATTGCCAGCTGTTTCCCCCCACACACACACACACACACACACACAGCAATGGCCCCGCGGCCCAGCCGTTCTCCGCGGGAGTCCGCAACCAGCCGCCAGAGACAATGCTAGCGGAAGCCAACCGTGGTATGTGCCTCCACCAGTTAAATTGGGCCAATTAGCTTGTACGCCAAGAGTGAGTACTCCCTGCATAGCGTTTTCCAGAAGGGAAATGTGGAATCTCTCCTTTTTTTCTGCTTTACCTCCTCTCTCGCTTCAGCAATTTGTAAAATTCGCTAAATGCTCCAAGTACGCAGGTTGATTAGACTAATCAAGTCATCAATGCGGCAATTAAACAGTCTTATTGTTCACTGACTGAACGGCCCAAGTTACAGAATAACATATTTACTCAAAAAGTTTCGATTGTGTCTCCAGCTTTATTCTGCTGCAATGTCCCCCCACTAAACTTTTTTTATCGACATCGCACAGACACCCATTTCAGTATGCATCGAAAAAAAAAAAAGCAGGCTTGCGTGCCCCTTTTCCACTGAATCACCCTCCCTCCCTCGCTCTCCCACCTCTCTATCCTCCCCATTTCCTACCAATCTTCTGCCTATCTCGCCATCGGACTAAAATATCTGTGATGAAGACATCTGCTGGACAGCTTGTCAGGGGGGCTGGAAATGGAAATCGAGAAACTGAGGGGATCTGAACGATCCGTCTGTGCCAGAATTACAGCCCACTTCATTACGGGGAGGAATGGACAGATATGGCATAAGATAAAGAGGAAAAAAAAAACACTATCTGCCATGTATTTCTGGCCTAAAGCAACAGCACTAGTCACTCATTTAGGCGAGCAGAGGCACAGTGATATGAGCACTCCAAAAAGCATATTAGATTAATTGTTTAAACATGCTTTGTGTGCTTGTCGTAAAAATATAAAACAGAATGTGAGACTGCATTTAAAATCAACTAATTTTTTTTAGCATAAACCATTAAGGAATATTTGGTTTATCATCAAAAACTCCAGCTTTTGTAGATGCAAGTAATTGAATGTTCATATGGGCTCAGATTTGTGTGCTCAATAAAACTGTTAACATAATTCTACTTCTCTCTTGTTCTTCTCTCCACACAACCTCCTCCTCCTCCTTCTCACTCTCTGGCAGTTGTGAGTTACTGTTGCGGGCGAAAAAAACGGAGCGCAGCTGATGAGGAAAAGACAAAACTAATCAGAAATTAGGGGTGCCATTTCCCTGCTGCCACTCACCATTTCAGACAGTAACTGCCTACTGTCTCTCTTCGCACTCCCAAGACTCTCGCGAGCGCGCAAACACAAACGCAGATGCACACGAAAGCATGTACACACTCTTTAATGTGAGAGTAGCGTGAGTCACTTCTCAACCCGTTTAGGAGGTGGGGAGACTTCATTTACGCCAAAATCAACTGCGCAAACCTGATACGGAGCAGCTGAACGGCTAATAAAGTGGTGCCAAGCTGGAGAATAAACCAGTTCAACCTTGATTTCCGCACAAATAAAACAACAAGGAATATTGTTTTTCGAATCCTAATCTATATTCCCAGCAGCGTCTGGGCTGAACACTGTGTTTTGCCAAACGCTAAGTAGCACAGTGTTTTATTTCATTATGGTGGACTGGCACAATGATCCCCCGTGCCACCTCTGTCAAGGCCATTACCAAAATTGGTTGCCAAATTAATTTATATCGTACTCTCAATTTAGCTCCCATCAGTGGAAGCATGAAAGACTATTGGGTTTGTCTCCAGACAAAAAAGTTTAAGATGCTGTGGTAGAGTGCTTTTATTAAGCCCTGACTACAACCTATGAATTATTAAGAACTCGGGTGTATCTATAGACCATCTAACCATTAGCCAGGGAGCGAAAGGCATCCTGGAGTACATTCAAAAATATCTCATCCCTCCGTGCTCGCAAAGTCCTGACAGCGCTTCCTCGTGATTGAAGAAGTTGGAGCGCGTCGACTTTTAAACCCAACCGCTCTGAATTTTTCAACAGCTGCAGCTGCAGTTAAAGCGCCATTAATAGCACAAAAGCCAAACTCGTACGGCTCTTCATAATAGATGACATAACGGGGTGTTTATCGGCCGAAATATTACGAGCACTTATCTGAAGGGAGACGACTTTGGGATGGCGCGGCGTTTGTAAAGTGGTACAAAATGCACAACAGCGACTAAAATGAGCCTCGACAAAATGGACACCTGTAGTGTTAAGTCCATTTCAAGTGGGAGCTCACTCTGCTGTTGGTGGAACAACAAACCACACACCGTCGTATACCAATGGGCAATAAAAACAGCAAATAACTTTGTACTTTAACATTAGGAATCACACAGGAAAGACTAATGCTAACGTAAAGCTGCTCTAATCAATATCCAGCCCGGTCGCACAAAACGGTGTGTGAATGACACGATTATGCGCAAGGCATGCCGTTCTTGCTTTTGGCGTGTCATTTTTTACGCCATATAGTTTGTACTGACTGCAATGAAAACACATCCGCGTAAATATGCCATGCTCAGAGCTAGTGATGTGGAATAAAAAGTGAAAAAGACTGCTTATGGTGGGCGGGCAGGTGGGGAGGTGGAAGGGTCCAACAAACACAGGACCCTGTTTGTATTTGAGACCAGCGTTTTATTTTGTAAGTAACGTTTGTGACGAGTTTTACATACTTAATACTTACGTTGTGTCCGTACGTATTTTACTTAGATTACGTACTTATTTGAAGCCCAACCGTGGCGTTTTTTCCTAAACTTAATTAAGTGGTTTTGTTGCCCCTGCTGGTACTTCACCTTCATACACATGTAAAAATGGGCAAAACACGCTATCCTCTGGCGGACAGCAGGTCTTTACATGCTTTGGTGTGATTCCGGGTTGCAATATCTTAATATCAACTATGGATAAATTACTATTCGTAATGTAACTGATGGATCCACAGATAATTATCACCTAACTCTACAGTTCCCTTCACCTCTACAGAGCATTTTTATCTTTTTTTTGCTCATTGTTTTGGTTTTAAGGCCCACAAGTTCACTATTTTTGGTTCACTCTCACCGCTCTCATGAACATTATTTCTAGACGGCTGTTTTCAGCAAAAAAGCTCTGATGAACCTATTGTCCGCTACCTGTTCAGCACCAAACAGGAAGTTAGTATTTAGCTGGTGAACATGGAGCATTCAGGAGCTAAAGAGCCGGACATTTCTCCAAAAGGTGGACACCAAACCAGAGGTACAATGACAGTGAATATTGGACTGACACGACTTAAAGCTTGTTCCTGCTGCCCCGAGTGGCCAAAAATATCATTGCAGATTTAAATTGCAGAATGCCATATAGCCCATATACTGTACACATCTACCTGTAAAATGTAGAAAATGTATTATGTAAAACAATTGAGTTGAAGGACAGACTGTGTCAGTGTCCTTTTCAAAATAATTGCCATCCTGTCCATTTTGATAAAATGGTTCAGCAATCTTTGTAATATAAGATTACCTGCAAAAGTGTCTTTGAAAGTTAACTTTATAAGGTGATAATGTGTAAATCTTGCTTTTTTTACGGATTGTTTCTGCTGCCCCCAAAGTGGCCAAGAAAAAATAAAGAAAATTCAGGTTTAAAGGACAATTCAGTTTCTTTTTTTTAACATTGCTAAAAACAAGTCAGATGGGCAAGAAACCCAAACCGGTTTAAAGGTTTTGAAGAAAGGTAAGCCAATTTTATGGAAGAGACACAACAAAGGTGAACAGTAAAATATGTCACTCACCTTCAGGTTGAGCTCCATGTAGTGGTTTAGATAATCTGGAAATCTTATTTTAAAACAGGCTTTATTTGAATCCTGTCTGATCATCTGACCAATCAGACTTCGTTGTAGCGTGGTCGCTATGTTCCCAGATCTTAGCAATTACTTTGACGAGTACATTAGTATCATAACCAACAGAAATGATGAATTTCAACTATGAAATTAAGACCCAAATGGCAATACATTGGAATTATCCTTCAACAAATGAAATGGAAATGAATTCCATCCCTACAAATAATGAGAATTCCAATAGACACTGGTGAGAATTTTCCCCCCATCTCCTCTAAGGGGCAATTTCCCAGACCTCAGCCCTGTTCATTAGCCAGCATGTACAACCACCAATGAGAGCGGAGCGTGTGTAGGTTGATGGAAATGGAGATGGATGTCTTGCCCGTATAGGCGTAGGAGATTCAGCTCATTCAAGTGGCAGGTAGCCGCAAGCTGTCACCCCCACCCGGAAACATTCTTTCCCCCATTTTCTCCTCCATTCCGCCCCTTCCCAATAACCCCCCTTCCCCAGGGGCGGCATCCAAAGCCGGCTCCTTCTCCTAATTACCCATGGGCCCGAGAAACGCTCCAGCTGTTTGGAGATGTGGGACCATTGCAGAGCAGGAGGTGCAGCAGCAGCGGAGGAGTTTGGAGTGTGCAATGGAGCCTGATTAAAAGTTTTAAACTGCCTTGGAAGACAAAATAAGGAGAAGTTTTTGGAGGCAGCATCTCTCAGGTGGATTCAGAAAGGACTTGCACTGGATCGGTTTATTAATTTTTATGTTAATTTCTTTAACCTGGCCCTAGTTTACCCCGTACTTCCGCAGAGCATTCACCCGCTGGGTCGTCTAAGAACATCTTTCTGTCTGACAGTTATTCCCAGAGGACCGATGCGGAACGCATTTGAAAGACAGATTCATTGATCGTTTTGACTGGACTGTTTGGTGTACGGATTAAACGATTGGCAGTTTGACAACTGACAGACTGACACTGATTGATCGCTCAGCGCTTAACTGGAGTGGACCTCTGACAAACACACAGTGTAAATTGCTTACAAATGGATTGATGGATTGATTGGCCTTGCCGGGGGTTTCTCACCATCTCTTCCGCGACGGTCCAGCGTCGTCTTGGCGGGGCCTGCGGAGATGTAGAGGAAGCCATCCATGAAGAGGGAAACGTCAGACAGGGAGGTGCTCTCCGACCACTGCTCCAGTCTGGGGAAATCTACAATGAGGGGGGGAGACAGTAGATGAGCAAGGAATTGGTTTTCCCCAATTACTGTAACGGTGGAAGTGCACCATTCTGATGCATGCTGTACTTGACCCCCAGTGAATCCGAGAATAGCGTCCAAAGAAAACTGTCATTTTCACAATTCCAGATAAACTAAGGGGTTAAGTGGTCCTTTATAGGTTGACAAAATTATCATATTTTTTAATTATAATTAACAAATTTAAAAACTCATTTGATTATCCACTGAAAACAGGGCTGTTATTATTACTCGTGAAAAATGTTTACAAAACAGCTACGATAGGCTATAATATAGGACCATTTGTGGAGTGCCGTTTGAAACCTCAAGCTCGGCATTTTTGCCTATCTTGGTATTTGGCCGCCACCATCTTGTTTTTTTGCAACCAGAAGTGACACGAGAGGGTGGAGCTAAATACAACTGGCCACTGAACAAGAAATTCTCGGCGAAAAAAAGGTTATAATTTATTTTCATGAACTTATAACACACTGTGAAAGGGTTAAAGTTGTAAGACGAAAACACGGACGACACCGTGGTAGCGACCTGTCAATTACAAGGTAGCCACGCCCTAAAGCATCCCCTGCTTTATGGTCTATTTGACTCTAAATGATTGAGACCATAAACTCATGTTTACAATGTTTACTGAGGTAATAAATCAAGTGAGAAGTAGGCTCATTTTCTCATAGACTTCTATACAATCAGACTTCTTTTTGCAACCAGAGGAGTCGCCCCCTGCTGGCTATTAGAAGGAATGCAAGTTTAAGGCACTTCTGCATTGGCTTCACTTTTCAGACCCAGAAGTAGCCCATTGTATAGGACTATAACTACATTAATTATATAGCTTTAATATAACAAAACAGAGGGGCTATGTTGTAGTTAAGACTGCTTGATTTTTTTTTATTATAACATAATATCACAATATTAATAATTGCAATTATTATTAATTATTATAAATGCAAAAAAAAACTGTATTACACTCCTGTGCATTCATAGATAAAAATCTCAAAAAATAAAAACACATTTGTTTGTTTATAATATAAATATAAAAATCATTCATTTGGGAAACTAAATGTTGTCTTCATATCATCATGATAAGATCCCACTGAGAATATCTAATCATCAGCTATTGTACGGTAGTAAATTCGTTAAATCATGTATGCAATCCCACAGTGCACCATGCCTGTGTTTCTGCATCAACAACAGATATTATCTAGATATTATCTGTCAAGATGTCCAGCTCCCGTCACGTGACAACCATCGTTGTTATCCCATATTATTGTCGCCAAAAACAAGTTTGGATTTGGAATGTTTCCCGATCAAGATAGCGCTAATCCCAGATGCAATTCTATCTTTATATCCCACTCTTATTCACGTAAAATCCCCTAAAAAGATCCTTCAACCAGAAAACATGGATTCGTGGCTCAACGATGGCACACACTGTTGAAGTGCCCTCAAGCAACACGCTGGATCCCGACCAGCTTTATGATTGTTGCTCTTGAACCTGAGCTCTGACCTCCATGTGGAGAGCATTTCCCTGTGGGCATCGATGAAGCCGCACAGTATTATCTATTTTTCCCACAAAGAGCATAAAACATGATTATACAAACTACTGTTTATTTAGTCATGACTTTGTCACGTGCTCATTCAAAGGCAAAAGATAAGATGTTCTGAGAGTTTTTCAAGTTACAAACCTCCGTGTACTGTATCTGTTCGAAATTAGTTTCATGTTCCGTCCTTCTCTTCATCTTTGGCCATTTAAATTAGAAGCCTTCCTCCCTCATTTTTTTCTCCTTTTCTTCTAAACTCCCTCTTCTCATCCTTTCTTGCTAGCTTTAAGAGCTCCCCACGTTCAACCTTATCGTTCTCAAATTCAATTAGCTTCAATTCTGGGGTTCAATTTTCTGCCAGAGCCTTGGCAATATCTTACAGATTTTATCTTCGCTACCTCCAGCTCTCTCATCAAGCAAGGTAAAAAGAACTTTAATTGAAACCACTTTTAATTGAAGCGACATTTCCACCCTTTAGTGACACCACCTCATCTCAGGGCCAGCGTATCATTCAGAAGAGAAAAACAATCAGTTCATTCAACAAGACAGCTTACTCTCAACATGTGTGGGTTCTGTCTGTCAGACTAATTAACTGTGGCCACATGCACATTAATAGTCTTTGAATTACAGTAAAATATTATGAATACATTAATGTATTACTCTGAAAAATCAAATGGATGTCATATCACATATAAGAACCTAATTAAATGTTTTTAAAGCCTAATTATAATTACTAAATGATGATGACCTGAAAGTAAAGCCCAGCAAAGGTTCAAATCTTAAGTATGGCTCTATAAATTTAATACAACGGAGTAGGGGTGGACAATATGACAATATATACTGTGAGATGACAAATTTGTCTTTTAGTATATGCCGTGTTATCTTTCCCTTTAATATCTCTGTGTGAGGCCATTGTGGGCCATGTTATTAATCACTGACCCGAACTGCTTTATGGTCATATTGTATGTTTAAATGATTTATTTTTGCATTCATTATATCATGTACCCTGATTTGTCAGATATTTAATTCACTGGATTAGCCAAAAACAGACATTTTGTGAGGATATACTGTATACTGTATTATTAATTCTCAACTTATTTTACAGAAAATTATGATTTTGTGATATAAAATTACATATAGTATAAGTCCATCCGTATTTTTCACAGTGAAATGAAAACTATATTTTCCAAACTCTTAATTATTATTAATTTATCTCTTTACATTTTAAGTATTAGTCAAAATGTTTGTTTTTGCATCCTCAGCTGGTCTTCTGACCATCCCCACCTCACGCCTCAGCAACCATGGGTGCTAGGACATTCAGCTGCACTGCTCCCAGGCTCTGGAACTCTTTTTTAATGATATAACACAGAATAATAATAAGAAGAATATAATGAGAATATAAACAAATAATAATCTACATTAAATATCTACATTAGGGCCTCAAGCATACCCTGCTTTATGGTCTATTTGACTCTAAATGGGACCATCATCTACTAAATGAACATCATGCTGTATTGAAGAAGACTTGAAACTAGTGATTGAGACCATAAACTCATGTTTACAATGTTTACGGAGGTAATAAATCAAGTGAGAAGTAGGCTCATTTTCTCATAGACTTCTATACAATCAGACTTCTTTAAAGTTAAGAGTCATTCAAAATATTTTTACATTTTTAAAAAAAATTATTTTGATATCAAAAAATATTTTATCCCCCCCAACATGGTTATGTAAGGTTTAAAAAAAGATTGAAAACCACCCAACAAAATGCACCATAATCTATGATCAGTCTAGCTGGCAATCAAATCAACACCACCACATCTAGTCTGATACAGGCATTTTATGCACTGTAACCATTTCTAACAAGCACAATATATATTTGACGTGATGCCAAGGATGCAGAGCCAATCATGGGGCAGGGTGACATAAAGCCTGGGTGACATTAGGCAGCAACATCTGTAATCTAGCTTGGAATCTAACACGGACAATGTGTCTGCCAATAGCAGCGCCATAAATACATGGAATCTGACAGAATTTAATCAGCAAACTGCAGGGAAGTGGGTCTAACACACACACACACACACGCACAGACGTACACGCAATTTTCCAACCACTCAGGTTGAGAGAATGTAAATAAGCCAGTGGCTTGATGCTGTATCAGTTGTAACAAGGCTCTCTCTGTGAGCCTTCTAAACAGTCCCTCTGGGCCCCTAAAGCTGGACTCTGTTAAGATTGGACTGTGATGTCTGTGGGGGCGGCGGTTGAGAAGTCTGGCCTGTGCTGATTGGCTCAGTCCCCAGTGAAGGGATGTGACATGACAGAGTGCTCAATTAGCCATCTGGTCGCCCACGGCAACGGTCACAAAGTGGTCCCCGACAAGCAGTGGACAGTGGGGTAATCAGCGCCACTCGCTCACACACACACACACACACACACACACACACACACAGAGAGAGACATAGGAAATGATAACACAAATGGCGAACATACGCAAGGCAAGCATAGATAACACGTACAAGTCAGCTAAAGAAAAAAGAAGTGTGAAAACATTCACATGATTATCGGAATAAAAGTAATTTACATCTTTAGCTGTTCAGCCAGAGGCCACACAAACATGTTATTAGCCAAAAGCACTTGCCTTCAAAATTAAAACCATCCACATACACTCCAACAGGGAAAACGTCTTCATTATAAAGACTATAAACACACTCAGCAGCTGCTTGTGACTTCCTGACCTTCTAACAGCCCGGTGTACAGTTTGTGTATTGGTTAAAAACATAAACAACATCAACAAGCACTGGAGAAAACCGGCAGAGCCTCGCTATGTTGCGAACAACAGGGTGGGAATGGAGACCCGAGATGAAACAGGGCCTCTGATTTAGTGTTTGTGTATATATATGTGGGTGTTGGTGTTCATCTTTTTATTATCCACACAGAAAGCCTGCTGGATAAATTTTTAATGTGCCGCGAGATTCACAGATCCGAGGCGTCAGGGATGCTAGGGGTGGCAACAATAAAACTTCTTTGCCTTCCAAATCCGTGGTGTGTCATTTAAGAAGGAGCCGAATGATGTCAACAGCAAGAGGCATTGCTGTTTAGCTTGGTTTTACAGTACAATGGCCTCCCGGGTGGAGTGGAGAGCCGCCATAAAGCACAATTTACATGTTTACATTGCTCTGTTTACAGTTTAGGCATTAGCTGATGCTTTTATCCAGAGATTTACAGGGGGAATAGCCGGCAGGGGTTCACTGTCTCGCTGCAAGACAAACAAGTTGTTTGGTGAAGAAATCAAATCGCAACCTCAAAGCTACGATTTGTAGATTTTTTTTTTAGAGTTTAGCATCTGACAAGTAGTTCTAATGGCATAAGTTTTTGTTTGTAGACAAGTATGGCACTGCTTTCCTCTGGGAGGTGCCAAAGTAGGGAATTGTAGACAGTTGCTTTAAAGCTGCATTCTTTCAAATTTTTGTTTGAATAATGGGTGGTTTGTTTAAAGAGGACCTATTATGTTTTTGTGTTTTTCTCTTTCCTTTAGAGTGTTATATAGTTTTATGTGCATGTAACAGGTCTGCAAAACCCAAAGTCCACATCAAAGGGAGTTACTCTCGGCCAGAGAAACACTGCTCCTGAACTGTCTGAAACGCCTTGCTTGAAGTCCCGCCTTTTCTTCCGTAATGTGGTGATGTCACCAAGTAACACATTTGCATAATACCTGCTTAGCGGCTAATATGCTAATGTTGCTAATGCACTGCCCCAAGTGGCAATTGCGACTAGTGACTCGTCACTCTTTGACAGTCGGTGTATAGATGGCTGAACATCTTTGTTAATGAGTTCATTTCTATTTTCGTGTCATGTGGCCCATCCTACATGATATTACAAGCTGTAAGTGAAGGTCAAACTTTAAAAATGCATCTTCCATTAACATGTATATAAAGCAGTGGGCAACCTCCGGGTCTGAAACGAGAGGCCAATGCAGAAGTGCCTTACATTCTTTGTATTAGCCAGCAGGGGGCGACTCCTCTGGTTGCAAAAAGAAGTCTATGGTCTCAAAAAAAATGTTTTAAGTCTTCTTCAATACAGCATGATGTTCATTTTGTAAATTATGGACCCATTTAGAGTCAATTAGACGATAAAGCAGAGTATGCTTTAGGGTTTAGGCTACCTTGTGATTGACAGGTTGCTACCATGTTGTATGGTCTGGGCGTTGTCCGTGTTTTCATCTTTGAACTTTAACCCTTTCACAGAATTGTAATATTTTGGTTTGCGTAAAAATGTCTTATTTAGCATTCGGTTGTACTTTCAGCTTAGCTTAACTTAGCTCCACCCTCTTGTGTCACTTCTGGTTGCAAAAAACCAAGATGGCGACAGCCAAAATGACAAAATCGAGGCTTCAAATCGGCAGTCCACAAACAAATGGGTGAAGTCACGGTGACTACGTCCACTTCTTAGTTACATACAGTCTATGATTTAAAGCCAAAGGTACATCAAACATAAAGCTTTACATCCATGTACCAGATTTCCAATAACATATTTCAATATATTAGAGTTCAGATACATGATACAACCGATAAGAGTATCTCCTTGTGAACATTTACCACATAAAGATATAAACCCAAAACATTACTATCTAAATAATAACTACAGAGCCACTACTCTAATTCAATGGACGGCAAATTAATTTCTTCAGAGAAGCACTGATGGAAACCACTCATTCAATACGTTTTTTCATCAACTGACATTTTCTGAAGATTCTCAATGTGTGACAGTTCATGTAAAAAAGGACTTGGTAGCTGTGTAGTTGGTTATAAACGGATCCAGCGTGCCTGTGCGTTGGTAGCGAGGCCAAGTGGCAGATGGAGCTCAGTTGTTAATGTTACCCACCTGCAGCATTTAAGAACCAATTACCAACTTGCCTTTCCAGTCAGACAGGGACCAGTGGCACCAACACAGAGAGTGACAAGTCCAAGGACTGAAACTTCTTTTGTGTGTTAATAAACTGCTCAACGGCCAAGCCGGTCTTCTGTGTCGTCCACAGACCTGGATGTGACACTAACGTTGGCGACATCATCAGTGTACTCTGTACCAGTTATATCAGCCAGCAAGATGTGGGGAATGGACACAGTTTGGGATTTATAATGCTCATTTTGGTGATGAGAGAATTTACATTTGCTGTTTTAGTCCATTGGCTGATGCTTTAGTCAAGAATGACTTCCAATTTAGTGCAGAGGCTATGCAGAGACACTGATTATTGGGGGAATTTCAAACCCACAACTGTCCACTTAGCGGATTTGTTTCCTTGACCACTAGGACTGTAAATTAGCATTCAAAAAGTGGCATCGACGCAGATCAAAGTGCAGCATCCATGGTTTTTGGTGTCTAGTGTCATATCCATCACTATGTTCAAACCGGAAAGTGACAGGACACACACTGAAGAGACATGAGTTGTGCCAAAATAGATTATCCGGAAAAATATTTGACGTTGGCAGTGTGTGTCCAGTATTAAAATGTTAATTAAACAGTGCCTAAATGTTTTAAATGACACCTTATGCTATATACTAGGACTGTCAATCAATTAAAATATTTAATCACAATTAATCGCATGATTGTCCATAGTTAATAAAAAAAATCGCAAATTAATTAGACATTTTTTATCTGTTCAAAATGTACCTTAAAGGGAAATTTGTCAAGTATTTAATACTCTTATCAACATGGGGGTGGGCAAATATGCTGCTTTATGCAAATGTATGTATATATTTATTATTGGAAATCAATTAACAACACAAAACACAAACAAATATTGTCCAGAAACCCTCACAGGTGCTGCATTTAGCATAAAAAATATGCTCATGGCAAACTGCAGCCCAACAGGCAACAACAGCTGTCAGTGTGTCAGTGTGCTGACTTGACTATGACTTGCCTCAAACTGCATGGGATTATCATAAAGTGGGCATGTCTGTAAAGGGGAGACTCGTGGGTACCCATAGAACCCATTTTCATTCACATATCTTGAGGTCAGAGGTCAAGAGATTCCTTTGAAAATGGCCACGCCAGTTTTTCCTCGACAAAATTTAGCACAAGTTTGGAGCGTTATTTAGCCTCTTTCCCAACAAGCTTGTATGACATGGTTGGTATCAATGGATTCCTTAGGTTTTCTAGCTTCACTCTAGCTTTAAAACTGAGCCCGGTACGGTTAAAATGTTAAAACAAAATTTGCGTTAACGTGTTATTACCATGTTTACTTTGACAGCCCTAGCTTTAAATCAAACCTTATACTATATTCATATTCGTAGCCTCTAGAGTGTAACATATGAGAACACACTGGACATGAATAATGATAAAACAACCTAAAGATATACAAGAAAACCACCTCAGTGGAAGCCTTTCGACTATAAGGGATGGATCCATCATTGAAGCTGCCCTCAGGGGTTGCTAAAATGCGAAGAGGCGCTGCCTTGGAGAGCCGCCTTTAGCTTTATTTTAATGGAATCTGGGATGGGGTTATGCAAATGTGCATGCTCATGCAGTATCCCAGGGTGCTTTGGGGCGAGCAGGTGTGGGCGGGAACGACGATGTCCGCCGAGGCCCCGCATGCATGCACTCACATGTAATGCAGAGGGGAGAGGAGCTAATGAAGATGGCGGCGCTCTGCCGTCAGAGCATGTCCTCATGCTGGAGCTACAAATGAGCCGCTGTGGAGGGAAGGGACGGCGGAGACGCAGGCTGACAGCTTTGTTTTGATACGCTATATATCCAGGGGAAATGGAGGGTTTCCCTATTTGTATTTCTACAAACTGGAAGCTCGATTCACACCGTGAGGAGACGCAGCTGCGATGATTTCTTCACACTAAAAGGAGAGATACTCCAATTCAGACTTTAGTTGTTAAGAGTGAGAATTGTTCAGGGTGTCTGGCGATTGTTTATTGCCGGCTTATCCCAGTCTCCCACCGGGGGGGAGAGTGAATTTGGTGAAGAAACCGTGTTTGCCGTCATTTCGTTCAATATAGTTTCTGGTTTACAGCAGCATGTGGTGGTTGTTGTGGATGCGTGCTTTATAAGATAAAAATAAAGGGAGGAAAAAGTAAGCACATAGCCACCACAGGTATGCACATAATGCCATGACTACTGCAGCAAACAGATGAAGTACTGTCCTTATGTCACCTTGCATGTGTGGAACTTCTACTGTAACCCAAGGCTGAGGTCTCTAAACTCTAAAACAACTCTGCACTCTGTTGTGTCCTCAATATTGGCTGCTGTGTGGCTTCCTTTTATTCTTCCCTCTATCTTCCCTCTGTCAACACCACGCTATACAGCAGGGATGGTGTCATACGGGTATTGAATTGTTCCCGGCTTCTGCCAGACATAACAAACCAGAAAAAGTTCAATTTTTGTTTAATCAAAAATTCCACAAGTCTTTTTTTTTTGTTTTTTCTCTGCAAACTCTGGGGGCTGCATGCACGAAAAACAATGGAGACGCCACTTTCCACAGCTTTGTGTGATGTGACAATGTGTCCGGCAGCAGCAAAATGTCAAATGGGGAATTTGGACAGTGTTTTTGTGTGGAGCCTTAATCTTTTCAGCACACCATAAAAGTCTATTTCTTCACTGTAGTTTCACAATTTGTATTTACAGATATATGAGTTTTTATATTATTTTACGACCGGCTTGTTAACACTGCTAGAAAGGATGGCAGTGCACATGCTGTCACTTGTACAGTAGTGTTAGTGTTCGATCGTGCTGTAAATTACACACAGTGTTGGGATCAGTCAATACTTCATAATATACTGTACAAAAGTACTTCATGGCTGCGGGTAGTGATACAAAAGTAGTAGCTTCTTCAGGGGTTTACAGAATGTCGCCAACCTAAAACAATGATAATGATGTCATTGATGACATTATGTTTTGGCTCATGCGCAAACGTCCTGGTACATGTAGGCACTGCCGACACAGCTCTGCAACCCCGATTTCTCGGTCAATATCATAGACTGTATATAAGAAGTGGACGTAGTCATCGTGACGTCACCTCTTGATTTGTTAACCGCTGATTTGAAGCCTTGAGTCCGGCATTTTGGCCGTTGCCATCTTGGTTTTTTGGAACCAGAAGTAATACGAGAGGGTGGAACGCTGAATACGAATTTTTTAGGTTACCAAAATGTTACAATTAACTTCCATGAACTTAAAACACACTGTGAAAGGGGCTAAAGTTTTAAAAACGCAGACAACACCCATACCGGACAACGTTGTGGTCGCAACCTGTCAATCACAAGGTAGCCATGCCCTAAAGCATCCGCTGCTTTATGGTCTATTTGACTCTAAATGGGACCATCATTTACTAAATGAACATCATGCTGTATTGAAGAAGACTTGAAACTAGTGATTGAGACCATAAACTCATGTTTACAATGTTTACTGAGGTAATAAATCAAGAGAGAAGTAGGCTCATTTTCTCATAGACTTCTATACAATCAGACTTCTTTTTGCAACCAGAGGAGTCGCCTCCTGCTGGCTGTTAGAAAAAATGTGAGTTTAAGACACTTCCTTATTGGCTTCACTTTTCAGAACCAGAGGTTGTTGCGTTGTCGCTATATAGCACACACTGAGAGAAATGTATCGCTTCAATTTGACCTCCCATCAACACTGATTGTACATCCACATAAAAAGTGGTTCCATTTAATGTAAACAAGACACCAGTTTTAATGGTGCATCTGACCCTGGGTGAACATCATGTGTCACTTTTATGAGTATAGCTTTCTTGTGGTCACTCTGCCATATAGACCCGACTTGCAAACAGCTGCACTGACTGTTGACCCTGAGGCAAGATCTCCATGGCAGCCAAAGAACATTGTAAATCTGTCAGTGGCATTTGGGCTCTTGGTAACCTCGCTGACCTAGGTCCTCCTCGCTTGCAGTAGTTAGTTTGTTTAGTTGGACATCCACCTCTATAGGAAGAGCCTGTTAGCTCCATATGTGTTGTCTGTTTGTTAATGATGAAGCCCTACAACTTCCGGACACATAATGAGAGACTGCCTGTATGCTACACATTTAAGATGGACAATACTACAGGCTTGAATGTGTGTGTGTTTGTCCATCCGTCTCTCTGGATGTGCGTCTCCTAGCACACCTCCAAGTAATGGCCATCACCAAGGCGACCAGGTGACCCATGCTAGCAATTAGGAGTCCCTAACAGGCTCTGTGGCGGCGATTGTGCACAGATGCAGCGCATACATTATGTAAAATACAGTCCCTGAGAAAGTCTCCCCCTCCCACCCCTGACCACAGCTAACGGCCTCCCGCACTCCTTTAATCTAATACATTCTCATCATCAGCCCGGTGTGCAACCGCACAAACAAAACACACCCGTCATCAGGAAGCCGCACGACACAGCACATCTGTGCCGTGCCTCCGATGGCGGGAACATGAGGTGGGTAATACAAAGGAGAGTTGGGGGAAAGTAGCATAGAGAGACACAAAAGAAACAGAGGGAGAGAGAGACAGAGTTTTTTTTTTTTTTACTTAAAACTCACTGGCTTCAAATTTGTGGGTTTTTCTGCCTTCATTTCCTATTCATGGCAGCGGAGAGAAAAAAACAACCTCCCACTGTGCTTTTATAAATGTGGCGGCACGGCGGTGAGTATGAGTTCTAAACATGATTGGCTTGTTAAAGTATAAAGACAATGGGCTGAATATATGTGGCGCCGACGGTTGTAAAAGTCCATTTCGCACACCTAGTTTAAAGGGCCTTTCGCTGATTTATGTGAGTGCGTCAGCTCCTTTTTCAGGTCTGTCCAGGAGAATGTATGAGTTATTCTGCTTCATAGCTACTTTGTGTGGTCGAGCATCTCACCTGGGTTGAACACTGGCCTGGGAAAAGTTTCCTGTACTCTAGCTGGAACTCTTTATTTGGTTTGAGGAGATTTACACTAAATGTTAAAGGATAAACTAGGCCAAAGTCATTAACTGAGATAGGTGAGGATGCTTACTTTTAGCCTGGGACATGCAGCTTTAGCCTCAGTCTTTTATATCAGTGGTTCCCAAAGTTTTTCCAGAACAAACTGTACAATTAACCCAACCGTGAATACTATAACTGCAGCAAATTGGGGGAATTTTAAGCAGGTTATTTAAATATTGCATCAGAGATGAGAACTTTAAATACAATTCTCTATCTATATTATGTATTTTTAGAATTTATAATAATCATACATACTTAATAGGCTTCTCTTTTGACAAATTCAGTGTTTACTTCTCCCTGACATTTGGACACTGACAATTAGCTCTTTGGTTGTTTTAACTGCGTACTTTTCTAATGCAGGACGAGGCTGTTTAGCAGAGAGGGAAGGCTCTGTGAATATAGCTTGTGTTCTTCACCACCCTTTTTCTGTTTATATCTCAAATAATAATCCAAATTTTAAAAATAACGATTTAATTTAGTTGTCTTGACAGAAATAAATGAAATGCTGAGATACTGTATAGGCCAACTGTATCAAGAAGGCCTCACGGTGGGGAACCAGTGTTTTATATCATTTATGTAGCCATCAAGTGCATATTTAAGATCGTTCTGCAGAATTCTTATGTTGATATGAGTCAGCTGGAAACGTGAAAAAGTCAGAGGAGAGAGTTTTAAACCAATGCACAGAGTTATCATACATTAGATATATAGCTAACTACAGTTGATTAAATCTGATAGCAACAGTTGTCATTTTAACCAACAAAACTGGCGGTTATCAGCTAGAAATGAAAAGAAATCAGAGACGCACTGTCTATTAAATTTCAAGTGGTAAATCTGCCACAATTTTAAGGGTGAAAAAAATCAACACTGGTATCATATGAAACTAGAAAACCTAAAGAATTGCTTGATACCAACTATGTCAGCTTGTTGGGAAGAACGCTAAATAACGCTCCAAAGTTACGCAAAATTCTGGCGGGGAAAAACTGGCATGGCCATTTTCATTTGACCTCTGACCTCAAGATATGTGAACGAAAAAAACTCTGAGAGTGAAAACTGTATCATATTAGATAAAATGATGTTGACAAACTGTATAATTTGCAGTTAAATAAAGGTAATAAATCGCAATATATCGCAATATATCTTATCGCAATACTCAGCATATTGTAAAATGTTTAAAATCGCAATAAGATCGTATGGTGACTCGAGTATCGGGATAATAATATTGTATCATTGGGGCCTCTGGTGATTCCCAGAGGGGGTGCTGAGGTGTACGGGGACACCTATAGTTGCTTACCAGAGAGTTTGTTCTGGTGCAGGAACTCCATCTGTAGCTTCTGTCCAGCACGTTGGGCCAATAGATACGGGGTGGAGGAGGTTGTATCCCCGGTGGCGCACATAACATCTGCCCCACTGAACACTAGCTCCATGGTCTGCAGCACATCAGGCAACACCACAGCTGCACACAGCGCCTGTACACACATAAAAACAGGATGAAAGAAGCACACAAACACTTCCTCTGTACTGTGCCTTTCTCTCTGTCTATGGGTCCCATGAGGTCACCGCCATTTATACAATTCTTCAATAATACATGTGTAGGATAATACTGTATTTTTAATTTCGACATATTTGTAACTCAGATCCCTAAGGCTTGTTTTTAGTGGTCACAAATCTCATCCATGCAAGTCCACCCGTCACTTAACGTTTATTAGTGCGATAAGACTGAATAAGTGCAGTCGCGGCTCATTGCATTTCTAAGTAGCTTTCTATAGCTGGATTAATACCTTTAAACATTTCACATCCCGGACAATGAACCAGTAAAAAAATCCCTGGAAATGTGAGCATGGTCTCACTTCCTTGTGTGGGAGGAGCAGCTTGCTGTCGCCCTGCGTGTCTGTGTGTGCATGCCAGGTTGATAGAGGACAAAGAGTCTATAAAGTGGCGTCACAAAACCATATAAAGTTTAGAATTGAGTTCCGCCCGCTGATCTCAAAAGAGAAGTTAAAATAAGATCAAACTTTAATACTCCCTGTGGGAATCATTAAATCTCTAATCTCTTTGAAAAAAAGAAAAAAAGAATATAGCAAATAAGAACAGGACAAATGGGCCATATTAAATATAATGAAACTAACAGTTTTCAAATTCAAAGAAATGTGGGAATAAAGGCATGAAACACAATGAACTGAGCAAATAATAATAGCAGCGCATACTGAGGCAAAGGGAAGTGCATGGAGCGAACACTCTGTTTGAAAACATCAAATATCCAAGATATGGACAATACGAAACAAGACAATGCAATAGAAAACATATTATCGGATATAACCCGTATAACAATTTAAAGCAATGAGGGGTATGAATAGGCCTGTACTGCACACACTTTAACAATGAATGATCAGTTTCTCATTTGATAGTTGAGAAAACACTTGAGATTCAAAAGAAATGTGATAAGAATGGCATGTATTGTGAAATACACAATTATATACTATGCATAGGAGCACACTGATTGTGACAAATATACTGTTCACACACTGCTACACCTACGTTCACAGCTATAACGCCACAGACAACCCCACACTCACCGCCGCCACACACACAAACACGGTGTGTCGGACACTCGCTAATGTTACGTCGCGCTGACAGACCGTGTGTGTGTGTGTGACATCGGCGGGCACGAAGCCACCAGCAACACAACAGCTGCTAATGTAGCGCAAACACACATATGGTCTGTCGGACACTCGCGATCTTCACGCCGAGTAGACAGAGTAACGTTACGCCAGGCAGATACACAGCTGACCGCCTCGCAGCTAAACTAAATGATGCGGTGGAGAGTTACTGGGAAAGTGGCCGCATGTGTCCTCGGACAATACACTTGCAAGCACCGTGGCTGCTTACTCTCGAGTGAACTGGGGGACTCAGTTGTCCGTTGTGCTCATATCAATCTTGTCGGTTAACAATTAATAATAGGTTAAAGAGGGTTAGTTATCGGTTTAAAAAAAAAATTCAAAATTAGCATCCCTAGTTACGATCATATCATCATGCCTAAAAAGAAGCGCATCGTCAGCAAATCGTGATGCCGAATGCAAGAGATCGGCGTGTGGTAGCGACTCTCTAGAGAAGTCAGGTACAAATTATTACTGCATTATAATATGGGAGTTTTCTATGTATGTATGTGTGTGTTTTTTTTGGATATGTGCCATGCACTTTCCGTCACATCGCTTCCAAATTCACCATTAATACTCTGTGGAGGGCTGCCCTTTGCACGGGATATATTTTTAAGGGGTCGGGCCAGAGGGTCAAGAAGGATCAGGGGAGGCTGAGTGTGAAAGGAGGGGAGGGGGGGGTACAGGGGATATGTCTTAAGGCTCACGGGAAGGTCAAGGAAAAAGGTAGTTAAGACGAAATGCTGCTTAAGGCACCTCTGCACCGGCTTCAACGTTCACCCATTGACGGTGCCTGTTAAACAAACTTTTGCTTCTATAAATACATGATGTTGAATTCCTCACTTTAAGAGGAGCAGATGATCATATTTATATTCGTAGCGTCTAGCCATGCAGACATGCTTTTGTTAAAACTATTCACCTGTGAGCCAGCTAAGAGAAGCAAGATTAAAGAGTCAGAAGAATACTGTCTTGAAAAGGAAAGTACTTTCTCTCTCTGCCTGTCTGTCTCTTCCTATCAGTCCACTCAATTGACGCGACATTGTGCACGGTGACCCGCGACAAAGTGGATCAACGGAGGAGTCGAGTGGCAAATGGTGGGATTTCAACGAGCAACCTCTCCTTTCATCGGGACTCGGGAGCGAGTCGGTAAGCCGCATCGATCTGCACACAAACAAGCGAGATCCGTCTGAAAGTGAGGCTGCGCATACATACACACACAGGCAGAGCACACACACAAACAAAGCACCCGTCAATATAACCTGCCCACCCACACAAAGGACCTGCGCTGAGACAAAGATTTGTGTGTTCCACTCACTTTTATTTCTATGTGCACAGTTTTCTGCAAAAAAATGTCAACATAAAAAAAAGAATATAAAGATATGATTATTCACTCACTGTCTTTGCCTTTGTCTCCACACTTAACGCACACGCTCACACACAAGACGGGGTCAGATTATGGCAAAATAGTCCCATGCAACCTGGCCTTATTCTGTTTCATCTCTGGAAATGACCTTCCGTGTCATAGCAATTACTGCAGCCACTAGAGGGTTTATGTGTGTCTGCGTGTGTGTGTGTGTAATGATATAAGGAGGTCCTTTGACACCCCCCTCTCTAGGTCATGTGGCCTGCGGAGACTCCGTGGAGGTCACTGGGATATGAGCTTCTAATGGGGAACATGGGACTAAGAAAACAGAGAGAGTGGGATAAAGAGAGGGCACGAAATGAAGAAACCGGATAAAGAGCGGAAAACATCTCAACAGCTGAGATTATGTAAGAGACATATTCACGCAGTCAGGTATAAATCACTTCACTCCCTTTTTTTATTTTCATTTCATTACTTGAATCGACACTTTAAACGGTAATTTACTGTATGTGTCGAGTGAGTTTCATGACCCCTGGGCCCATAAAACTTGTTAAAATGCCATCGCATGATTTCAAAATTGCATGAATGTCAGTGAGGAAATTGCTAGTGTTATTGTCTTTGTTCCAGAGACGACTCCCAAAGGAATAGGTTTTATATAGCTTTTTATTTTTTTCAAATTCATACTTGTGTAATGGTAAGTAAGTGTGACACAGAACTGGAACAACGTGTCCGATGAGATTAGACTCAGTGTCCTTGTTTATGTTAAAAATACTTTTTGTTGTTTGTATTTTTTTTTTTTTATGGGTTGCTTGTAATTTATTACTTTTTGTTAATATAAAGGGGACAGTTTTTACGCCTCGTTTCCACATGGCTCTGTGTACGTATGAGAGTGAACCGAAAGTTCATTCATTCCTATGGGAACCTCCGTGATCTACGATGCGTTTGCGAAACTACTACTTCCGGGGGTTTTTTTGTGTTTATTTTTGCCTCGAGTATGTGGACAAATTTGAATTTTTGCGGCAGATTATGTGCCACAGGAAGTTAAACATCTTATGCTACAGGAAGTTAGCATTTTAGTTAGATATTTTAGTTAGTCAGTTAGCTCCCCGTGGAAGTTGCGAGTTAATAACTGATGAATGTAATACAGCTCTATTTATACATTTATATAGGCTACATGTACACTATTTATCAATTTTTTTCCATGTTAAAAATATTTTTTTTGTATTTTTCCATAGGTTGTTGCTCTGTGTACATATGCGAGTCAACCGGAATTTCGTTCATTCCTATGGAAACCTCCGTGATCTCCGATGTGTCTGTGAATATCCTCCTTCCCAGCACTATTCATACATTTATTATACATATACACTATAGCAATGTATGCTAAATCCCTGTGGAATTAGCTAAATAATCACAGATTGATGAATGTAATACAGCTCTATTTATACATTCTTTTCCAAGTGAAAAGTTTGACGGTATATTAAGTGGTTTTGTGAAATTTTTTGTTAAAAGACATAGCCTATGAACCACTATGTATGTGCTTTATATGATACAAAGCTAGCATGCAACCAATGTCCGGACATAAAACAAAACTGTGCGGAAACAAGGCATCCAAGAGGGTTTATTATTTTGGCATGAGTCATGGTGTGTGTAATGGCTCTATGACACATTGATCCCTATCAAATCTGTTGAGCCCATTTATAAAAGGCAGACTAGACAGAGGAAAAGCAAACACAACCACCCACTTGCACCTTTTTCCTCTCTCTTTCTTTCTCACTCTCATGCACACACACTCACGTCTCCACTAGCCAAACCCTTTTAAGCAGCCACACTCTCTGTGTCTGTCACACTTCATCTCCTGTAAAAAAAAAAACTCCCACTATAACAGCAAATTCACACATCCTTAGTGGTGCAGCACACATGTTCACACGCGTGTACACGCCACACACTCCCACATACACACACACAAAGGCCAGCAAAGCCGCAATAAAACCAACCCAAGCGTTTCTGTTGTGGATCCTAATCCACTTTTCCACTTAGCTAGCTAGTATAGCTCTTCCTTACTTCCCCCCCCCTCCGCTTCATACATTCCCTCCTTTTCTCTCTACATCTCCATCCCTCTCGTTCTACTCGAGAAAACAATACGAGGGGGCTGATCTGCGTAAATGCTGACGCAGGTGGAAACTTGGCTGTTTTGGAAGCTGTTTTGTGCTTTTAAGGCCTTTTTCTTTTAGGTGAAGCCAGAAAACAGACGCAATAAACCCCCAAACCGCAAACTGGAAGAGAATGCCTTAGCGTCAACCTGCATTCACTTGAGATCGATCAGACTTCCCCTTTGGCATTCTGAATCTTCTAGTGCTGTTTTACTGATGGTCAAAAGGTCAGGACAATATGGACTTTTTCAGGTCCGGTGGATTTAGCTAATGGAGTATGCCATATACCATGTTTCTTACAAGTACAGATGGAGGTATTGTAGGTTGGTGAACTTCTGCTGCCCTTTGCTCCAACTCAAACAGAAAAATACTTAGGTAACTAGAGATAGAAAAGAACATCCAAGGTCTCATAATGGAGATATTTCTTGATGTTTTACTTGTTCACACTATCGACCCTTTTAGAATTTGCAAACAAATGATGACGTAAGTGTGCACACGCATTTTGCTAACGGAAGTACAGCGGAATGCAATGGCTTGTCAAGCTATGCAAGGGCATTAACCATCAAAGATCGCAAATGCAACCTAAAACAAATTTACTTTCCAGATCCGTGTGCCATCAGTGAGTGGGTAGAAGACATTAGCAAGTGGCCCGATATTCAGTGGCCAGATATATACACGTATTCGGTGGAGAAACCTAGCGTGTGACGTTGCACCAGCGAGAAATTACGAGCATAACGTTACACCAGATGCTTACAACTACGTTATCTGTTGTGGCGTACAGAACGCCAAATACCATGAACAACAACACCTTGCAGACATGGACGCCGGCAATGTTTTGGTTTAGCAAGTGACAATTCGCTAACTGGTGACTCGCAGCCGAATGCATCGCAGTTGCTCGTAGTGACGGCAGCTGTTGAAAACACAAACAAAATCATGTAAGGTGTCCTCGTAAAAGCCTTCAATCAATTTTAGATACGTTCTCATCTGTGTTTATTGTCTACGCCGACCATTTACGTAAGTTACTATGAGCAACCACGGACGCAATCGGCTGAAAGTCACCAGTTAACGTGGTCACTCGTTAAACCGAAACACCTTCTGCTCTTAAACGGTCGCAATCCTGTTGGAATTTTGTAAAACTTGAGTCCGCAACAATGACATTTTGATGCTGGCAACAGTTTAATGCAATGTTTAAAGCTTGCAAACTCATCTGAATAGCTGGGGCAAACATGCATGTGCATATTAGCCAATTTTATGCAAGCTAACACAGCTAAGAACAATGAATATATTGGATATAAACCTACAAAACACAATCTAATCTACTTTTCCAAAAACTGCTATAACTGCAGATATTCTGACATTTCCAGTCAGGCATACACATTGAATTGTATTCGTGCATCGGATGGATCCAATGTATTCTTGTTATGAAATGCAGTACAACTTCCAGGTAGAGACTGCAGCGCTCGAAAAGAAAAAGAACTTCTCCGTGTGTACGAGGCGACACTTAAAGACACAGTCAATGAAACTTTAACCCCGGCTTTAATGTTGAGGATAACTTGTCGAGGCAGTGAGGGAGTCGGGAAGTTGTAGAAAATTTACTGTACTCGCACCACATCTGCTCTACTTGTTTACAGAGAAAAGCAGATAAGACATGCACAGGCGCATACATTGTACTGTTGTAGGTAAGAAGCAAACAAGTTTGGCATATGGCTGGAAACGTGCTTAAAGTGGGAGTAAAATCAAAAGGCAAAGTTTTTCCTAGCAGAATACTAGGTCCTATAACATCCATTTTGAGTGTCTTTATGAAATGTTGTACCTGGTTGAGCTGCTCCAGGTCCTGAAAGCCCTCCAGGACCCTCCGGTACTTCCTCTCCCTGTACTTCCTGCGGATGAATGTGGCGCGCTGCTCCGCCGAAGACCCGCTGTAGAGTTCTTCCTCCAAGGGAAGATTAGCGGCCCAGAAACTGTTGGCATTCTGGTTCCCCACCTCCAGGAAGAGCTGAGGGGTTAAGGAACATGGAGAGAGGACAAATACGGGCGAGAATCATGTTAGTGGATTGAAGTAAAACATCTGCCAAGCCCTAAATCAGCGTAAAGTTTGTCTTGGCAACAACACTTGTTGATTTGTTTTTAAGGTCTTCACTGGTATTTTACTTTATAAGCCCTTAAAGCTAAGCAAAGAATTCTATGAGTCTATGAGAAAATGACCCTACTTCTCACTTGATTTAATACCTCAGTAAACATTGTAAACATGAGTTTATGGTCTTAATTGCTAGTTTCAAGTCTTCTTCAATACAGCATGATGTTTATTTAGTAATTATGGTATTATTTAGAGTCAAATAGACCATAAAGCAAAGTATGCTTTAGGTGTGTGACTACCTTGTGATTGACAGGTCACTACCAATGAGGGCTGGGAGTTGTCTGTGTTCTTGTTTTACAACTTTAACCCTTTCACAGTGTGTTTTCAGTTCATGAAAGTTAATTGTAACATTTTGGGCGCCTAAAAATGTCTCATTCAGTGTTCGGTTGTGCCTAGCTCCACCCTTCCATGCCACCTCTGGTTGCGAGAAACCAAGATGGCCGACGGCCAAGGTGCCGAAATCGAAGCTTCAAAACTGCAGTCTACAAACCAATGGATGACGTCACGGTGACTACGTCCACTTCTTATACAATCTACGATTACATTGTGCAAAAACTTTCATATCAAGGGATAACTTATTTTCTTCTCACTCATAAGGAAAACAGTAAAGTACCTCCACTAGCTCATTGCTCCAGATGCTGCTGTCCAACTTCAAGCTCCGCACTTTGGAAATACTCGGGCCGAGGGAGCGGTGCTGCCCTGGTAACACAGGAAGACGCAGTCATCAGCACGAGTTCACAGATGCACAAGAACACATACGCTCAGAAATTCATACAGCCCTTGGGTGTATGAATCCTTTTCTCAATTAGATATATTCAAAAATGCATGGCTGTCAGGCAACACTTTTAATTCCTGAAAAGTTCTCATCAAAAAAACAAAAATTAACATGTACATACAGACGTAGGCAAAGTTGTTGGTAACGTTCCGTTAAAGAGAGAAAAACCCACAATGGTCACTGAAATAACTTGAAACTGACAAAAGTAATAATAAATAAAAATTCACTGAAAATTAACTAATGAAAATCAGATATTGTTTTTGAATTATGGTTCAGCAGAATCATTTAAAAAAACAAACTAATGAAACTGGCCTATACAAAAATGATGGTACCCCTAGAAAAGATGTAAAATAGTTTGACCATAGGGACATGTTAAACTAAGGTGTGTCCTGTAATTAGCATCACAGGTATCTTCAAACTTGTAATCAGTCAGTCTGCCTATTTAAAGGGTGAAAAGTAGTCACTGTGCTGTTTGGCATCATGGTGTGTACCACACTGAACATGGACCACAGAAAGCTAAGGAGAGAGTTGTCTCAGGAGATCAGAAAGAACATTATAGACCTTCATGTTAAAGGTAAAGGCTATAAGACCATCTCCAAGCAGCTTGATGTTCCTGTGACTACAGCTGCACATATTATTCAGAAGTTTAAGGTCCACAGGACTGTAGCCAACCTCCCTGGACGTGGCCGCAAGAGGAAAATTGATGACATATTGAAGAGACGGATAATACGAATGGTAACCAAAGAGCCCAGAACAACTTCCAAAGAGATTAGAGGTGAACTCCAAGGTCAAGGTACATCAGTGTCAGATCGCACCATCCGTCACTGTTTGAGCCAAAGTGGACTTAATGGAAGACGACCCAGGAGGACACCAAATCATAAAAAAGCGAGACTGGAATTTGCCAAAATGCATATTGACAAGCCACAAAGCTTCTGGGAGAATGTCCTTTGGACAGATGAGACAAAACTGGAGCTTTTTGGCAAGTCACATCAGCTCTATGTTCACAGACGTAAAAATGAAGCATCCAAAGAAAAGAACACTGTACCTAATGTGAAACATGGAGGAGGCTCGGTTATGTTATGGGGCTGCTTTGTTGCATCTGGCACAGGGTGTCTTGAATCTGTGCAGGGTGCAATGAAATCTCAAGACTATCAAGGCATTCTGGAGCGAAATGTGCTGCCCAGTGTCAGAAAGCTTGGTCTCAGTTGCAGGTCATGGGTCCTCAAACAGGATAATGACCCAAAACACAGCTAAAAACACCCAAGAATGGCTAAGAACAAAACATTGGACTATTCTGAAGTGGCCTTCTATGAGCCCTGATCTAAATCCTATTGAACATCTGTGGAAGGAGCTGAAACATGCATTCGGAGAACGCACCCTTCAAACCTAAGACCGCTGGAGCAGTTTGCTCACGAGGAGTGGGCCAACATACCTGTCGACAGGTGCAGAAGTCTCATTGAGAGTTACAGAAATCACTTGATTGCAGTGATTGCCTCAAAAGGTTGTGCAACAAAATATTAAGTTAAGAGTACCATCATTTTTGTATAGGCCAGTTTCATTAGTTTGTTTTTTTAAATGATTATGCTGAACCATAATTCAAAAACAATATCTGATTTTCATTAGTTAATTTTCAGTGAATTTTTATTTATTATTACTTTTGTCAGTTTCAAGTTATTTCAGTGACCATTGTGGGTTTTTCTCTCTTTAACGGAACGTTACCAACAACTTTGCCTACGTCTGTATATGCACAGAAAACACCACGGTGCACAAACACAAGCCGATGCCGGTGATGGTGATGGAATAAACAATAAACAGGCAGCTACAAGACGGAGAAACAGAGCATGACTGGAAGCTCGTTCTCTCACTCACAACAGACATATTTAGTCCCCTCAGCTCTCCTAATTGGAAATGAAAGCACAGAACGAGGGCCATTAATTGCTAATGAATCATGAGTAATTCATTGTGTTTGTGGGTCGGCCTGTTTATTTGGGTGAACGAGAGGCTTCTAGGGTTGCTTATGGCCAAAGACAGCGCATACATGCATAATACATTAGGCAGAAAACACGCTGTATGTGTGAATGTGAATTATTGTCCTGTGTGTAAAGGCGGATAATTCTAGATTTAGATTTTGGCATGATCTCATTATTCTATGCTCAAGTAGAGCAGCTGTGAATGGAAATGTGGGGCCGTGAGCTGTGAAAAGGCCGTCTTGACACAGATCTAGACAGCACAGATGCCAGAAATCATTGAATTATTTGTATTATCATATTTAGTCCACAGTCCAATCTCAAAAGTCGCATTGAAAAGAGAGGAATGATCACTGTCTTTGAGACCACATGGGTCCAGCTTGACAAATAAGCAAGATTCTGTCACTTTTGCCTGTGAAGGAGGGAAAATATTTCACTCTGGGACGCCTGCTGCATTTCTACAGCCGCACTCCGTCCGCTGAGCTTTACAGCACCACAGGACCATTTTCACTTGTGTAAGGGTAATGAAGCTGAAAAAAAGTGTGCATGCACCACCGGGTACACGGTGAGATCTTCACACATAAATAGCCTGTTGTAAATGTCTTCATCTTTTCTGATGGAACCTAAACAACACGCAAAAAGGGCAATCCCATCACAGCAGCTTTCACAAAAATAAAAAAAAAACTGCCCAACACACTCACCCCCCAATTAAAAACTTTCCCAGCGACAGTTCACGGAGCACTTTTCCGACCTCCTGTACTTGTGTGGCATTTTCCCCCTCACTCAATGACGAGTCAGAGGGAAACAAAGCAAATCAATGAGAAATGCATTTGTGCGTTACTATGGCAACTGTTGCCAGCAGACGAGTCTACCAGTTGCATCCTAGTTTAGAGGAGTTTGTTGCAATTATATGTGGAGAGGGGCCTCCCAGTCTTTGGAGGATGTAATTTCCGCTGGTTTGGTCGGGTTGCATTGTGGGAGAAAAGGCAAAGAGAGGGAACAAAAAGAACAATGTAGAAAGAGGCAAAGCTGCAGTTATTGGGTAGTAAAGTTACGGAGGAATGTGGCTTTGATATGGGCGGGGACAAGGGCTTATGTCTTGGACATCACCAACACAAACAGGAGGGGGAATGAGACAATCATTAAAGCTGCACAACTCAATATTTTTTTTATTAACAATGGGTCAAATGTGTAATGTGAAAGGGCTCACTTGCTGTGACAAACCAACAGAGAATCATCATCCGACTCTGCAGTGCCGCCTTCGCTCTGCAGACCGTTTTTCTGCTCATTGTTTTGGTTTTATGTCCTGCAGCTTTAATGTTTTAGTTCTTATCAGCCTCAGCAGGCAGTTGTTTTCAGTGAAAAAATCTCTAATGAACCCACTGTATAGGCCTACTACCTGCCCAGCACCAAACAGCAGGCAAGTTAGCAACTAGCTGGGGAAAATTGTGGAGCATTTAGCAGCTTAACAGATATTTCCCTTAGGTGGAGACCAAAAACAGAGCAAAAAGGAGAGTGGGTATTGGATTTAAACTGACTGTGTAGCCAGAAACGCTACTCAAAATGTAATGCTAATATTGTTATATGTCTGCTGGATGTGTGACTAGGCAACTATTTGTTAACACGTTGCCCATATCAACTTTATGAGGGGATAATATGTCAATGTTGTGTTTAAATCTAGATGTGATGCGCCCAAGTGGCCCAAAAAATCGACTAAAGCAGGTTTAAAGCTCATCAGATTTTAGTTTTTACCAAATAACAGAGACTATTTTACTCAGATTTATTTTAAATTAACTGAATATTCGCAGTATTGGTTCTTGCTGCAAGGTAGGTCTGACTCACCGGATGTAGACTGTGGGAATAAGCCTGCTATCGGTCATTATCTCCCCCTTTCGCTATCTGCCCTAAGGCTGCAACTAACAATTATTTTCACTGTCGATTAATAAGCCAATTATTTTCTTGATTAGTTGTGTGCTCTATAAAATGTCAGAAAAATGTTAAAAATGATCAGTGTTTCCAAAAGTCCAAGATGACGTCTTCAAATGTCTTGTTTTGTCCACAACAAAAACGAAATTCAGTTTACTGTTATAGAGGAGTAAAGAAACCAGAAAATATTCACATTTAAGAAGCTGGAATCGGAGAATTTTGAATTTTTTTTTCTTAAAAAATTACTCAAACCAATTAATCAATTATCAAAATAGTAGCGATTAATTTTATAGTTGACACAGGGCTGAGGAGACAGGTCTGGCTATGTGACACTAGCAAGGAGACACTGTAGTTTCAGCAAAACAAGGTCCTCTTGTGACAAGGACAACTCAGAATATCCATCCGGTAATGAAGACTTTCTATTTGCGTTCTTACTTTCTAATAGAAAGGGTATAGAAAATGGCACAAAATGCAAATGAGCAGCCGATTAGTAATTTGTTTGCCTCTTGAAGTAATTTGAAAAACACACATTGTTATACTGAAGATTGCCTGTGCTATAAATAGTTTTTTTTTTTGTTTTTTAAATGTCACCCAGGTTTTTGTATGATTGTGTTTTGTATCAGATTCACCTATTTTTTTTTTTTTTATAATCAAATTAAACACGATTATTTTTTTTTATAAAACAATGGACAGTCCTTCAAGTCTAAGTAAACAAAACATTATACAAAAAAATATTACAGTATATGAAGCCGCTCCACATCATTGAGCGAAGCTGCAGACTATTAAAATTCATTCCATCTTGGCATAAAAAGAGTAAAGCCAATCTGGAATCATTTTCACCATTAGCCTTCTCATTACTTCTTCCCTCTTTCTCTTGTTCAGCATTTCTCTTTATTGTCCATGACATGGGAGCGCTAATTAAAAGCATGAGCAGTCATTGGTATTCCAAATGGACCACCGCCTAATATAAGGAGAGCACAGTGTGAGGACAGCTTCCTCGTTGCAGATATCGCCCAGCGTGTCGACAAAATGTAATATTAAACACCCCTGCAAATGAAATCATTTAAGGGTGTTTGAAAAGGGATGTTGGATATCTGATGCGTACCAATTACACGGGCTTTGCAGAGGTGAGGTGGAGAATCGCATTAAAACTTATGACTCTGGGAGAAATCTCCGGCCTAGAGAAGATCTAGAGGGTGTATAGGAGCGTGGAAATACTACACACCAGCCTGGTATCCCTCTGCATCAGGCATGGCTGCTGCTTCTCTCTAATCATGTTTAGCGGGTCAAGAGGCAGTTTGGGATCCCTCAAGTTCTCGCCCATGGCTTAATCTTTGTTGTCATTTCATCTGAGCCACCCAGCATTGCCAAATAGATTAGAGAGTCCAGAGGCCAGACGCCAACTCCCATAAGTGGCTTACCACCTGAGAACTTATTCCAAAAAGGAGCCTCTGGATCGGAGCACACACTCACACAGACACAAACAAACACCAGACCACTCGAACAAATTAAGAATTGACTTCTAAATAGGCTTTTTTTTACTTTTCAAATGCAGCATGTTGTCTCTTTTTGTGTCTCTCTATACATTTTTTGACTTCAGAAATAGAAAGACAGAGTAAATAATATTAATTTTGGCTTGTGACACTTTATAGCCAGGCAGTGCCTATACTCGTGATCTCTAGTCACAGGTTCATGTCATTTAATTTTAAAAGAGGAAGAACTCCAAATAAGATGCAAAGATTTGAGAGAAGTTGAAAAAAAAAATGTGGACTGATTTCTATGTAAAGGACCCGGGACGGTTTTGCTTTGTGACGTCAGCTGATGAAGTTATTTGCAAAATCGCAAGCTAGTAAGTATCAAGGAGATTGGACATTACAGATCGTAACGTTATTCTATGATATAATGATTGTAATGTAATGTCACGTCACTGTTTTGGCCGTTGCCCAGGGATGATTGCTCGCACTGGTTGCCTGTGAGCATGTGCATGAGCAACAGGATACTGACTGCAGTTCACTCAATGGCCACCAGTGTCATTAATAACAAGGATTTCAGAAAGTTACATGTATAAAATGTTCAAGTAGTAAAAAATTACTTCATATTTACTTTAAATTCCCTTGGAAAATAAAAAAAACAATAAAGACAATTAACAGTCTTTGTCTCTATTTTTCCTATAATTAGTACCAAATCATGGCTATTTCCAGAAAACCAAAAGAAAAGAAATTATTAGGAAATTATGGACCAATAAAAAAAAGTTTTTCTTCTTTTTTCTCAGACTTGTTTTGCGACAACTCTGGGAGTCTTTAAGAACTATCGTATAAAAGATGTTTTGACATGCTGCTTGCTTCCACACTGCTGTGTGTTGGCGGGTGTTTACGTGTGGGTACACTGTAAATACAACATGTTGTTTCAGAGAGCAAAAGGAAGCCAAGAGTAAAGCAGTGCCCCTTACCTGCGCACTTCTTACAGACGACCACGCCCAGATTGACCGACGCCCACTCCGGCTGCGGGGCGCGACAGTCGGCGCAGCTCCTGTTGGCCTCGTTGAACCAGATCTTCTCTGCCACTTCATAGTCGGAGAGTGTCTCGGCGATCGATTCCTGGACCGCTTCAATCCACTCCTCCTTCTCCCGTTCTGACTCGGCCGTGAAGCTGCAACAATTGATTTTTTGCCCCCCACCCCAACACAGGCCTCACAGTTATTGATTTGATTTGAGAGAGCAATTAAACAGCATAGTATCGCTTGGCAGGGTTACGGGGGTGTGCAGTATTTGGAGTAGTTTTGGGGGCTTGCTGAGTGTGTATGCCTATGTGTGATTGCAATAGATTTGGTGAAATTGATAGGGGGAGTAGGAAGAAGGGGGCGACGGGGCAGGTAAATCAATCTGTCTCACCTTGCGCCGCTAAAATATAGAAAGTGCTAATGCGGGATATTTCTTCAGGATATTATTCCTCTATTAGACTCAGGAAAGTTGAGAAATGGTGATGGGGAAAGACTATAAAAACACATTTACAGCTTCAATATGCATTTAAAAAATCATGTTTAACACTCTTGTTCCATCAGGACTTGCAGCAAGAGCCAATTTGAAAGTGAGAAAATTGAAAAAAAAAGTAAATCACTAAGAGATTCACTTGGTGATTTAGGTGATGCTGCTTCTTCTGTTGACATGGGAGCAGTGATAGACTTAGACTGACTCTGTACTTCACGTTCATGTCAGCAATTGCACAATATGGCCAAAACTATGTGGGTGTTTTATGTCCAATTAAGGAAAACATTTTAAAAGAAATCTTATGGCCAGAACACAAGGTTACACAGGAAATCAGAGAACACGTTTACCATCACTGTTGTAACCTGGTTACTGTGGATCCACATATAATTGCAGCGGGTCAAGAACCAGATTTCTCCTCCTACTCTAACCTTACTTTGGAAGAATTACTTATTTTAAAGGGGACATATCATGCTCAGTTTCGGGTTCATACTTGTATTTTGGGTTTCTACTAGAACATGTTTACATGCTTTAATGTTCAAAAAACACATTATTTCTCTCATACTGTCTGTCTGAATATACCTGTATTCAACCTCCGTCTGAAACGCTCCGTTTTAGCGCCTGTCTCTTTAAGACTTCCGCCCGAAAAAAAACAGCCTGCTCTGATTGGCTCGCGAAAAAAATATGGTGCACCTTTTGCAAAGGTAGTTCTCAAGCTGTGGGCAATATGTTCTAATGATCCTTTCATGTGACATAGGAAGGGGAGCCAAATCTGAATGGCTTGTTGAATTAACATGTTTTCTGATCTAGGCAGTCCACAAAAAACTGACTGGGTCGTCTTATTTCACAGATTGTGGGTCGGTAGGCACTACAGACACCCAAATGTATGTAAACGAGCACTGAAAAAGGGAGTTTTTCTTTCACTGTAGTGGTAAAACATTGCACTGTTACTTTATTTGCAGTGAGAGGAAAGCTCCGTCTGGATTCTCACGGCATGAAATGGTGAAACCCTACAATTATAGAGGCTACTTTGTGTGAGTTTAGTTTTAGTCGAAATTGGATGGAATAATTTTAAAAACGAGGATGCATCGTAATTATCTTTTCTTTCTTCCAGCTGCTCTGCTGTGACAGCAATACTTTCCCTGTGTTCAGTCTTTGTCATGCACTTGTTGTGTTCATGTAAAAAAACAATGAGAAACCTAGTGACGCGTATACTGTACATAACTGAGAAACCCACTTTCTCCAAGAGAAATCTAGCTGGGGAAAAACAAGGTTTCTCGAATCCCCTACCCTGATTACGGATGTTTTTGCAGAAATTCGACTGTAACTCAATTAATTAAGCACATGTAAACGCACTGAATGATATTTTAGACACTTATCATGCTTGTGTTTTTCCCTTTCCTTTAGTGTGTTATATTGTTTTTTGTGCTGTCTGTAAAGTTAAAAAGGCCAAGTCCATGCCACAGAAACACTGCTCCTGATCTACCTGAAACGCCTTGCTAGAAGTCCTGTCTTTTCTTCCGTAACGTGGTGATGTCACCAAGTAACACATTTGCATAATACCTGTCTAGTGGCTAGTTTGGCACGCCCTCAAACAAAGCTAGTTAGAGCGGAGCTGGAGCGGAGTCTGAAGTGTTTGGTTCGTTTGGCCAATCACAACAGAGTGGGCCAGGTGACCAATCAGAGCAGACTGGGCTTTTCAGGAGGGGCGGGGGAAGATGCTCAAACAGAGTGTTTCAGACAGAGGTTGAAAAAAGGTGCAGCAGCGCAGCCGGTATATGAAAATAAAACGTTTTTTGAACATTAGAGCTTGTAAACATGATCTAGTAGAAGACCCAAAATACAAGTATGCACCTGAAATTGGTCCTCTTTAACGTCATCCAACATCTTCGGGATGAACTGGAACGCCGACTGCAGGCCAACCCAGGACAGCACTGATGCTCATGAAGCAAATCCCCGCAGCCAAGTTTTCAAAAAACCCTTCCCAGAAGAGTGGAGGCAGTCCAGTTTCCGCATACTTTTTGGCCATATAGTGTGTTTTGGAAGTTTAAATCATGTCAAATTGGCTACATCTCAGCCACTAATTAAACTGATGCAACCAGGCAGGTCAAACCAGCCATATTTTATATTTGATATGAAATAAATATGCACACCACACACACACACATAACACAGTAAATTGCCTGAACTGTCAAAGCATCCTAAATTGGGATTATTTCAGGACACCTGTCTCTCAATCCATCTATGCAACAGCCACACACACGGAGGAATGATTACTGTCAAACAAGCACTTATTAAGATGCCTCGCATGGACAGAAAGCACGGGTTTCCGACGGTAGAGGATGGTGTGCGTGTTTTTGAAGAAGTTGCTGAATGTACAGAGCAACTCAGAATTAGATAAGTGTATGTAACAAGCAATCTGTGCGCATGTGTGAGCTTAAGCGAGGGCGAGGGAAAGAGAAGAAGACATACAGCTAAGATCGACAGAGATATAAAATTGAGAGGAAAGAGAGAGAGAGAGAGAGAGAGAGAGAGTCCTAGCTTGACTGAAAGAAGCACTTAGAAAGGAGAAATGGGACCACTGGTCTCCATGGCAACCTGGCGACCGGTGTAAAGTAAGACAGAGGATGAGGGGGGAAGAAGGAGGGGGTGAGCTTTTGCCCGAAGCAGAGGATGTGCACCGGGTCCCACCTCACCCAAGTAACCCAGCAGAGATCGATAGGTTGATTGGGTTCAGCCATTCTGTGCCCACCGGTCTCTGCCCAGGGCCCGTCTAAAGAGATGACTGCTCACATCTTGTGCTGAACTACAACACGGCCTCCAAATCCACAAAGGAGCAAAAGGGAGGCAGGAGGCAGGAGGCAGCGCCAGAGTATGTGGAGGTTTCCCAAGCCGCAGAGGGTGAGATATGAAGTGAAGGCTGGTCTCAGATGAGGCCGCAAAATGAGCTACAGCTTTATATCTAACAGGTGTTGAAGAGGAAGATATAGAATTATGAAAGGAAATTTGAGAGGCGGAGTAGAAGTATAATTACAGTTGTACAACAATAATGAAATTGGTGCCTTTTTTTCTCAGACTACAGCTATAACTAAGCTGTTTGCAAGCACTCCCTTTTCCCCTAAAATTACAACTTTCGAGCAATCTCGTGTATTGTTGAAATATGTCAATCATCCTCAAAACCGCAGGCTTCAGGCATCCATCATCTCCTTCCCCCGTCACACACTACAATCAGAGCTCTCGTGTTATTCCGCGCTGCTCCCCGTGTCATTGTCTGGAAAGTTATCAAAGCTGAAAGTAAGCCAAGAGTGCAATGAACAAGAGTGCTCCACCAGATATGAAGAATATATAGCGAGTCCAAGAGCAATGCCAAAGTCTGTATTTATTGATTGTTTAAAGGAAGAGTTTGACTTTTTGGGGAAATACGCTTATTCGCTTTCTTGCCGAGAGTTAGATGAGAAAATCGATATCACACATGTCTGTCTGTAAAATATAAGCCAGGAGATGCCAATCATTTCTTGGCAAGGTGCAGTGACTTCCTGGAGCCTTGTCGTCGTCGTTGTGAGGTTGCCAGGCAACCAGCAGAAACTCCTGGTTCCAGCCAAAAAAATAGTCCGACACATAACCTCCCGTAAAATCACAACTTTGGGTTTTTACACTTGGTAGCTTTGTATAGAATAAACAAACAAACATGTTAATTAGTGAGATATAGATGTGTTAGTAAGTGGATTTCTTTACTTTTGGACAGAGCCAGGCTAGCTGTTTCCCTCTTTTTCATATTTAACCGAAAGACATGAGAGTGGTATCGGTCTTCTCGTCTAACTCTGGGCAAGAAAGCGAATAAACCCATTTCCCAAAATGTTCAAAAAGCATATCTACAGTAAAATGACCTTCATGGTCTGGAGTTGGAAATACTTCTCTTTACAGTGAGCTGCAGGGTTCCCCATTCACCCAAGGACCGAGCATCAGTCCCCACTCATGAAAAATGTATATTTTTATAAAATGTAAAATGACAATTACATTTGGAAATCCAATTTTGGTGTGCGGTAGCTTGACATTCTTTTTATAATTCTCTGTTACAGTGCGCATTAAATGTTAAGTTTCAAAGTTGACTTCCACTGGGGCCCTTTTATCCTTTTTGCTGTTTAAGGCATTTATGCTCTGCTACTCTACATACTACATGTAGGTGTGAGGAAATCTAATTCTCCGTCATGAATGATGAATGGGCACACGGCTCCTTTTTGCATGCATAATGTACATAACGGTAAGAGAGTCAAATATAAAGTGGTTTGTATTATTAAATAGACGTGTTTGCTCAAAATAATACTTAAATATTAAGAGCAGTTAATCGGTACAAGTTGAGGAGCATCGATTTTTCTTTCAAAATTCAGATGACACGACAGTTAGTCATTCTCAATTGCATTTGCTACTGAGAGAAGGAAGTTCTTGGATATGTGGATCGTCAATACAGCCTGTATAATGACAGACAGATCACAGAAAAGAATCCTATACAGTTAATTATGCCAGTCACTGACACCTCTAAATAAAGTTTGACTTATATTACTTAAGTTTGACTCCTTTCAAATGTTAAAAAACAAGTTAAATCAATCATTATGACCAAAAATATACAAGATATTCAGATGAAAACACTGATGGGAGATACTCAAAAAAAGAGAAATCAATCAAACATGGGACTTAATGTTAGATTCAACCTACCGAGAGCGATGTTCAGGAAGGTAAGGAGGTAAAAAAAGAATAGAGAAGTGCATTTAGTGACTATGGCTCCACCATTTTAACACATACTTGCCTATGAAAACAGTTCTATGATGTCTTTTGTGGCTCTGAAAGAAACTAAAGTCTGAGAAATTACCCTGATGCTGTCATCAGGGGGTATCTTGTCTTGGGCTTGGAGACTAACGGTTTATAACAAACAACCTGCATTACAAACTGGTTACATTATGGGTTACGTAGGATCCAGTGGTGTCGGACATTGGCCCATAGACCAGACCGGCATCGAGTCATCGCCAAGGCCGCGACCAATTTTGGGTGGAAAGAAACACGCTGTCACATATGGAGAGAATTGGGAAAAGCTGCGAGTTAACCAAGGCTTTCACACCGAGATTGGAGGAACATAAGATACGGGAATATACACGTGGTTGTTGCCTTTATTAGCGGCCAGAGTCCAAGATGGAATTTGGTACTAAAAAGACCATTGTAATATTGACGATAACCACTTGATTTGTATAACTCAAGACTCTTGAGCAAACAGGAGCGACTAGTAATTCTTTCAGCGTTTATATGGGCGTATGAGTGGTGTTTTAAGATGGACTTGAAAAATACAAACCTATCCTTTAAAGGGCCGAACAACAAACGCTTGTCCTTGTGATGTCTACCAATGCAGTACAGATATACAGTAGACTTTGGGGGTGTTCTTCTGTTGCCTTCATACAACAGAGTTGAAGGAAAGCAGCGTTTGTGCTGCTCAAAGCTTCGGAAAATTTGATTTGAAAAACTCAACAGCAACATGTCCTTCAAAAAAACAATGCCCCGCACACTCCAAAGGCCCAGGTGCTGAGCGTTTTCATAAGGAAACATTTTCTGTCTAAAAATAAAAAAATAATTGCGAAACTGTCCGCGGTTTTCAATACACACCAGACAAACACAAAACAAACCAGACAAACATGGATTTTCTCCAATATGCCCTTGAGCTAGGCATTTATCTGCAGCTTTACTTTAGTAGAGGTGCTTTCTGATCAAGAGCACAAAGTTTTCCCTTTCTTCAAAGTTCAGCGTCTTTGCCTGTGCACTCCTCTCTGCCTCATTGTCATTCTCTCGACTCAAAAAAAAAAGTATTGCGTCTACCACAGCGGGCTGAATGCTCTGTCCATTTAACGGCGGCAAAACAATGGAAAAGCCAAAGTGAGTCTCCGCAGCTTAAAGTGATTAGATGAGTTTCTCACTAATCCCCACCTTGAGCAGGTAGGAGAAACGCTCCCAGGGCTACCAATCGATTTGATCCACACACACACACACACACACACACACACACACACACACACACACACACACGCGCACAATAAAACCCTTTCAGCAATCACCTCATCAAAACAATTCAGGAGACCTGAGCTCATTTTAATTCCCCCTCTTTTTTTTTGTTCCACACAAAATGGCAATTACGTCCAGCGTATTAACGAAGCTGCCAAACGATGGGACCATTAAGGGAGCTGACACAAACAGATCGATCGGACATACAACAGACAGGTAGAGGAATGAAGGGGGGTGGGAGGGAAATCTTTACGCGAGGCAAAAAAAGGAAGGGGTAAAAAAGAAAGAGAAAATAGTGAACAAGCGTACACAAACAAAACAAGCCGTGCTTTGTCCAGGCAGCTGTGACGGTTGTATTCTAAATGGGCCATTACGGCACAAACAAGCAGTGCGCTCATTGATCGCGGGCCCTCGGGGAGTTGGTGTCACCTGAAAGGACTTTGTGGTCCTACAGAGGCAGAGATACCTGCGTTAAGCTCCCTGGGGAGATTTCATAAAAGAAATCCTAATCGATAATTAGTGATTTTTGTACAGGACCCTGTTCTCATGTAGCCTGTTTACTGCGATGGCCAATAAGTCTGCGATTGCGTGCGGCGGCGGCCCACAAGACGGCCTGTGAGAGAGATTTGACAGGAGAACACAAGAGTTCTGCTAAAATGCAGTCGATACAAACTTATGAGAAGAATCTCTTTGTCTCATTAGAGCAGAGTCTTAACTTTGTGACACGCCTGCTCATTACTTTCACAACTTACATCTCAAAGGGAAACATATTATACAGGGTATAGGGTGTTTGCTTGTGACAGTAAAGGTGCAATGTGTAAGATATGGGGAGAATTTAGTTTAAAACATTAAAAAAAAATTAACTCAACAGAGTGTGAAGAGGTTGACATTATGTCAAAGACTTCTATGTATTGCGTTGCGGAGATATCTAAACCTCAAGAGGCGATAGTGAGTCACTGTAGAGTCCAGTCACTGGGGTTTTGCGCTGTCTGGATTAGAGTTGTGGCATCTATAACTGGGGGGTCCATCTCCCGGATCTGCACCCGATCTGTCGGGGCGATCTCCTGGTGGCGGGGAGGACTGGACGACGATGTGGGGCGTTTTCTTGTTTCTGCTGTTTTGGATTTAGTCCAGTGGATGAAACTATCAAAACGGACCATACAGCCCCCGGTTAGTGGCACGGTAATGCCAACGATAAGCTGACGCCACCCATGAAGATTATAAAATGTATGGCCGGCTCTCAAAGTTTCAGCAATTTTGGTCGAATAATGTGTATTCTTGCCCTGCTATTAGTTACTTAGTAGTTAGTAGCCATTATACATAGACATACATTAGGGCTGTCAATCGATTCAAATATTTAAACGAGATTAATCGCATGATTGTCCGTAGTTAATCGTGATTAATTGTGCATTTATCGCACATTTTTTATCTGTTCAAAATGTACCTTAAAGGCAGATTTGTCAAGTATTTATTACTCTTATCAACATGGGAGTGGGCAAGTATGCTTGCTTTATGCAAATGTATGTATATCTGTTTAATTGGAAATCAATCAACAACACAAAACAATGACAAATATTGTCCAGAAACCCTCACAGGTACTGCATTTAGCTTAAAAAATATGCTCATGGCAAACTGCAGCCCAACAGGAAACAACAGCTGTCAGTGTGTCAGTGTGCTGACGTGACTATGACTTGCCCCAGACTGCATGTGATTATCATAAAGTGGACATGTCGGTAAAGGGGAGACTAGTGGGTACCCGTTGAACCCATTTTACTTGCCAAAATGTAGCGCAAGTTTGGAGCATTGCGATGGATTCCTTAGGTTTTTCTAGTTTCATATGATGCCAGTATCTTCACTCTAGTGAATAAACTGAGCCCACTACAACCTAAAAATCACAAGGTGCGTTAATGCGCTAATTAGTGGCGTTAGAATGGACCCGGTAGTAGAGGTGAAATGCTGACCCCCTATTTGTTTAGAGAATGTGGCCAGGTTTTACACATTGCACCTTTAAGGTCACTTTCACACCTGTAGTTACAAAGTTGCCTTTTAGTTCTTGTACGTGTCATGTTCACACCGACTTCACAAACAAACCAAGAGCTGTAAACATGAAGTCACATGGACTGCCAGGTAACTCGCTGATTGCACAGTTTTGGTGACTGTTACCCTGCATCATTGCTACACTTAACAGCAGTCTTATGTGTATTATCTGTGAGGTTTATGTGACACCAGATAAGACAAATAGCAGATTATGAGAATTTTTAAGGCGTTTTCAAAGCTGCGTTATTTAGTTGTGTTGAATTGGACTCTGGTTTGTTTTTTCTCCTTGGTATGATTTGTAAGTGCAGATCTGAATGCAGCAATCATTCTCTGGTGTGGACCAAAACAGCCACACAGAGACCTGTGTTTGCTTTCTCGCTTCAGCCCAGGCACTAACCAGCGACCTTGATTGATTTTTCTGCACAATCAAGGTCATTTTGGTTCAAAATACTAAGAACTTTCCTTCTTCTGTTGACTGCAGCTGACTTTAACTTTAAACTACAAAACAGTTTTATATTTGCACATTTTACCGAAAAGCAGGAAAAAATAGAAGGCAGATAAGTTTAAAAGTCGAGTTATGTCAAAGCCTTGAGAAACTTTCTGGTTTTGATTTAATTCTCCAACTCTCCAGGTAAGAAGACAAAAGCCGCGGTTCTTAAAACAATTTGAAAAAAAGGCCATTCAGATAGGACTATGTGAATATTCTCAGTACCCTGAACTGTTATCGCATTATGAGACTCTTAATACCTTACATGTATAAGAGCAGATTAACCAAAATGCTTGCCCTCGCCTTTTAGCTTGTGAATATGGATGCTTTATGAGATATGATTATTAAGATTAAAATGCAGTGTAGCAAGAGGCTTAGTGTATGTGAAGGGCATTTTCCTAAACTATATGGTTGAAATGAGAGGATAATGATGGGAGATTTGTTGAAGGAAGGGATATGAATGAAGCGTTGGCACCCTGCTGCTTCCTCCAGTCAGATTTTAAACACATGTGGAGGAGTACGTCACTGTCAACCTGTTGAACGCATCATTCTGAAGGGTCTGCACTCGAGGAGACATTTCCTTCACTTAACATTCATCTTTTAGATGATGAAAAAGCGATATGTGTTCAGGTAAGATCAAACAGAAAGGGTGCACATTTCTTTCTCTCACACACGCATAAAAAAAAAATCATAGATCACACACACACATTTTAGCATGAATAGTTGTGGGAGAAGTTGCGACGTACCAGAAGTTCTTGAAGGGTGTGTTGACTTCAAAGCCTCTACGGTCCAAGTCTCTAATGTTGGCAGCAGTCAGTTCCACTTCGGCAATAGCCAGGCCCGATTTATAGTCCTGGAAAAACACAAACAAGAGAGATGGAGATCCGTAGTTGATTAATATTAATCAATTGTGAGGTTGTTGCAGTACAGCTACTTCAAATAATCAACATCAATGGGCTTTTTTTCTCATTACAAAAGCACTTAAAGAAACAGTATCGTGGAAAATACGCTTATACTGCTTGTTTTTTTGCAGAGATTTAGAAGAGAAGATCAATACCGCTCTTGTGTCTGTATCATAGACTGTATATAAAGATGGATGTCGCGTCTTCACTTCCTCCCACTGCACAAAAGTGAAGCCAAAATATCCCGGTTGCAGGAGTTGCAATATTGAGATTTTGACGTCATTTAGAGCCAGAGTCTGCGCAGTAGTGAGTTTATGACCTATACTGCAGCCAGCCACCGGGGGGCGGGCGATCGAGATGTTTTGGCTTCACTTTTGGGGAGCTATCATGTCATCCATCTTTATATGCAGTCTACGGTCTCTACGGTAAACAGGTTGGTTGCATGTGGGACTGTTGCTTGGCAGCAAATTGGTGTTTTTACACTGTGGTTTTTGTTCAGACCTGTTAGTTTCTGAGCTTTATAGGTTCTCGTTGGTGAATTTTATTACCTTTGGACCTAGCCAAAGTAGCTGTTTACCCCTGTTTCCAGTCTTTATACTAAGCTAAGCTAACCAGCTGCTGGCTCCAGCTACAATATGTCCCATACAGACATAAAAGTGATATCCATGTTCTCTTCTAAATCTCAGAATAAGCGTTTTTCCAAAGAAAATGTCAAGCTATTCTGCCCTGTAAAAAAGGTGCCAGTTAAGGTTAGTTTACCCATCCCTGTGGAGGTATTCCAGACAACTGGAAGGAGACCCCGGGGCAGACCCAGAACTGGGATTATGTATTCGAACTGGCCTGGGAACACCTTGAGAACCCCCAGGAGGAGCTCGAGGAAGGATGGATGGGCAGCTAAGAAAGCATTTTTCTTTGTCTTTAGTCACTTTCCCATTTTTAAGAGTTAGAAAGTATGTATGAAAATGTTCAAAATAAATCAAGAAACTATTCAAAACTCTCCAATAAGAGCAAGTGTCCCTAAAGGGCCCCAGCAAAGTCCTTCACTTGACGTCACCCAGTGGCTGTTTTTGGCCAAATTACCCTGCTTAATAAAAGGTGGGATCAACAGGTCGCCTCATTAAAGTCTCAACTTGTTTCTCACATGGGGCTTGAATGTCATTTGGTCTAATAAAAACAAGCAAACACGAAAGAAGACCTACACTCACAGCAGAGACATCCTCAGTCAGAGTGCCCCATTTCCTGCTTTACTGCTGTGTTTTTTGTTTTTTTTTAGGGAAATGTCATTGGTTATAGAGATATACGTGCGAGAGAAAATAGTTTGCGACAGGCCAATAACAGCCAACCCAGCAGTCATCGGCTTTTTCGCCTTCGCGCCAATGACGCACGAGCCAAGTCTGAGTGTGACGTGTGTGTGTGTGTGTGTTAAAGAGAGACAGAAAGAGAAGCTAGTGTACCTGTGTGAAACAGCAAAGCTCTGAGAAAGGCAATAGGTGCCTCTGGGGAATCCAAAGTAACCCAAGCTTTCAGCCTCAATGTTTTCTGAGGCCCATTTCAGAAATAGGGGTTAGATGCAGAGGCACAGCTTTTATAAGCTCCACTGTAACTCCAGCATCACACCGCACCCCGCCCTTCTCCGCTTCACCCTCAACACTCACAGCAGTTTAGAGCATTTTTTTCTATAGCCTAGAGCTCTGAGCTGAGACGGAAAAACAGACAGGAAGACAGAAGAAGTGCACCTACACCCACACATGTAAAAGGCACAACATCAAAAATAGAGGAAAAAAAAAAACACACACAGGCGTCCAACATTACAATACAGAGAAAATACACAGACGAGAGCCAAAAACGTGAGTCAAAAGACGAGGGAGAGAAAGACAGCGAGAACACAAAGGAATAGGAAGGAGGGAGAAAGTATAAGTGAAAGAAGGTCTTGGTAATCCTCAGTGAGAGTGGGTGAGACGAGCGAGAGGGGTCAGCTGAGCAGTTGACAGAGAGAGAGAGAGAGAGAGAGAGAGAGATAGAGAGAGAGAGAGATAGAGAGAGAGAGTGTGCGTGTGGAAACAACCAGAACAAAAACAGGGAGCTGCGCCAAAACTCCTCAACAGCGAATTACAAAAATACCGCCTTAGCGAGGAGCGCTAAATGCCGCCGCGCCGTGCCAGCTATAAAAGCATGTGTGTTGTGCTGCGCTAACTGTTCTTCACCAACAAAACAATTTACACTAATTACACCAAACAAAGAGAGGAAAATGAATGACACCATCTTTGTTGATTGGGCGCCTTTTGGGAATACATGGCCTCGCAGAGGAAAGATGTAAGTGTGTGTGTGTGTTTATGCATGTGAGGGGAGAACGGCATGTCTCTTGCAGAATTCTTCAACTAAGCAAAAACCATAGACTGTATATAAGAAGAAAACACCGTGACGTCACCCATTGGTCTGTGGACTGCTGTTTTAAAGCCTTGAGTTTGGCATTTGGCTGTCTCCATCTTGTTTTTTTTGCTGTGATCATCTTGGTTTATGGCCGTCACCATCTTGGCTTTTGGCCGTTGCCATCTTGGATTTAGGCCTTCACCATTATGGTTTTTGGTTTTCATCATCTTGGTTTATGGCCGTCACCATCTTGGCTTTTGGATGTGTCGCCATCTTGGCCGTTGCCATCTTAGCTTTTGGCCGTCACCATCTTGGCTTTTTGCAACCAAAAGTGACACGAGAGGGTGGAGCTAAGTACAACTGAATGTTGAATAAGACCATTTCAGGCAACCAAAAAGGTTATATTTAACATTCATGAACTGAAAACACACTGTGAAAGGGTTAAAGTTCTAAGACGAAAACAAACGACAACTCCCAGACCGGACAACGCTATGGTAACAACCTGTCAATCGCAAGGTAGCCCCACCTTAAAGCATCCCCTGCTTTATGGTCTATTTGACTCTAAATGGGACCATAATTTACTAAATGAACATCATGCTGTATTGAAGAAGACTTTAAACTAGCGATTGAGACCATAAACTCATGTTTACAATGTTTACTGAGGTAATAAATCAAGTGAGAAGTAGGATCATTTTCTCATAGACTTCTATACAATCAGACTTCTTTTTGCAACCAGGGGAGTCGCCCCCTGCTGGCTATTAGAAAGAATGCAAGTTCAAGGCACTTTCACATTGGCTTCACTTTTCAGAACAGGTGGTTGCCCACTGGTGCAGACAAACTTCCCAGTGTAGCCAAATTGTGCAGATTGCAACACAAGGAGGAAGTCAATTGAATATCTCTGTGCTGCAGGAATCCCAACCTGATCTTTCAGTATTGTGTGGGTTAATTCAATTGGGGCTAATGTTGTCAAAATCTCCATTTGGCCATCATTAGCCCCAATTACTACTACTTCAAACACATTTAGAGGACTGTGGTGGAAAAACTCAAGCAATTATTCTCCTTTCCTAACACTTCGGCACAATGATATTGAGGCAGAGCGAGTGGAATGGAAACAGAGCGACAGGCTATGAAGCATTATGAGTAATTAAGGCACTGTGAGGTCAGAAGACGGGTGACATACTGTAAGAGATAGACAGAGAGAAAGATGAAGAAAAAGGAACAAGAGAGCGTGAGCGAGACAAGTGAATTCACTTTATGGCCAGGTCCTAATTGAGCTAAAAAGTTTTGATGTGAGGGCTTTCGGAAGCAGCAGCCTCCTCTATCCTATCAATTATAACCGCGTACAGTCATTGCTCTTTTAAATTCAGTATGTTCCGAGGTTTGAGGACGCATGACGCGATAATGAGAGTTGACGGAGTTTCAAAAGCGCATTCTCGCCGACCATTCAGTTCCGCCGATGATGTCAATGCATCGCACGGCTGTGATTTAAACACAGACGGAATAAAAGGTTCCCATGTTATTACTGTATAATTGTTCTGTTTCACACTGGAAGGATGTATGGAGGAGGAACGCCGCGTATGCATGTGCATGAGAGTGCGCGGCTGTTGCCGAGAGGGCAAAGCAGTCACCTATACCTAATGACCCTCATCCCTCTCAGGCAGCCAATTAGAGCACTGGGTGTTAGCGGCCGTCCAGCCCTCGCCACTCGTTACCTACCCAATATGTGCCGCGGCCTCCTGCCCTCTCCAATTAATTCACCAAGGATGGAGGGAAGGAAGGATGGGGAGAGGAAGGGAAGGCATTAGAGGTAAAAATAACTCACCCAATTACAACAGCCAAGAGGTAGGTGGCAAATAATGGCGCTTATGGGGGGAAGAAGGGGGAAAGGCCCTAAGGCGAATGTTGGCACGCATGCGTGGTTTTGTACACTTTTTTGTCCGCGTATCATAACACATACCGTAAAGCATTTTCAAAGAACGAAAGAATTCATTGACTCAAAGAGAACGCAAATCAAGTCAAATCATGAAAACACACCAAATTCCCACTAGGTAAGAGAGAAAGAGCATTTCTCTCACACCTAAAATGAATAACCTTAACCTTGGTAAGTGCTGAGCAAAGGCTCACTCGGAATATTCCGGTCATGCATCCAATTATAATTTCTTTCACAGTTTTTCAACCTCTCATTGTGCGAATCAGCCACTCCACATTGCCGAGCTGCTTCTAAAAGAAGCCAGACAAGTAGAGGCGGCCTCGACTTCTATCTCCAATTCCATGTCCACTCAACCGCTTCAGATGCTCTAAAAGCATGCAGGCCAAGACCGTCTCGCGGAGGGTTAGGTGAATTTAAAAGAGCACATACTCAATGGAGACAAAAGATGTTATTATTTCAAACATCAGACAGTGAGACAGGAGTCAAGGAAAGGGAAGAGCTATGGACAATGATAAAGCAAAAAAAAAAAAAAAAGAGTTGAAGAGGACAAATAATTTGGTTGAATATATGGAGAAAAAAAGAGAGAAACAGGAAGAGGCAAGTGATGAATGCACTTATAGTATACCTGAACAATATATATATATATATATATATATATATATATATATAAAATATTTCTGGAAGTGATGCATTGAAGTGAAGAGAGGAGAGTTGCATTTTACAGTGAAATCAGTGTAGTAAAAGTCACAGAGTTGGTCTGTTAGTCTATTGGTCGCATAGTATTTCAAAAAGCTTTGTTGAACAAGGCAATGAAGAAGTTTGACCGCTGCTTCAATGGGTGTTTAGCTGAGTTGACACAAGTAGATTTGGCAAAATAAAAAAGGTCTTGAGGTTGACTTTCGAAACCGAAATGAGTCAATTTAGCACTAACTTGGCTGGATTTTATGGTATGAATCACACGCTTGTTCGGATAAAACATTGTGGCCATGCTAGCAAGGTGGTTCTAGGGGCGGCAGAGTCAGTCAGTCTATCGTAACAACTTTTGGATGGCTTGCCATGAAATTTTGTACAGACCTAGATGAACCAGAGGATCAATCCTACGGTCTTTAGTGATTCCCTGACGTTTCTTCCAGCTCCACCAGCAAGTAAAGTTCTCCAATTATTTGGTTTCTATCTAAACAGTTGCAAATCTAATGACATTCCCATCAACCTCAGCTGTACTAAGTGATAATTGGTACATGCTGTTAGCATGGTGATGACAGCATTTAGCTCAAAGCACCGTTGTGCCAAAGCCTCACAGAGCTGCAGACTCTAATGGTGGAGATACACCAAATCCATTGATGTACGTGAAGTCGACGGATCCTATTCAGATGATATCTGGCTGCGCGTTGCATGATGGATCAGGCGTATCTGAATTTACATAATCATGACTCAACCTCAACTTTTCGCAAATGAGGTCCGTCCATTGCAAAAGGCTCACAAAATCTCTGTTTAAACAGTCAAACTAGGCAGCGCTGATCAAATGTGAATCAATATTCTGTTACTGTAATGCCTATTTCTCGCCTCAAATATTTTCAGAAACATATTTTGGCATACCGTTTAGCTGTAAAATGAGTTTGTTGCCCAGCCGCCACGTCGAAAACAGTCTAAGCAACACCAAGCACCGCCCATCGGCCAGAGCAAACCGGACCGTTTTGGGTTCCGTCCCGTCTTTTCACGTTTGTTGACCGGATTTGGTGCATCAGCACCGTTAAGCGTGATTTAGGCTTGCGACATCCGTGAGGGTCGTGCGTGGCCAAAGGGACGTCACACCATCAGACACGGCACTCCACTTTCAAAGAGTATTTCAAATATGCTGATTATCTTTTAGTTGTATCAGGTATGCGAAAAAGAAACAGAGCTCATTACAAGAGGAAGGCCTTGGTGAAATGAGACTCACTCTCGTGTCGCAAATTCTACAAAACGGCCCCGCAGTCTTGGGATGATGTTAATTGTTACAAAGAAGATCTTGAGAGGAGCAAATGAGAAAGAGATTTAATTAAAGTGGAGCTTAATTAAATCCTCAGCCTCGGTGTTATTGTATACGCGGAATACCTTTCCCACCAGAGAAGGCTCTTCTGTATGTGTAACTTTTGCTAAGTAGAAACTTAAGGGAGAGAGAGAGAGGAAGATATCTGGCAAGCGTTTTGTGTTTCGACGAGAAGCTGGGTTCAACCGAGCCAGTGGGAAGCTGACAGCGAGAAATATGATCGTCCAACGACAAGTCAATCCTTCAGCTGCACACACCAGAAAACACTTGTGATGTATGACATGATAAGACATGAAACAAGTAGCTGTGGTTGTAGCGGATCTGCCTTTATGCAACCCATGGCAGGGAGATCATTCTCAGAGTAAACGTGTGTGTGTGTGACACACCGTGTGACTTTCTTTACCTTGGTGTTTAAATGACCTTAAACACAGCTTCATCACAGGGCTTACGGCCCATGAGAAATAGGGTAGGGGTGGTGAAGGAGGAGCTGGGAGGATGATGTTTCCAATAGCTCGTTCATCATGTTAGATTAAATACTCCACTCCACTGAACTTGAACGGGGCAACGGTCTACCTCCCTCTCCGCGCTCCCGCTCTCCATCACTCTCTCCTTTTTCTTCCAAACCACCGACGCTCGTTTCTCACTCATGCGACCTCTGCACCTCCGCCCTTTTTCCACTTCATCTTTCTACTTCTATCTCTTTGTTTCTGGCTCTTATTCTCTTTTATTTCGCCGCCTCCCTTCCTTTCTCTCTGCAAAAAAAGAAAAGAAAACGCACTGCCGCTAATGCTGCTGCATGCATTTATGCCGGGGATTTAGCTCGTAAGCTGAAATAATACAATTAATTTGTCCTCTCTCTCTGATTCGCTTTCACTCCCGTTCCTCCTGCTGTCTCAGATCAAGGAAGTGGAAATGTGCTGACATGGAGCGATACCCAAAAGAGAATTCTAACAAAGATGTTTGTTCACGCTAATGAGGAAAATAATGAAAGGCAAACAACAAAACTAAAAAGATAGAGTGAAATGAAATGAGAGCCAAGGAGGAATGGAGATGAGTTGGAAACGCGTGTAGCATTATCAAATATGCACACAAGAATACGTGCGTGAGGTACTTTTAAGAAATAGTATCACTGCGTACGGATATCTTTCAATCTCAGATTGGATATCTTGCTGCCGGGACAGGAGCCGGCAGAGAACAGAGTCTCTGTACGTGAGCGGGGGGACTATCAGGGCTTAATTGGACTCGCATCAAATAAGAAAGACTCCGGAGAAACTATGAGTAAGTGAAAACTCATCTCTTCTTTATTCTGCAGTTAAGAGGAGATGTAAGTTATCAAAAAATAGTGTATTAGTCTGTCGGAATATATTCTAAGTACAAAAAAATACTAACTAAAGCTCAGTTTCAAACGCAGGAACTTTCCCCAGGGACTAGGAACCTTTTGGGGAGCTCTTTACGTTTCAACAGCAAGGACCAGGGTTAAACTTAAAGTTCTGGGGTCATTTTACAGTGACTTTTGACCCCCCAAAAAGGCCCTGGTTGGGGAGTAATACTTTCTGAAAGTACAAGAACTTTCTGGGAGGAGTTTATAGGGATGACCGCCGCTGCTGATTGGGCAAACACACACACAGCACCGCTGCTTAAGCGGCTTCAACTCGGCTCTCAACGTGTTCCGCTTCATTCATTAGCAAGAAAGTGTATTGATTTAGGACCATTTTAGGACGAGAGAAGGACATTTCTCTTTGTTCGATAACGTTGAAACTAAAGTTAGGCTCTGCTGTCGGCCTCCCGACTCATTTTAAAAAAAGACAGAGAAAAAGAGAGAGAGAGAGACAGCGCGACAAGTTTTCTGATTGTTTCATGGCGGTTACGTTCTAAAGCACAAATAAATAACCATCAAACACTCAACAGGTGATTTACTGTGGAGACGGAAGCTCTTAGTTTCATTCTCCTCTTCTGCATTTCATTCATTACATCCAACGTGCATCAGTGAATACTATGACCTATGACATACTATACTATACTATGATTATTTTGCCTAATCTTCACAAGTCTTTAGACTGCTATGGAAACGCAGACAGCAAAGGGCTGAAGGAACCTTTTAGTTCCTTGGAAAGTAGTTCCCTGGAATAAAATTACCAGGAACTTTTTGGTGGAAACCTGGCTTACGTAGGCTACTTAACGTACTACGCTCACAGCGTGGATGACGTAGGTTAATACAGTGTTTCCCTCAGGATTTTGAGAGACTGTGGTGGGTGACTATGGACCCCCTCGCAAAATATCACAGCATAAGCATGGTCAACGAGACGGTGGGCCGACATCGCCACAGACCCCTCGCACTGAGGACAGTCGGCCTTGGTTATCAGTCACGCCGGGAATCCCGTCCATTCCCACAGGGATAGAGGGTGCACTACGCAGTGAGAACTCAACGGGGAGGTCCGGGCAAAGGGTGCTGTAAAACTCACGGTCGGGCCTTCGCAAGCAGATCTCGGTCGCGGCGCACCGCACGATGCAGTCGGCGAGGTCCAGCCCATTATTTGAGAAGCGTATAAATATTTTCGGTTCATTATGAAACTGTAGCGCGCTGGATATCAGATCACTTTGATTTCATTTGAATTAGGCTACACAATGGTTGATCATGATTTGATAAAGATCCACAGCACACTCTGCTCCGCCGATTGCAAAATGTGGATAAATACATGATTCAGTGCTTTTTTATCGGGCATCAACCTCACGTTCACGCATGTATTTTTTTTTTTTATAAATAGACTTGAAACGTAAATAAACGATTAAGTTCAGGTTGCAGTCACGTGAAACACATCTGAGACGGAGCTGTGCAGAAAGCCGCTGCACAGATTCAAATTATATCTGTAGAGTAAAAAAACACATCTAACACCCTCCAATCTTGACATGCACGGGGTGGACGGGGATGATTGAAACCTTGGACCAATGGCGCCCCCTTGTTCCGGCGCCCATGGCGTGCACAAACTCTCTGAAGGGCACATAAGTTATTGTTAGGCTTCAAGTTTGCTCTATAGGCCACACCAGAGCAGTTATGATCTAATGAGCACAAAAAATCTGGCTGAACAAAGGGCAATTTGGCACAAAAAGCAAAAAAGGACTTGGGCAGTCTGCTGCCTCACTAGCCTGGACTACACTACTAAATTTGGTTTCGAATATCCACCACTAAAACACAATATCAACCCAAAAGATAAGGGCCTAAAGATCATGGGTACTATATTATTACCCGCTTTGGAGAGAAGCCTCGACTTGAAAGGAGCTGATTTTGTTTGTTACTGAAGTCCCAATTCCAACTGCGAATATGGTTTTGTTCCCTCTAACTATATATTCATTCTTTCCCCACATCTTTTCAAGACTGCTGGTCATAGTTGCACTAGTTGTATGAGTTCCCACCAAAAATAGAGCACAATTGTTCTCAGGACCCCCAAACCCTGAAGCATTTTTCACACATATATAATTACTTTTGGCATTACACATTCATGAGCATCTCCATGTCTTTCATGAACATCTCCATCTCTGCCTCATGTGCTTCAAAATAGGCTGTGATTATTATCTTCCTTTTTCAAACAGGAAGCTGTCATCCTGTGGAGAGGAAGTCCCGGCGGTGTTGGAAAGTACCTGTTCTGTTTTGCAGAGCCTGACTTTACTCCCCGCCAGGGACACCAGCACTCTGCCTTTGTAACCGCGGAGCTCCAGCAGGCCTCGCTTGTTTGTGGAGGAGGGGCGGGGGAGGCTGTCGGAGCGCTTCTGGGAGCCGCAGGCGGGGGGGCGCGTGGCCGTCTGAAGAGTTTCCATCCACTCCTGGCGCTCCCCTGTGGACACGTGCATGAGTGAGAGACGGAAACAGAGAAAAAAGAGGGGTTGCATGTGGATACAAGTGTGAATGTGTGAAAGACAGAGGAAGAAATCAGAAAGAGAACTAGACAACGAGAGATCAGGGCATCTTAAAGTCTTTGAATGATAGTGTTAATTCATCATTTTTACATCCCTTCAGTGAACTACACTCTCTTGTTGGCTGCTAAAACCTCCATTGCATACTGATACGGAGAATCCCAGTCTAAAAGAAAAAGTAATTGAAACACAGGATGAGCTACGATTGGTGAAAATTAACTTAGCCTGTGGAAAAGAAGAATATCCTTAAAGCTGGAAAGTGCAAAGTCGAGCACTGGAGATATAGATAGCTGCTACTCTGAGATTTGCGAGCCTCGAGCAAGATGTGGCCAGGGTAATTTGAGTCAAACACACCACCTAATTAAAATATAGAATTAAAAAAATATAGCTTCTAATGAGACGCTGCCACAGTTCGGTGAATTTGTCTCAACAAATTGGAAAACAACGGAGCAAAGAGCGATCTGACTTTTTCATATTTCCAACTGACTTCCAATGAAAACACTTTCAAGGGGTCCTAAATATGCATTTGAAGGCTTCCTACATGATATCATGCTGGCAGGTTGAGGCTAAAGCTGAATGTCGCAGGCAATAAAATGAGTCACCAGTTGATGATCCATGTAAAGGACATGAGAAGCCTTGTAGTAATACAAAGTATGATAAGGAACTAGAATTACCGCTTTGCGGTTGGATGCCTTCGCTAACCAGTCAAGATGCAGTTTACATCTATGTCTGTCTAAAATGTCATCACTTCATCATTTTATCCTATTAGTGTGAAATTGTCATAATTATCATATGACTTCTTGAGTTATGGAAAAAAAATCAGGTTTTGTGAGTGACCTTTGACCACTAAAAGTGGATATTTGTGCCAAATTTGATGAAATCCGTCCAGGCCTTCCTGAGATACCACCTTCACAAAAATGGGATGGACGTGAGGTCACAGTGACCTTTGACCACCAATATCTGTTCATCCTTGAGACCAAGTGTGCCAAATTTGAAGAAATTCCTTCAACGCGCATCCATGAGAGCGATGAACGGACGGACGGACGACCCGGAAACATCCTCGAGTCCAATTGGACGTTGGTGCCAATTTCGGCAGTTCGGCCGCGGCCAGGAAAACTAACCTTTGTGTCAAGGGTAGTGAACTGGCTGCAGTTGCTGGAGTGTAAACCTCAAATCCAATAAAGTGCAGGACAGAGCTGCTAACATTACCCAAGATGGGCTAGTTCTGATTTAGGGCTGCCCCCCCTCTTAGTCGATTAATCAACGAATCGGTCATTGTGGTCTTAGTTGACTAAGATTTCTTTAGTTGATTGGTCGTTTTTTAGGCTTTTTTCATGCTGAATGACTTATTTCCAAGACACTTCTGAGCACATCTCTGGTAAACACAAGATTTAAAGTGGTGCCATTGTGTGATTCTTTGTGAAAAAAACTCAGTTTCACAGATCTGTCGATTAAATCAACTAATATTGCCAAAGCCTTATTGTGAATATGGCTTTTTTTAAATAACCTGCAATCCCACAAACTACTTTTGGTCGTTTAATGATAAAGCTAACTCTTTGCCTTGAAAGTAACAACTACTGTAAGTAGCAAGCTAGTTAGACGGACATTCTAGCATTAACAGCTTATATCAGAGCAGAATAACACGCTGTTTAATCCATTTCTAACACTTTTGCTTTTTGGTTTTGGAAAGGCTGAAAAACAGACACCACCATCCAAACTGTTTATATACAGTGTTGCTAGCCCTATGCATATGCAGAAATCCAAAGCTCGACAAGCCTGCAGGTGCCTAGTTACAGTTGCTAAGATATGATTGGAGAATCTGTTCGTGGGGAAGGCTCTATAGCTGCCGCTTCACATGTTCGGTGTCTTCAAAAACGATTTGTCCTTGAACACAACTCTGAATCTCTAACTTATTGTAAATCACCCCCGGATTACCTCGCAGCTAAATGGCTCAAGTGTTGGCGCGATGCGTCATGTTCCATCCAGGGTTTACATTCAAACGATGTACACTCAAAAGGCCTCTCAGACATCTTTCCTCTGCAACTTTTCAAACGGACATAAAAGAAGACATGAAGCCGGCGCTGTAAAGCCCCATTCCCTTACCGCCCGAGACATTGTGCTATCAAAGCTGGCAAAGTGGAGACACAAGAGATACCAAAGGATTGTAAACACACGAGCACACATGCTCGCACATCACAGGTCCAAAGCAAGCAGCAACCACTGTGGTAACTGAAAAATAAGAAGAAAAGGAAATCAAAAAAATCTGATATGGAAATTGCAGTTGGGATGGATGGACCTGCAAATTTGAAAAAAGGCAACAACTTTTTTCTGAAGTTTTTAAAAAGTAAACGGCTCTCGACTCATCATCCAAAAACAAAAAAACAATACTGACAGAATGACAGACACTTTTCTGAAATGGGAAGTGACAAAGCAATGCTCTCAGAACAACAGTGAGCTCTTGTGTGGTCACACAGGGGCATCACATCCCCCCCTTTTTCAGGAAATGTATTTTTGGATGCCCGTGAATTTGAGCAAACAGGATGGAGGATTTCATGAGGGTTATCCAAACAGAGGATTTGATGTCTGTATTTCCAAATGGTTCTCTTGTATTTTATTAAAAAAGTTCAGGAACAGAAGTACGACGGCATACTAGGGCCAATGTAGGAAAAAAATTAAATTACAGAGCCGGGGGGTAATATTCCGAGAAAAAACTCAGAATTTCCAAGATTAAAGTCGTATATTGGCGAGAAAAAAAAACAAAACACAAAATTGCGAGATTGAAAAGTCATATATTTACGGAAAAAATAGTGGTGTGCAAAACCGTGGTAACGCCAGCCGCCGAATTTCGTTGCTCCTTAAGTAGTGGTAACATACATATAAGGATGAGAATGGATGGATGGATGGAGAGTCCACTACAATATCATATATTTTGCACTCGGTGGCTCACATTACCGCAGTTTTTAACGGTGGCATATGCGGTGGGATGAAGTTTTTTTCTTGTAAATTTACGACTTCATAATCTCGCAAATTTGTAAGTTTTTTCTCGTAAATTTGCCACTTTAGTCTCAGAGAAAATCCACGTTTTTTTCATGTAAACACTCCGTCGTGAAGAAGAGAAGCCCTTACTTGGTGTAATCACTTCTGTTTCATTTGATCATCCATTACTTTACTTATTATGGGCCAATTCTTTGCCAAAAGATGAAAAAAAACACTGACACAAATCATGTCCCCAAAAATCAATTGAACTATTACTGTAGCTATGTAGGCTAAGGAAGCATGAGGAAATGTTTGTAGGAGGTTAACAAATTATACTGTTGACGCATGCCAATTTAAGAATAGAGAGAATAATTGTTTTTATTGTCTTTATTGATCGCCACATCGGAAAAAAATGTGTCTTTTCACTTTCTTCCCACAGCTCATCTATTGAACAAAAAAAAGGCCTGGAGCTGGTAGAGACTCAGTGTCTCGCTCAGAGCACCTCGGAGTTAACAGTGATCCAACGCAAAAACTCCATAATACTGGACCGGTGAAAAAGAGATTCATTGGACATCTCATTATCTAAATGAAGATAAATGTACACATATTTAGCTTATAGCCTATACAAGTCATATTTTGCACACTTCCTTCAATGATGACTGATCACCTGTGTCTGTCTTGGACTGCCTAAATAACTTAATACGTCATCCTTCCCTTGCTTCCAGCAATGCTCCATTCCTTGTATCCTTTTTATTGTGCGAGACGAGAGATGTAGTTCACTTTATGTTGACAATGAGGTAAGAGTGGGAAAACATAACATAATGGATAGAGAATTAATTTCTTAGGAAAGTCTTTTGAGTTTTTGTATTAAGTTTATTAATACAAAAGAAATGTTTATTCTCATAAGAAATGTTGTTATTGTTGTTAGTCATATAATATATCATTTTAAAGCTCTTTTTGTGCTCTTTATGTTGGAACTATCCATGGGCACATCAGATCAATATGGAGTTAGTTATAAGGGCATTTGGAGTGGCATTCAGAAATTGCCCAATTGCAGCATTAGAGGTCAAAGGTCAAATTCTCTTGACTTCAGTGTCATGACAATGTGACCGATGGATAGATTATAGTCTAAGCTTTACAACGATATATAACTTGATGATGATATTGTGTGTTGGTTACCCTCTTTTATAGTGGATCTATGTGTAAAATGGCGAAGAAAGATGGAAAAAATGTAATGATGGAAGGATGAAAAAAGGAGTGATAGCACATAGAAAGCTACCATTGCTGCAATGCTATCATGCATTTCCCAACACTAGGGACATAGACTTTTAAAAAAATCACTATGAGACTAGGTCCCTCCAAAGTGGCACGACCAACCCCCTGACTCATGGACTATGAGTGGTTTCACAAAAAACTAAATTCTACTACGACAAACTGCGACTTTCTTGACTTGCAAAATTGTGTTTTAAATTGACAAACATCATATGTATGATTCATGGTGCAATTCAAACGGGTTAAAAACAATATTATAGGTTATATTTTTTCCCGAAATAAGGTCCCCATGGTGGTCCACTGGAAAGGGCAGGACTTTGCCTCTCTATATATAAAATATTAAAATCCCTTTTATCATTGTGCATGTGTGTTGCCCCCATTATTTTAAGAGAAGCTCTGCTTTTTGTTCTTCCCTTCTGGTGCGACAGAGCCGACTGTGAGCTTGCGTTACCCTCAGAGTGACCTACTGGTGTGTCCTTAAAGCGCTCTCCTCCCGCTGAGTGACAGAGGAAAGGGGGGGGGGCCGTCTCAAGGACTTGTCAATCATGTTGTGACCACTCTCAACCTCGCATTGTCCTAAATTGACCTTAATTAGCTTCTTGACTGTGTGACCTCTGCACACGTGTGCCCTCCGCACACACACATATCCGGCTAACATCTGAAGGGAAAAAAAGTTTTCTCCTCTCCGAGTATCCGACTCTTACACACACTACCCCTCCTGAGCTCCCAAATACTGTATCCGCCTCCTGGTCCCAAACTCACCTCTGGTCTGGCTACCCCCCCGCCCCCAGATTCTTATGAATTTACAAAGAGTCAGCATCAATAATGAATGGCCTACTCAATTATTGACCGCTCTTTACATCACTGGGCTTTAGTGTTCCGTTCCCACCCTTGCTTTCTGAGTTCCATTACCTGTCCTGCACTCACTTATTTGCCTGTTCATTTATTCAAGGCCTTCCTCTCTCTCTCTCTCTCTCACTCCGCTCTCCTCTTCTTTGAGCGCAGGCTGTCAATCTGAGGTTGGAGGGAGGGCTGGAGCGAGGGAAGGAAGTGGGAGGATTGAGAGAAACTCGAGAGAAAGCGAGGAGACGGGTGGCACGCCTGCGTGTTAGCACGTGCGCATCTTGCACTTGTGCGCACCGAATGTGTCTCGCATATGACTGGAGTGTATGTTGTAGTTTGTTTGTGCACACGGTCTCGCACATGAACCTCCGAGCGCGCTTGCCAAAATTATTTTCACTCAGCGTGCAAACATGCCCTCACCTCTGTCTGCATGCATATTAAAAAAGAGTGCACTAGCAACCCAACCAGCCACATCTAGCTTCATCGCTTGTTAAGGGGATGTGTATGTATAGCCGTGGATTTGAAAGACTATTCCACTTTACATGGAGAGAGAGGCGAGGAGAGAGACAGATAATCCTCATTGAGAGTGGATGAGATGAGAGCCAGGTCCACTTAGCGCTCAACAAAGATCTTAGAAGCCTCCCACGCAGTCTCCATCAACAGGAATGAAAAAAAAAAAGAAGAAAAAAGCCAAAGCAGAGGGATTGAGATTTGCTTTGTTTTCCATCAATTCAATCCTCTCCTCCCCCCCATCATACTGTACATGCACAGCACAGAATCAAACATTTATATGACCATTGGATGTCATAATATTACTATACTTTATAGAACTGGATGAATCATACTTGAGCCCTGCCAATACATCCACATGGACGATATTATCAGCCAATTTGAGCTTACCACAGATATACTGGTATCTGCACATACGTCAGTTAATAAGTGACAGGAAATTGCAGTACACAAATCCCCAAAATGCTTTATCTTTGAGGGGAATCTAAATTCACTGTCATATTAGTTCATAATTAATCAAATTTATGGGAACCTTATCAGAAATGGGCATGCTATGTGTTTTGAGGCCTCCAAAATCCAGCATTATTAGTCAAGATTAGGGATGGATTTTTTAATTTTCTTTCGATAGCCCAACACCCATTAATCAGTTACCAACCAATTCATTTTTAAAGAGTACCTATTATGATTTTTCCCTTTTCTTTAGTGAGTTACGGTATATAGTTTTTTGTGCATGTAAAAGTTTATGCAAAGTTACAAAGCCCTAAGTTACTCTCCCCCACAGAAACACTGCTCCTGAACTGCCTCAAACGCCTTTCTTGAAGTCCCGCCTTTTCTTCCGTAACGTGGTGATGTCACCAAGTAACACATTTTCATAATAATACCTTCCTGGCGGCTAGGTTGGCACACTCTAAAATAAAGCTAGTTAGAGCGGAGCTGGAGCGGAGTCCGAAGAGTTCGGTTGACCAATCACAACAGAGTGGGGCAGCTGACCAATCAGAGCAGACTGAGCTTTTCGGGGGGGAGAAACCCAAAATACAAGTATGAACCTGAAAATATGCATAATAGGTCCTCTTTAAGAAAAAAAAAAAAGCAAAATGACGCTCTTCCTTTTACTCCGTCACTTCACTGAGTCACTGAGCTTTGGCGCAGCATTTCGAAGCGATGCATCCATCCAATTTTAATGTTTTGTGTTGTAAAAATGTCTTGATTTTATTTGATTTCATTTTATGTTGGCTTTGCTGAAGTTTATTGCCGCATTTTGATCAGGTCACGGGTGCTTCAATCGATCGGTCGACGATCGTTATCGTTATATATTCTGTATGGACCTCGGCTCCACCGTCTCATCGCCTGGTAATATATGCTCAACATCAGCTAAGAAGCTGGTTATGTTGTTAAATGTTTAAAATCTGCCACTGGGTAGTAAAATGTGAAATGATATATGAAGTGAAATATGTACTACGGTTAACACAACTTTCCTCCCACTCTGTGTCCTCCTGACTTTATATTTCTGCCATCATCCTCTCTGTGGCCTGTTGTTATCATCCCTACTCATTCTCTACATCTCTCCCTTACCTTCTATCCTGTCATCTCAAACAAAACTAACATGTGTTCGGGAGCAGGCTTTTGTGGAAAGGCAATTGCTAAAGCATCAGAATACAAATCATCAACGTTTCTTTACACCATAAATCCCATCTTCTTTCTTGTAGCGCATTTGTCTGCATCCCGCTCTCCAGCACTCCCTTCTTGTCCCGACCGTTTTCCATCACTCTCCGCCGTGTCTCTTCCTGCCAAACTCTCCTTTCCCTCCTCGCTTTCTTCTCCCCCACATTGCTGCCACTGCATCACTCCCTCCTCTCCCCCCACCACCTCTTTTCTTCTCTCCTTCTCTCCCCCTGCCTGCCTCCCTTCCTTCCTCCTTCCATCTCTCCTATATCTCAAGCTGACAGTACCTGAGGGAAGAGGCCACCTGCGGACCAAGTGGAGAATCAGCCGACAGCTGTGTGCACACTCTCTCCGGTGGCCTTCAATTATTCACTCACTTCTCCCTCCTCCTTTTTCCCTCTCTCCATCTTCACTCTGCCCTTTTCATCCCCTCCCTGCCGTCTCTGCCTTTACCTCTCTGTTGCTTCTTCGCACCGAGATTGCGTGTCTGCCTCTCTCGCTCCATCCGTTCCTGTTATTCCCTCATTTAATCGCCTCCTTCCCCTTGTTTCACCCCCCCATCCCCTTCTTCTAATGTCCCTCCTGGATGCCTTCACGCTCTCGCGCACTCCCTCTGACCATCACTCCACCATTTTTCTCTCCTCCTATACTGCATCAGCCCAGCAGCTCCATACCTCCACTTCACTAACATACTCCTTCTCTCTCCCTCTGTCTCCTCATGTCTCCCTCTTTCTCATGTGTTTCCCCAAAGATTGATGACTCTCCGCCACAAGGCGAGTGGGCCTGTTTAAAGATGCATGAGGTGATGAGGCCAAGTTTTATCCTCCTCCTCTCTCTCTCGCTCTCTCTCTATCTCTCTCTCTCTCCATCTCTCCTCCCAACCCTTTCTTCTGACGGCAGCAGCCACCTCTGCGAGAGGCTTCCCGCTGATCCCGGGCGGTCAGAGGCCACCTTCAAATCAGACAGCCCTCTCTCGTCCTCCCGGCGCTTGTCAGGACGGCTGAGTGTGACGTATGACGATCAGCTGGCTGACAGCGTGATAAATGACGCCGCCGAGGATCCCGCGACTCATAAATGGACAAAAAAGGCTGGCAGATATCGATATGATGGTGCACAGAATCGACAGGGTGAGGAGGAGGAATCGCTGGTGCTACAGTGTGGTCAAAAATAGATGAAAAAACAGTTAAAGGGCATATTGCTTTTTTTTTTTTTATAAACCAGAGGCGATACAAAATTGTATGAAAAGGTAAATGGTAAATGGACTTGCATTTAAATTTGGGTAAATGCAGTTGTTTGAAGGAGATGTAAAACAGATTATAGAGAGCGAATTATGACCAGTTTAACTTCCCAACAAAAAACAGTATGCAAACGTGGATGTTGAAGTACTTTTGTTTTTACTATGGTATAAAAATGGTATCGAGAATCGTAGAATTCCACTGGTATTGGCGTTGAATACTAAATTTCTGGGACTGTGACATCCCTAGTACAGACATTTTTCCCCTGACTGATGAGTCACTTTCTCCTAAAACAGGCCTGATGCATTAGAATCTACTTGAACAGCTTCAGCATCACAATTATTTCTAACTGAGCAACGACCAGTTGAACTTATCAAGAGCAATAAGCAGATGCTCAATACCAATGACGAGTATATGTCAAATATTGATGATTCTATTTCTTGCTCAACAGATGTCAATATGTCAATAACTTGCATTGAGGTCTCAATGATCTCAAAGATGTTTCAGTTCCACCATGTTCTCAAATAACATCAACGTCAAAGGTTCATAACCGTGCAAAACTCAACTTTCTTCGATCCCACTCATCCGCATGACTCAAAGGGCGGCCAACATCTGACCCCCAGAGACGAACCCTCGATTAGCGAAAGAGCAGTTTGACCCGAGCAGCCTAATGAGACCGCCATCAAGCAGGAGGTAAGGAGCGGAAAGGGTCTCTTTCCCCTCTCATTACGGCCGACGCAGACAAAGCTTCCAGCTGAAAAGACGATAAGCAGAGACGACTCTTAACTCCGTCTCGTCTGACAGAGGGATGAAGAGAGTAAGAGACTATTAAAGGACGGTTCCCGGGATATTTGAGAATTTGTTAATTTTTTATGCAGCCTGTCCCTTTAATAACATAGGATCAGACAGGGTCATTACTGCCACCGAGATCTCCCTAGGCTCCAATGTATACACCCGTTTTACATAGCATAATATTCATACAGCATTTACAAGAAACTATTCGGAAAATAATACTTTAAAGAAATAGTTTGACGTTTCGAGAAATATGCTTATTTGCTTTCTTTCTGAGAGTGAAAAGAAATGAGTGCGTTAAGTAAGGAGGTGGAGTCCGGACCGGTTTAAGACTAGCTTAGCATAAAGACTGGAAGCAGGGGGAAATAACTAGCCTGCTCTCTCCAAAGAAAAAAAAAAACAGGCTAACTAACTGAAGCTGTCTTATAGGGATGCACCGATACCAGTATCGGGTATCGGGTCCGATACTGTGCTCATGTACTCTTACTCGTACTCGCAAAACGGTTTCGATACAACGCCACCGATACCACTTCACAGCATACCAACTCCTTGGTCCGTGTTTCAAGACGGGTCGGGTGGGTTGCCGACATCGCCACAGACCCCTTGCGCCTTTTTACGTGGGCCGCGGCACAACGCGGTTGGGGCCCACTGAGGACAGTCCGCCCCGGTTGACAGTCGCACCGGGAGCAGGGAGCCCCGTCACGGTGCGGCGAGGTCCGGGCAGGGAGCGCTGTAAAGCTGCGGCCGCGAGCCACCTTCTCCCCGAGCCTTTCCAAGCCAACCTAGAGCATGGTCGCGGCGCACCACCTTGTATGCGGGACTCCCCAGCCTGTCGTGTGTCGCTCACACCCTCCAGCTGACTGTTAACGAGGGTCTTTTGGCACTGAGAAGTACTCGTATCGGTAGTCAGTATCGGTAAATGTAAGTACTTGTACTCGGTCTGAAAAAAAGTGGTATCGGTGCATCCCTACTGTCTTATATACACAATGTGTGCTGTTTTTCTCAATGAGTACATGAACAGATGCAACACATAGCGCGGGTCTCCCAGATAGTCAATGAACACAGGTTTGGTTTTGGTGTCTGAACAGGCACAACGGTACCAAAATTCTTCGGTGCACTTCGGTCCCTGTTGTTCGTTAGCTAATATTGTTTGCATGTAACTCCCCCTAAAACCACAAACTTTAAAAATACAACATGTAATTAGTGATCTTTCCAGATTGTGGAAGCTGTATTTTTTTCTATTCGGTCAGAGCCAGGCAAGCTGTTTCAGCTTACCTCCAATTTTCATGCTAAGCTAAGCTAAACACCCCAACTCTGCACTGATCTTCTCATACCACGCTCTGAAAGAAGGCAAATTTCCCAAAAATGTGGAACTATTTCTTGACATATGGGTACCAATAAAACCTCTAATCACTCCGACAATGCCCTGCGAGGGAGAAATGGAAGAGAAACAACTACATGCGGAGAAAGAGAGACAAAAAGAGAGAAAGAGGTGACGCAGAAGATTACCACATTTAGAGAGATTGAGGCGAGAATTAGAGACGAGAGAAGCAAACATAAAAAGGGAGGGGGAGGGAAAGAAAGAGAGAGGAAAACAAAGCTAGACAGGGAATCAGACTGTTAGAGCGACAGAGGCAGACTGACCAAAACAGAAAGAGGAGCTGATAGAGGACTGCACTTGTTGTACCTTCTTTTTCGGCCCGGAATACGAAGGTCCGAAGGGTGGTGACCACCTCGAACTTGTTGTCACCCAGTCCTCGCACCTGTCTGAGAGCGCTGGCCAGGATCATACCTTTCGAGTACATCTCCTAAAACAGAGGAGACACATAAACAGACAGATAAGAGCGCTGATAATAGGTATAAAGATAAACACAAAGCAGCAGACACACTTGCAGCTTCATGCATACTAATAATGTTATTGAATGGTTGTTTATTCCTATTATCTGCATCTGTAGACCCACAATTACCGCATTCGAGTGCATTGTTTGCATCAATAGATGTGTAATTCGGAGTTGTATTACGGTCGGCGTTCAATTTGAAACGCCACCGACAGACATCCTCATCAAACTAGAGCCATTACCCATCAATAACAGCGTCAAATTCATTTGCAGAACTGGCTTCCCTGTTCCCTTTCAAGCAATAACTTTGATAAATGGCACGGAGTTCTTTGGATAAGAAGCATTTCAATCAAAAAAGCTGCTGCAGGAATGCAAACAGGTACCTCATAGTATATGTTTTCATATAGGTTGCATACTGTTAAGCAAGCCATGGCACATTTGCATTAGGGGTGGGGGAGAAAAAAAAAATCGATTCAACTATATATCTCAATTTTTTTTTTTATGATTTTGAAATAGATATTTAAATGCCAGAATCAACTGTAGAGCACCCATTTGCTGACATTTATGTTAAATACATTCAAACGGCCCCGATGGAGCTGACCATGGATGTGTAAAGAGACCGGAGCTGACGATAAGAGTTAGCGACGAACTTGGCGAAGTTGGCAGAAGTATGCACGTGTGACTACATCCGGTTTTCAAAATAAGGTGTTAACAAAGGGAACTGTATATACAAAATACATATATGGAAATAAGATTGATGGATTATATTCACTAGAAGTATAACACATTACATGTCCCTTATAAATTAAAAAGAAAATACTACTAAATTGTGAGGGAATTGTCTTCATTCTTTGATTTTTGGGTTGCTGGGAAAAAAATGTATAATGCCTGACAATGCCCGATATATTTGACTTCAGGACATCTCGGACTACATACATGCTGAAAATCAAACATTCTAAATGCATTAATTCAGATATTTTTTCAAAATAAAAGTCCCTAGAAGTGTATGATTTAACTTTTTCCCCATGGTCTAGTGTTAAAAAAGTTAACTAAATAAATCGTGATCGCAATTCTTGTAGAATAGCAATACTTAAAAAAATCGCAATGCATATCGAATCGACACCCAAGTATCTTGATAGTATTGAATCGGGAGATAGTCGTATCATCCTAGGTCTAATTTGCATCGATGTGATCTTTGACAGCCACACAAATAACTCAAATTATAGATTTCAAATATGTGCGACCAAAAAAAGTGAATTACCTTGCATTAAAGAAGCCCAAACACAAGAATAACACACAGAGGGCGCCGTCATTTGGGTGTTAGGAGACATCATAAAACAAATCTACAAGCTGAAAACAAACTTCACAAATATTTAAAAAGAGACAGGCACGCTGTAGTGTAGTGGGGATTTGGGCGAAGCACAGGAAGTGCTTGTCGGGGAAAAGCGGGGATTGGGCTGTGTGTGTGTGTGTGTGTGTGTGTGTGTGTGTGTGTGTGTGTGTGTGTATTGTTTCATTACCCCCATGTTTTCCCCCAGCAGCTCTAGTGGAGGCATCTAAATAAGGAGGATGATGCACTGGAGGCTTCGTGACCCTCTTTACAGCCTCCCTTGACAACGGCAATTAAAAGTACTGGGTCATTGTCAATATGAAAAGGAGAAAAAAAAAAAATCGAACGTCAATATCATCCCTTCTAAAGAAGCGAGGACAGAACGGCAGCGCCGTCAAATCAGTATTCAAACGGCGACGCGACGAGTGTAACAGAGAAATGCCCTTAAAGTAGTTGGAAAAAGCTCAGAACATGTCAGACAGTAATGTTCTTGCAACAGAGTGAACCGCGGGGACAATACATTATGCTTCTGCTTTAGTGGCGTGAAAATCACTGGCTTATAAAAAAGGAAAAAGAAAAGGGGGTCGTTGCAAACATTGCATTATTCATGTCGATAATGTCATTATCATTGCAAAGTATGAAAAAAACAAAAAAGCAGACGTCACTTTTTTTTTCTCTCTCTCTCTGTCGCTCTTCAACCGGCTTGACCTGAATATTTTCTCTGTGCACAATGTAATGGCTTGTGTGCTGATTGCCGTGCACAACGCTGTGCGTTTGCTGTGCTGCGCTGCCGCCGTCGTATCCTGCGAAGACGTGGAGTATAAGCGGAGGAAAAAAAGATGAAGGAAGTGAACTTCTGACTCCCTTTCGCCATTCTTAATTAAGCCGGTGACCTTGCCAGCCACAAAAGCCTATTTCTAGAGACCGTACAGCCAAAAATATAACAGCCGGCGCAGTCAGTTAGTTAGAGAGCGGGGGCGGATGGAGAGATGGATGGACGGATGGATGGAGGGAGAGCGTGAAATTTGAAAAAAAAGAGAAATTAGGTTTGTGTGAAAGGCCAAGGAGAGTGAAGAGATACAATAGAGAAAAGGATAAAAACAGAAGAGGCAACAGTGGGATTCCATAATCAGAAAGCGAAAGAGACGCAAGCTAGAGGTGAAGAGAGACATCATGTCGAAATGAAGATGCCTAAGAGGGTCAGGGAGGGGTCCTTCTCATATTAAAACAGGATGTTAACAATGGCAAGAAAGTGGCTCAACCTAATTACCGACAGCCAGCCTCGTGCGTTCTCTCTCCCCAGGAGTTTCACACCAATATCTCCCCTCTTCCTCTCTCTCTCTCTAAATTTAGATAGAAGTTAAAGGAAGGTGAGGAGAAAGGAAAGGAGAAAGTAAGTGTGTGCTTTAGCTTGGTAGCTGATAATTATACCCCAGTATGGGTTAACGGTAATTAATTGTTTTAATTCTACTTTTGGGGTCACGGAGGAGAGAGTTTGTTTAATTGCGAGTTGTGCATCTGTAAATACTCCCGACGGCGGAGTCAGCGGAGAGAGATGATGAAAAGAAGCGGTCAGCGTTAAGACGGTGGATTCAGACATTGCAGCCGCCCACACACACACACACCTAATGTTTATAGACTAATCTCAGAGGACGGACTGCCAAGGAAGCAATGAGGCCTAACTATCTCTCTTTCTCCAATAACAGACACACCTGACTGGCCTCCCTCTGCCAAAGATCTCCTCCACTCTCATTTCCCCCCCTCACTCTGACCTCCCTCCCACTCTCAACTCCCTCACTCCCACGTCCTCTCACTCTTCCCATATCACTATACCTCTCATTCTCAACCCTACCCAACATCCGTCAACGTGGATCATTTAGCAGGGGCAGCGTCACTTTTTTTTTGCCGAACTGCCTATCTAACTATGTCTGCTTTCTTTTTCAAAAAACAACCTGGTGAACTTCAGGAAACAATTAAGGCATTGCAATTGAGCTAAAGCCTACAATAATGGAGGCAGCGTGTGGAGAAAGCAAGGGAGGAGGGTAAAGAGGGTGGAAAGAGTTTTTACCACCAGCATGGAGTTAAGGTTTCTGGCGTCTCCGGAGCAGTGCATTTACAATGGAGGCATGAGGACACCAACTGGTTGGAGCAGAGAACTGCACCTTTGAGAAAATAATCTCCTTGCTCAAGTGTTTCACCAAGTGGGGTTACTTAAGGATTTTAAAGATGATGCTTCCAGGCAGAGTCATGTTAGTCCAAATCAAGTATTTATAAAGTTAGTCAGCTGAAAGACCTTCAGGTCTCTGAATGCTGACCATTAAAATCTCACCATTTTGGTATTTTTTTGTTTTTATGATCCCTCTGTTGTTTGTATTTTGATCTATTGTTGTTGTTTCTGTTTTTTTATCTGCTGTTAATGTCTGGAAATCACTTTGTAACTTTGTTAAGACAATTAAAGTTTATTATTATTATATTATTATTATAAAATGAGACATAAATGTGTCATTTCCAACCTGGGTCAATAGTGTTTTTTCAACATATTAGATCAAATAATTTAGCTCTAATAATTAAATATCAAGGGTGTTTGTCAATGCAAGGCCAGTCTGGTACTGTCTTATTTATTTTTTATTGTTTCATGATTTTCTGAGGTCAAAAACCAAGACTTTTGGTATCAGGTTTAAGGTTAGAAGAGGCCCACATAGACCTGATTTTGTCTTTTTTAGGGGGGAGTACAGGGGGTCTTTAAGGGGAGATAGCAGGTCAACAGTAGATGTCACATATGAGTGGTGTACATCATCTGAAAGCTGGGAACCTGAGGATTCATTTGAGATGCAACTGTGTGTCAAGTTGTTCTAGTCATAAATCAGAAATAAACATGAATCAATTAATCAATATATATTGTGAAAGTATATAACGGTTTAGAACACTATGATAGAATGGTCATTCCCAACACTCATAAGTTGTTGCAGCAAGTTTTGGGTTGATACCATTTGTTACACAGATTTGGTGCTGAATTTAACAATTTTTTACCACTAGAGAATTGATAAAGATTATCAAATAACCCTCCAAAATACCACATTAAACCTGCACTATTTGATTTCCTGGCTACTAGGGGGAAGTGCTGTAACCGCGACATTTACATATCGCCTTATAATAATGTTGATATGGTGAACGTGTCAGCAAGCGGTTCCTTATTTATACATGGAGCGACATTCATTTGAAGTCATGTCTGTGTTCACCTGATAAATGTGAGTCCAATATTCACTCTCCTTTGAGCTCAGTTTTAGCGCCTCACCAAACTCCTGAGGAAAACATCCAGCTCTTTAGCAGCTAAATGCTCCGCTATGTTGGCTAGTCGCTAAATTTGTCAGCCAATTGGTGCTGGGGCAGGTAGCGTACGGTGGCTTTTTTGAGCTTTTTCTTTACTGAAAACAGCTGCCTGCTGAGGCTGAAAACAAACTGATGGGAGCTGAGAGAGTGAATCAAAACAGTAAAGTTGCGAGCCAGAAAACCAAACCAATGAGCTGACAGACGCTGTAAAACCCCGCAGCCGAGGGAAACTGCAGAGTCGATTGATAATTCTCGGTGGGTTTGCCACTACAAGCGCCCCCCTTTCACTTTACACGTAGTCATTTAATCCTTTATGTAAAATATTAATGAGTGCAGCTTTAAAGGACCAGTGTGTAGCATTTAGGGGGATGTATTGGCAGGAATGGAATATAATATTAATAACTAGGTTTTCTTTAGTGTATAATCACCTGAAAACAAACCAAACCTACCACCATAGTTTTCCTACGCTCTTGGCACACAGGAGAAGACTCAGTTGGTTGCAATCTGCAACCTCACCGCTAGATACCTCCAGATTCTACACACTGCACCTTCAAGGAAAAACTGTAAACATGTTTTTTTTACTACTTTAGGGATCACCTTAAATTCAAGGTGGTAAATCTACCTGAGTGGTAGCAGTGATGTGAATCCAAACTTAAATGACTCTCTTAAGAATTCCTGGATATCAAAATATGACCAGGGCGTGGCATGCATAAGAAAATAAACAGCTTGACATGTATGAAACCATGCAAAAAAGAAAAAAAGTAGATAGATTGCTACAGAATATGTAACATACTTTGGGCACAGGAGAAAATGAAAAAAGAAAAAACACTTAGGGTGTCACAGTGAGCGTCAGCACCGGCGTCTTGAGAAGACACAGTAGGGAGTAAGCAGAGGAGCTTTCAGGCTTGGAAAGGGAGAGCTTTGCAGCGTCAGACAGACAGACAGACAGACAGACAATCAGGCAGACTGATACACTCAAAGACTGATCCCCGATCCTAAAACCTCATCTCCCCTTTGGCCTCCTATTCAGCCTCCACGCTCCTCCCCCATCCTCTCATCCCTTCATCCCTCCCAGCCATCCTCCTCACTTCCTCCCCTCACTGCCCTGAAGCCAGGCTTTGGACTGTTTTCACAAACACACACACACACAGAGAGAGACACACATGACACCGCACCAGGACCCCGAAGACTACATCTCAGGCCCAGAGCGTTCTCCAGAGTCAATCCTGGTGTTGACGAAATCAGGCGAAAGGGGTGATTGATGAGACGGATCGGATACAAGGCTGCAGAGAGGGAGAAGTGAGACCGAGGATCTCGCTACTCTCCCACGCCACCTCCGCTACCCCCGATGATGACATCACCGCGGCCAGAGACCTTCAAGCTGCGACTGTGATTAAGTGCGATTAGTTCTGTCTGGGGCTGACAGATTCTAGAGGATTTTAAACTACAAAAGAGTTTTTGGAGGGTGTTTAAAGTTTGAGAAAGAGAACAAGCATGGGAATGTTTCAGTGTGGAGGCATTTATGTACTGGTAGTAAAGATCAGACAACATGATAAACTGAGCTTGATTTCATCTCATAGTCCAATCTCTCGTGCGGACTGTACACATTTTACCAAGATTTGTGTGTATTAAACCAGTCGTTCCCAAAGACTGGGTAGAGACCCACAGGGTCGCCAAATACATTTTCAAAATTTCTTCCATAGGCTTTTATTTAACATTTATATTTGCAGTACACCTTTGAGCCACATGAGAGCCTGAATTTTCTATTGTTCTGATAATTGTAGCCTACTTATAATATTGAATCTAATCATGAATAGAATCTAATATGAAAGGCTAGAGTACAATCTGTTTATTTTACTGATGAGAGGAAAAAAACGAGAGCCTGTTAACGCCGCCTAAATGCATTTATTTGATCTCATTTACAGAGTATTTAACGTGTATATGTTTTCAATAACACATGCATACAAAAAAAAGTTGTGATTTATTAAACATTTTTAATAATTTTTAGAAAGGAAACAAAAGGCCTCAAGTCCAAACAGATTCTGTGCAGCTACTGTATGTAAAGTTGGCTAATATTAGGTACCATGAGCTACTGGTCATACCAGACCGAGTGAGGTCATAGCAGTAAAACTCCTGTGTCTATTGTTTGGAGCAGGTTGTGTTTTATTGTGAATGATTTCAACTTTTTTTATGAGCAAATATCTGAAAAACGGACATTTTTATAATCCTCAACTGTAAGTAAATGTTAGTAATGCTAATATGCTAAATTAAAATAGTGAACGTGGTTAGAGAACAGAGTTAGAGCCAATCGAGTTTAGCTCCACTTCATTTCAGTATTTTTAAAAGGTGCTCTTTATGTTATCCAGAGCATTTAAGAACTATTTGCTATGTGAAGATAAAGAGGAGTAATGGCTACCTGAGCAGAGAATGAAGTCACTCTCCCTCTGTGTGTGTTGGAATCTGAGCTTTTCCGTGCTTTGTTGACATGTATGAAAATTGCGAAAGCGCGTGCTTTCAGTGCATGTTTGCATGTAGCCCACAGCTGCCACTCTGCACTGCTGTCATACAGTTATCTCTGTCAGCACTTAGAAATGCTCTCAATTTCACATTTAGCACCTTTAATTTGTAATATATGTTAATTCAATATGTAATGACATCATAAATATGCAAATTCAGACACTATCTAGCGACATTTAACAACAGTTGGAGCGGACTGTATAGCTACTTTCCACTGAAAATAGTTGGCAAATATGCTTCTAGTTGGAACACCTGGGAGACAGAAGATGAATAGTATCCAATCCATTTAGTATCCAATCCACTCTCCAAATCCTATAATCAATAGACCGAGATCAACTGTGTAGGTATTGCACCCCCTACGTCAACATGACAACAATACGGGATGAAAAATGACTCGTAATGCGAGGAGTACAGCGATTGTTGCAGTCTGCGCTCGGTGTAACGGCGCACACATACATGCATGTCTCTGCACTGTGAGGGAAAAGCAAGCCACCAAACTCATATTTCAATTTCTGACGTGAGGTGGTGCCGAGAGGCTTTCTGTCGGCGCATGCAATCTTCTCCTACCCCCGCGCTCGCTCTGTGGAGGTGGCACTGGGTGGCACGCAGGGTGGTACGAGGCCTCAGCTGGCCGCACAAAGCAGGGCTGACAGAGAGATTGTACTCGACCTCTCCGCTCACCCAGAACATGATGAAGCCCTCTGCTTTCTCAGAGGGGAGAGTCACATTGGCAGGATGACTTTAAAAAAAGTCCAAACAACAATCTCGGTTCCCCCTCTCTCACTCACGCACACACACACACACAAAGGCAAACTTTCATCTTTCCAGAAAACTGTCGTGCCTACGCCCGACAGTGACATGGAGTGTAAAGTGCTGACTCGCTGGCCTCCCTGCCGATTCCCACTCTGCCGGCGACGGAGCGTGTCCTGATAAATAAAGCAACAAATGCAATGGAAAGAGAAAACGAGGGGGGAAAAGAGAGAGCGCACGGAGGGCTATAATTAGTAAGTGATTAACGAGCAGGCATCAGACAGGTCCCACATCATTGATTGTGATGTTGTGCAACGCTGCTGCAGCGAAAACGAGCTGGCCCTGGGAAGGGGCGCCGAGGTCACGCTCACACACACACACACAACACAAACACACACAGAAATGTGTTTGTTCTTAGTGTGAGATACATCCAACGGTCATTAGCAAGAACATGAAGGTAAAGCACATTATGTCAGATAGGTTATGGCCGCTTGAGGCTCACTGGAGGACATATAATTCATGTATTAAAAGATTCTTTTTTTTTTAAAGGATAATACCAGTTTTTTTTTTATGAAAGTTTGAGCTCCTCGTATACAAATAATGTGTACTCAGCTTTAAATGGATTTATTCTTCCTTTCCAGGAAGCCAAAGAACACTATTCATGTTCTATTCATTATAGAACCAGTGAGCCGAGTTCTGAAATGTACCTTAGTTGTGTAACTGATCATATCTAGTGTACAACCATATCTACTATTCATTTTTGTCAGTTGTAACATCGTTGTTGCGTGATAATGTAGTTCAAGGACAGATTGATTTGCAAAGTATGCACTGAATTACCTTTAGGGCTGGCTATTGAAGCTCAATATGATTTGAGTACTGACTAAATCATATCCATTGCATTAAGTATTAAAACAAGTTAATTATCAAAACTTGGCATTGAGTGCTTGGTCAGATTCTTGTTTATCAGATATTTCCTGATCTAAATCAGAAACATTTTTCCAATTTGAGACTATATTTTATTTAGGTAGGTTGGTGTTTTTTATTGATTCATTGGCATATTTTGCTATATGAAAAGTAAGGGTTAGAACACTGTAGTACTGTAGTTGCCACACAGTAATAATGAAGAAGAGATTATTTAAACATTCTGGCATTGGACGTCAAAAGACATCGTCAGTAGCGATCGGTGTTGGATGCAGAATCATCCAATATCAACTGTCTGGTGATAGGATTGTATTACAGATTCACTGGCACCAAATTCAAAATATTTTAAACATTACCCAGCCCTACCTCACGACAATAATACCATGTTGGAAAACATTAATGCAGACTTAATATTTACTGTATTGCATTACATACGTTAAATTAATGAATGAATAAAGCTAATGGAGGCTGTAAAAATGCATACGTAATTATGACACAATGCCAGTAATGTAAACAGTGTGCAACCTCCAGGTGTGAAAAGTGAAGCCAATGCTGAAGTGCCTAAAACTTGCATTCTTTCTAATAGCCAGCAGGGGGCGACTCCTCTAGTTGCAAAAAGAAGTCTGATTGTATAGAAGTCTGTGAGAAAATGAGCCTGTTTCTCACTTGATTTATTACCTCAGTAAACATTGTAAACATGAGTTTATGGTCTCAATTGCTAGTTTGAAATCTCCACTTCAATATAGCATGATGTTCATTTAGTAAATTATGGTCCCATTTAGAGTCAAATAGTCCATAAAGCAGGAGATGCTTTAGGGAGTGGCTACCTTGTGATTGACAGGTCGCTACCACGGTGTTGTCTGGTCTGGGAGATGTGTTTTCAGTTCGTGAAAGTTAATTGTAACATTGTGGTCGTCTAAAATGTCTTATTCAGCGTTCGGTTGTACTTAGCTCCACCCTCTTGTGTAACTTCTGGTTGCAAAAAAACAAGATGGCAACGGCCAAAATGCCAACTCGAGGCTTCAAAACCGTAGTCCACAAACTAGTGGGTGACGTCCCAGTGACTACGTCCACTTCTTATATACAGTCCATGGTTGGAACATACAAAATCACGGGTATTTGAAAATTAAAAAACAAAGAATTCAAAAAGAAAACTCCGTCGTCTTCATTCACAGTTGAAATCAAAACCAGTTTGCAGAAGTTGTCACAATACAAAAAGTTTCCAGACTAAACAGGTGGATGTGAAACTGCCATATTTACTGCATCTTAGTCTGCCTCCTCTACACTTTCTGCCTTTTCAACTCCCCCACCCCAACGCTTTCTCCCCCTCCGTCCCTCCCTCCCTCTCTCTCTCTGATGATGAGGCAGGCAATGCTAAGCGAAATTTCAAACTCAACTGTCAGACAGAAGGAGAATGAAGAGAGGTACAGGGAGAGAGTACTGCTGAGGGAGGCAAAAAGAGAGAAGTCTTCTCCCTCCCCTTCTTCTCTTTCTCTGGGAACTGGTCAGGTGCCAACATCAATGTACTTTACTGTATGGATAGGCGGGCACAGAGACTGCTGGCCTGTCATGCATGGCGTAATGTCGCTCCGTCCTTGCCCCCATTCTTTACCCTACCAAGCTAATGATGATGATGCTGACAATGAGAAGGAGGAGGAAGAGCAGGGGACACTGAGAACTTGGCTCATCGTTTGGATTTCTGTAACGGGAGGAATCACTGATGTGTGTGTCGGCATGAAGCAGGAGGAAGGGAAGCAATGTGTGAACGTGTGCATGTGCTTTTCTCGCACTTACCTTATCATTGTTGTAGTAGGCCAGACTCTCTCCGTCGAATCTCATCCACCTCCGCTGGAAAACACAATTTCTGCAACGAGAAGGGTGAGGTGCAAATTCAATCCATCTGGCTCGTTCAGCCAAACCGAACCAGTTTGGAAAGGGAAACGAGCAAAAAACAAACCTAAAACTGTCAAGACGGTGAGCCAGTAACTAAATCTGTTCCCGAACAGGTACTCATATTTCATCAAGAGTGCCATTGATTCATTAATGTCAAGAGTTGTATCAACAGCTGTCAATTAGCATAATCAAAACAAATGGGCACTTTCAATTTGAATATTCAACAGCCCAAGGGCAGTTTGCCAAACCTATGCAAATCAGGTGGTGAGGGAGAATATAAAAAAGGAAGTAAATGATTGATAGCTCCGGTTTTTGAGCAAACGGTGAAGCACCGAGAGAGGAGGAAAAAAAAAAAAAATGTAGTGCTGCCAGAAAAAGCCAAACTAAGTGAGAGCCGACATATTGTGCATCGCAACACTGCAAGGTTATCTCCCATCTTCCCTTTCCTGTATTGTATTATGAATGGATCTGCTTCAGGCTTCTGTATCTAACACCGTTTATCTGTTTTAAATGGTCATCAAAGATAGAAAACACAAACATAATACACTGGACAGCATTTTCCGTCACTAAGGGGGTCACTCTCTTTCTTGTATGATACTTTCTCATGGAGCGGTATCAAGTGACAAACTGAAAAATGATTAGGAACTTGGTAATGAAATCTCTGTTGAAGTATGGGAGGCAATTCTTGATATTATTCACCATAGTTCTGTAAATGCCAGACAGTCCAAGTCAAAGTAGTTCACAGACTCCATTATTCAAAGTCTTACTATATAACCCAAAACCTCCCCATTATGTGATAAGTGTAAACAAGAGTCAGGAACACTTACCCATCAGTTTCTAGTCCTGCCCAAAGTTTAAATTCCTTTTAGACTCTTATATTTGACTACATATCCAAGGCCTTTAACTGTCTGAAACCAGGGGTATTTAGGGGGAGAAAGCAGGTCAACAGATGTCACATAGAAGTGGTGTACATCATCTGAAAGCTGGGAACCTGAAGATTAATTTGAGACGCTGCGCAGCACTGTGTGTCAAGTTGTTCTCGTCATAAATCAGATATAAACATAGATTAATTAATCAAAATAAACTGTTAAAGTGTATAAGGGCTAAGCACATTATGATGGAACTATATGATGGCCATTCCCATGCTCTATTATGTCTCATAAATTGTTGCAGCAATTTTTGGGTTGATATCATTTGTTACACAGATTCGGTGCTAAATTTAACCATTTTTTCCCCACTCAAGAATTGATAAAAATGATCAATAAGCCCTCCGAAATAACACATTAAGACACCAAGACCTTGAGGAACACCATAGAAAAAGTAATGCTGTGATTTGGTGTCAAAACTTTTGACTGCAAGAGTTGCATTTTTCTGCGATTGGATGTTGAGCACTTCTGTTCTGGAAACTGTTCAGAAACCCCCTTATTGTCAACCTACCTAGGAAACCCATCCACCCTCTGAATGCCCTATAGGTCTCTAGTTTGTGGTTGTAAAGTTTCAAGAGGCTGTGATTATCCTAGAGGTCACCACAGGTCATTTTTAAGTTAAGTTTTAACAAGTGGTCTCACTACAATGAAATGGCTACTATGGGGACTAACATCATCGCACATGAATACAATGGGGCTAATTGGATCCACAAGAGTCTCAGCTTTACAGTGAGACCCAATTTATGCAACTCCAAGACTGTTTAGGGACCCCAGTATGCAGAACTATTCAAACACATCATTTTAGAACAGGCGAAAATAACGCATTTATACTACATTCAAATAACTGCATGGTTTTTGCACCAAAACTGCATGTGATTATCATAAAGTGGGCATGTCTGTAAAGGGGAGACTCGTGGGTACCCATAGAACCCATTTTCATTCACATATCTTGAGGTCAGATTTGACACCTGTGAAAATCGCCATGCCAGTTTTTCCTCGCCAAAATGTAGCCTAACTTTGGAGTGTTCACTCTAGCTCTAAACCTGAGCCTGCTACAGCCTCTGAAAGACAGTAAAGCCACTCAGGATCACGGGTCTCAGGGGGTTAATAAAACTACCACACCGGATCCTATACTGTATTTGCCATCTTTGGATCGGTGGTAGCTAATCCTTCCATTAATAAATATGAGGGGTAAGCCATTTCCGTCTGTACACTGTTGGCCAAATGTCTTATCCTACAGCAGTGGAAGTCAGAGGCTAGCCCTCTATTCCAGCTGTGGCTCAGGGATCTGGGGAATGTGCTTCACATGGTGAGACTTCGCTATAAATTTACTAACAGAGATAACATCTTCCTCAAAATGTGGCAACCCCTATTCGATAAATGGAGGGCTACCTGTGATAAGGCTCACGCTTAGAGTGGGAAATACATCATACGAGACTATGATTCAATCCAATGCATATTGACACACAGTGTGCATCATGTTGGCTGTCAACATTTCTGTCGTTTCATTATTATTATCATTATTATTATTTTTCTTTCCTTTCCATTTGTTGTGGGTTTGTTTGTTTCTATTGTTATCTCCTCTCTACTTATTTCCTATTGTTATTACAGTATTATTTAATTTGTATGTATACATCTATTCTTGAAAACAACAGACAGATGGTGGTGAAGACTTAGGTTCCTGTGTCCACCAAAGCATTTGTTTTTCCCAGCTGAAAACAGCAGGCGCTCTCCTGAAAACGCTCAGCACTTGGGAGCACTTTGCAGTCGCAGCGTTTTTTTTCAGTTGAGCTTTGGTTGCGTCTGGTTGCTATGATACGGAATATTCGTGGAAGCAAACATGTTGGTACGAAGTACAGTACATGCTCTGGACCTGCCGGTCTACGTGGGTTCATGAGATTTTGTAGGAGGAGGAAACATCTCGGCGATCATTCGGTTCAGATTCAGGTTAAAATCAACTTTACTATCCCACACGGGGAAATTTGTTTGGTCCAGTGCTCCAGACATGAGGACAACATAAAGTCCACAGTAAAAAAATAAGACCACAACATAATTGTAATAATACAAATCACATTTGATCACGTCTTTGTGGTAGGCTATTTGTCCCGCCCCTCCTCCACTGTGATTTGGACGGCTGGGTGAAAGTGACAGTGACGAGCGGAGCGTCTTACCCAAGGTTGAACATTTTTCAACTCTCAACTGCATAGCTCGGCGCAGAAAAAGGTTTTGGTGGACGCGGCCCCTTAAAGAGGACCTATTATGCTTTAGTGCTTTTTTCTTTCCTTTAGTGTGGTATATATTTTTTGTGCATGTAAAATTCTGCAAAATTACAAAGCTGAAAGTCCACGCCAAAGGGAGTTACTCCCCCCCACAGAAACACTGCTCCTGAACTGCCTAAAACGCCTTGTTTGAAGTCCCACCTTTTCTTCTGTAACTTGGTGATGTCACCAAGTAACACATTTTTATAACGGCTAGTTTGGCACACCCTCAAAGCTAGTTAGAGCGGAGCTGGATCGGACCCTGAAGAGCTTGGTTCGGTTGACCAATCACAAGAGAGTGGGCCAGCTGACCAATCAGAGCAGACTGGGCTTTTTGAGCTCAAACAGAGCGTTTCAGACAGAGGGTGAAAAGAGGAGCTGCAGCACAGCCGGTATGAGAAAAATAAAGTGTTTTTGTTAACATTAAAGCATGTAAACATGTTCTAGTAGAAACCCAAAATGCAAGTATGCACCTGGAAATGAGCATGATATGTCCTCTTTAACATAAATTATTTACAAAAACCTTCTCCATCTTTTACTGTGCTTCTTTTTCTCATACGGAACCAACGTGTTTTTGTGTTGAACTTGTACCTTTGGGACCTCCAAGGTTAGGGCGGGAGAAGATGGGCGGGAGGTGGGGAGGAGTGTGTGTTCGAGAAAAGAAAAACATAAGGAACAATATTGCCTTATTTGTACATGGTATGACTAAAATTTATATAAAAATAGAAGCACATGGGGAAGCAGAAAAAAAAGTGCAAAATGAAAAGGGTCTGCAAAGAAACAGGAAGCAGTGGTTGACTGACTGCGGTGACTTTCCTTGCCACTTGACAGGAAGTGGCATGAGGTACAGTTTGAGTTGGCGTGTGAAAGGTTGTAAAACTGAGTGAACTAATCTGAAAATGGACTAAATACTCATAACATACCCTATGCAATGTGGAGCTGGAGTAAACTGGCATTCATGAGGATTTTCATGTAGTATCATTACATCAGATTAAGAACAATTATCTCCGGCAGTACTGTAACTCACCCTTGAGGCGACAGCTTGTCCAGCCAACCCACTTTGAGCACCTGGTGTTTAGGGGCTCCGTAGAAGCATGCGTATGGAGAAATATCCGCCAGTGCATTTCTGGGCAGAGCGTCTGCAGGCTCCGAGTAGAGGTCACACTCCACCATCATTAAAGCTCCATCCTGAGGGCCAGAGGCAGCTGGTCCCACAGCAAGACCCTCGGGGGACACTGGAAGATTTTGTTCAAAACTGACTCGCCGCAAAATGCCGGCACAATCGTCCACTGTCGAGTATTCATCTTTGTAGGGGTCTAGGATGGCTGGAGCAGGGGGAGACTCTTTTTCCTTGGATTGTTTCCGTTTAGGCGGCTTTTTTCTGTAGAAGCAGAGATGCATTAAAGGAACAGTTTGACATTTTTGGAAAACACTAATGAGAAGATATTATCACAGTCATGTCTGTCCGTTAAGTATGTAGTTATAGCCAGAAGGTGATTAGCTTAGCTTAGCATAAAGCCTGGTAGCAGGAGAAACAGCTAGCCTGAAAACAAGTTGTATGTTGTTTGTCTTATCTGTGCATAATCAAAAAAGTATGAAGGAAAAAGTTTTGGTTTTATGAGGAGTTTAGTGTTGTAACTATTGCTGAACAGGAACTCACTGCACCCAGCCAAGAAATAGTAACAACATCCGGTAAAACCACAACCAACAAACAAGCTATAAAGTGATACTTAAAGGGTAACTTCGGCATTCTTCAACCTCGACCCAGTTTTTTATGTCTAACTGACTAATAGGGACAACAATTTCTGAAATTGGTTCAGTATTGAGGGAGAGCAGCTGCTCAACGGGTTGCAATACGGTGCTATTGGGGCAAGCTGGCACCGTCATTTACGTCCACTAAAGATGCTTGTTTTTGCCATGATAGACTCCGATTGTTATTATAAGTGTCTGACATTATGGAAAGAGTCTCGCTCAAGGAGAAGTCTCGTTCTGAAATCTGGTGAGGTGACTTGTTGCTGGAAGACAGCGGTGGAATAGTGGAATACATCCATGGTGGAAACGCGAGTGCCAGCCGGGCAGAGTTTGTTATATTGGAGTACAGAAAGCGTAGCTTAGTGTTATCTAAAAGATGATTTATTGTATTTTTCTGTAGGTTCCTTTCTATAATGTTGTCAGACACTTATAACAATCTGAAACCTGCCAGTGGTAAAAAAAACAAACACTTTTAGTGAACGTAACGTTACATTGATGCTGCACACTTGCCCTCGCAGCTCGTTTCTAGAGCTTGGAAAAGCAGTGTTGCATCAGCATACCATACCTCTGTTTCCTCTGTTTTATCTTGTCCTTAAAACCCTTCTGCAACCCTTCTTTAGCGCCTTGGTCCTGCAGAGCACAGAAGAGATTAACATCAGATGAAAAAGAAAGTGTCCATCTTTCAGTCAGACACTGTTATCGTGTGGGCGCACTAAGCTATGTTAACTTTAGTGGCTAGGTGACATTTCCATTAACCTCAGGGGGCAAACTGAAACAAGCACATTTCCACTCTGCTATGTGCCCATGGTGACAACACTAACACCGAGAGGGAAGTTCGGTGTGCGTACTGCGGTTGATAAGTGTTGAAGATGTGAGAAATGTCTGTTCCTCTTTGCAAAGGTGCTACTCACTGTCCGCTAGTGGTGAGTGTTACGCGAGTGTCTTACCGGAACGCTTTCAGGGTTGTTGTACAGGAACATTTCTCCATAGGGAGCGATGGGCGTCAAGGTTCTTTGAAGTGGAGCTAAAAAGACAAACACAATAGTGGTTTTGTGGTGGCATTGAAACTTGCAGTGTGAAGGCCTAAACATGGTGCATGAAAGTAAGGAGCTTAACGGGATTGTTCCGGTTAAATTTAAATCACTCAGATGTTATAGTGCCCTTTGATTAAACCAACTCATTGATCTGAATAAATGTGCCAACACTTGATCCATGTAAGCAGTAAACCAATTAAATTTGGTTTTAGCGTGCCTATCTCTCTGCCGCGGCCTTTTCCCTCGCCCCAACTGGGAGTATGATCCTCCTCAGTCTGTCTCAAAACAGACTGAGCTCCTGCCAAGGCCATTTCTCTGTCCTGGCTCCTGTGGGGACCGTGGTCGGCGGTCGGCGGAGGAGAAGAAGAAGAAGAGAGAGACTGTGGCCAGACACTATTAGTCTGGAGACCCGGGGCCACCCTGCGTGGGCCGCTGCCTGTCACTGTGAAAAATGACGCCGCCCTCTCCTGAGGATCGTGAGGGCCAAAAGACGCCGCCACGGGGCTAGACACACACATAGACACTGGCGGAGGAGCGTATATGCGCCGAGATCGAAACGCGCTCAGACACATAAAGATGCCTCGAGACGAACCACGGACATAAAAAAGGATGGACAGTCAAATAAGTTCGCACAGATGTGCTGCTTTTTAAAGCTTTACAGACGCTTCCAAACAGAGCAGGCCATTACAGAAGGGCACAGAGGGCATGTACTGGGCTCGGTAAGCTCTATGAAAGGGGGTCAGTTTACTTGATGATAGAATCCACTCCGACTCAGACTGCCCTCTCTGCGGACAGGCTTGCCGGGCATATAGCAACCATCAGTCATCATCTATCAGCCGACCTTCAGGCCACCGCCGGACGCTACTGTACTCCATTCCTGTCTGATTCCCTCTATTCTCCCCCTCGCCAGTTCTGTCTCCGGCTTCCGCTTTTTGTTTCTCTCAGTCGAACCGCGCCGCTTTTCTTTATCTGCTCCTGACCAGACTCTCTCTCAAGCCGCCATCTGGGAAGAGACCTCGAAGCCGCCATCGGTTCGGGGAGTTAGTGAGGAGATTGATTTTTGTTATGAATGAAGCCTCCCCTTCTTTTAAGTCGGGGAGTTGTGGGGGTCAGTTTGTTATTATCACTCCTCTGTGTCATTTCCAACACTGAGCACGGAGGATGCATGACTGCCACCATCTGAATTTAAATTAGTCACCAAACTGTTTCTTATTTCAGTCACTGGTTCCCTGAATATACTACTGAATAGTTGAGAATAATAGTGTTTGTCATTTTTAATTATTACAATTCTTCTAAATGATGACAATGAGGACGATAATCACAATAACATGGGTTGTTGTATTGCATGTTGCTATTGTTGCTGTTAAGGCTCTGTCACACCAAGACGACGGTCGGCCGTCGGACACTTCGGGGCTGTCGGTGAGCGTCTGTCGGCCTAGTTTTTGCAGTGTGTCCCACGCCATCGGCTCTAGTCTGTCCATGTCAGAGTTTTTTCTGCCGATTTGAATCGGCGGCAGCGCGAGAAATCACCCTGAGTGGCTGTTCGGCTAAAATGAATCAGTGCACGAGAAGAGAAACGGAAGTGAGGAAAACAAGCCAACGGGTAAAGTCAAGAGGAAAAACACAGATGATCTTTCTGATCATATACAGCACAAGTTTTGGAAGCAATTTATGAAACAAACCGTTTTTTCTGGGGGGGGTTTTCACAAGAAGCTTTCTAGGTCTGCTGTGTATGCAGGCTGGGCATAAACATGTAACATGATAATAACTATAATAAAAACTTGTCATTCATTTTCTGTCAATTCACTTATCTTTTCAGCTCTAGTACATCCTGTCTTTTGTTTGTTCTTTGAGGTGTGACTTAGCACTAAAAATGAAGTCCTGCTGCCAGTGTAATGTGTGTGCTCTAAAGTGTCACAGCAATGTCACAGAAACAACTAAACACTTACAGTGCTAAAAAAGGGAAGTGCACTAAACCGAGCAGTGCGTGTTAGCCGTTGTACAATCAAAAGCCTTAACAAAATAGCTTACAATTACTACTATTTTTCTAATCATTGCCTCGTGTGCCGTGTTGCCGCAGAGCTGCTGAAGAAGCACTAGACAGACAAGTGTTTTCTCAATGAGATCTGTCGCGTGAAAGAAACTTATTTTTAAGAGGAGGTGTCGCGGTGTTAATTAAAATTCTGTCAGCCTCCCAACAGTGACTACGCTGCTCTTTTTTTTTTCTCTTCCAAGTTTTGGATCTCATCTCTGAATAAACTCTTCAGTAAAATGATATGTCAAATAACGCCTTGCTAGGCCTCGCTGTGAAGGGAGATTTAGCTTGCTTGTGGAGCTCCCCGTTTCCCTGCTCTGGGACCGTCTTGGCTCCCTCTCTTCCTCCGTCTCTCAGCCTGTTTTGCATCCATCTCCTCTCTTCCTTCCTCCCAACCCACTTCACTGTCTTGCCGCTCTCTCAAGTCTCACTCCCTGACTTGTTCCGTACAGAGAAAAAGTTGGGAAAAAAAAACAAGGCATACCAAGAGACTGCTGCGGCGCACGGAACAAGGAAGGAAGGGGAAGAAAAAAAAAAGTGCGTGAGGGGAGATTACGTGTAGAAAACGGACAGAAAACTGTTGATATGATGCCACAATGTGGTCAGATATGGTCCCAAAAAGACTGTTCACAGGTGTTTCACACACATTCACGCAGACTGTTGTCATGGCGAAGCGTCACATAAATCTTAGGAGAACGCATCTACCTCAGCACAGACGGCAGCTCACGTAGCGTCTCGTAAGATGAGACATGAGGGTCGACTACGCCCAGTAAATACAGCGAGGCAACGGGAGGAATTCAGAACGGATTTGTACTGGTTGTACTACAAGCCTGTGTGTTGTTAGCAAAGTTAAACAACTTCTAAAAAACTTGGGCGACAGGAATACACACCAGGGTCTCGCTGAGGGACAAGATGTGAGATTGCATATTCCCCGCGAGATGTGTGCGCTAGAAACGGGGGCGACGCCGTTTCCCACGATGCTCTCCCCCAAACCCCCACCCCCACCCACCCACCCTCATCTCCTCTCCCTTCTTTCATCCGGGCAAACAACAGCACCGCTGACTCCGCTGCCGAATGAAATATTCATGGCAGAGATGATGAAGCGGATGCATCTGAAAAAAGACGGCGTACCTTTCTGTACGCCGTTTGCACCGATGGGACCTTCGGAGCCGGTCGGGCGTTCGGGGCTGGTTGTTTGCGCCGGTGGTGCGCTCCTGAGGAGGAAGGGAAAATCAGTGAATTAGAACCAACCAATGCAACACGTGGGAAAAATAGGTTAACGTCATTTAAAAACAGAAAGAGGCCTTCGAAATAGAGAAGTGGAACTGAAAGTTAGTTTCACAGTTCAAAAGTTGAACAATGTAAAGCATGAGGGGTATTAATGTACGTGGAATGCACAATTGAATATGAAATTAGAGGCCTCGGGTGCTCCGTCAGTTTAAATCTGAATGCAAAAGAGGGAAAGTCTTGTTTCATTCATGCCGTGGCGGCGTACATATTTCATTCCTCCAGGTGCTCCTCTCACTTGTTTGATTAGTTCTCAACTGCTCATAAACTTCCATTAAGTCAAACTTTATGCTCAAAGGAATAGTTCAACCGTTTTGGAAAGCACACGTCTCGGCTTTCTCGCTAAGTGAGAAGATTGATACCACTCATGTTCGCTAGTAGCTTAAGCGCCTCTCATCCGACTCTCTACAACAAAGTGAATAAGCACAGCGGTTTAACCGTTACCTGGCGTGAAGTGGCGGTAGGGTCCGATTGGGGATCTCAGGGACGGGCCGGTGCCTCAGCCGGTAGGAGCGAGTGAGCCGTGGACCTACAGGAACCTTAAAGGCGGGCTGTGCTTCGTAGATGGAGTTTTCCACCATGTCACCTTGAAAACCCAAATTGTCTTCAGCGAGCGTTGGGCGGGGGACTTCAGCCACACAGGGGAAGGAGTTGGCACTAGACGGCGAGGGATCCTCTGGGGAAATCTCCCAGTCTGAGGGTATTTCAGATATGGAGAGGGACTCACTGCTGCTGCTGCTGCTGGAGGAGAAGGACGTGGAGGCTGGGATGTGGGTATTTCTAGGTAGGGATGTTTGGATATTCTGGGGATTGCGCGGGGCCGGTTGAGGCGGGCGAACGTATCTGCTGTCTGGGACGTCCTCAACTTCTGCTCCAAGTCCGGCTCCTGGAGGCAAAGTCTGACTCCCCTCCGACTCATACTCCCTCCTCTCCTTTTGTTGATGTTGACACGAAGCCCCCCGCTTTTTATCCTTCAGGAAGATATGCCTCGGGTGTGGCACGGGCTTCCTTCGCCGCCTCCCGTTCTCTCCCTCTCCCTCGTCATCTTCCTCTCCGCCGCTCGGCTGCTTCACCCCCAGCGCTTCCAAACTCCGGAGCATGCGCCTACGGTGGCCCGTCGGAAACACGTTAAGCTCCAGGAGGTGCTCATCGGTGAGGTCCTTGCAGTCCAGAATAGTTTGATAGCCTCTTTGCCGGAAATATGAGGTGTATTGGGACAGGCGGAGGCTGCACAGCCACTCCACAATCTCCTGGCTGGGCTCTGGAGGCTCCAACATGATGCTCCAGTCTCACCTCTGCCACATGAGGACCTTCAGAAGATGTAGTAGTCCGGCTTTAAACTGTGGACACAAAAAAAAGATTAAAAAGAAATATGCGAAGGGTGAAGAAACATACTGTAAACTTAAGGAAGTGCCATCAAACAGAATTTAACCTTTGCATGACTCTAGACAAAAGTCTTAACCTATGAAACGTCCATCGACTCTAACAGTAATACTTTAAAATACCTGTTAGGCTCTAATGATGTGCATTTTTCTACGCGCTAAAGTGGATATTGATTTTGTCTTAGAGGGAAGTTCTGCAGCTGAAAATGTATCCAAGGGTTGAATTCTACCTTCTGACCACTTTGATGACATTACTGGACCTCATCAAAGGAAACATTTCGCTTTCTTACCAAGAGTTAGATGAGAGGATCTATACCATTAGAGCTGCACCGATTAATCCATTAGTTGTCAAAAGTCAAAATTCTCTGATTCCAGCTTCTTAAATGTGAATATTTTCTGGTTTCTTTACTCCTTTATGACATTAAACTAAATATCTTTGAGGTGTGGACAAAGCAAGACATTTGAGGATGTCATTTTGGGCTTTTAGAGACACTGTTCGAACATTTTCTGACATTTTGTAGGCCAAACAACTAATCGATTAATCGAGAAAATAATCGACGGATTAAATCGAAAATGAAAATAATCGTTAGTTGCAGCCTCTCATGTCTGAATGTGAAGCTACAGCCAGGGCACAGTGAGTCTAGCTTAGCATAATGCAGGAGGGAAGCACTGGATGCAAGTTGGAAACAGCTAGTCTGGCTCTGTACTGTGTAATAAAATCAAAAGTGTAAATACACGTTGTGGTTCTAAACTCCAGGAGGTCACCACAACAGGCGAGGAAATAGTTTGGTACATAAAATCCCACTGATCAATTTGACGTTGAAAATCTGTTTTTAAAAGATGTATATTATACGTCTATTTGTCTGTAGATGTTTGGTTTAGATTGAGGTTATTCAAGGTTGAAAGTGAAAGTTAAGTAGACGTATAATCTAGACTAAAACAATACATTTTATACTGTTAACGTGAGGGTGTGCAGTGTTTGTTAGATATTTACTGTTTTTATGCATTTTTAAAATATATAATGATGTCTTTAAAATATGGTTTAAAACCAGGCTGTATGTACCCAATAAATAATGTGGTCTATATCAAAGCGAAAGTATAGAGGTGATGTTGAAAAGACATCTATTGCTCAGTCCCTGTAAAACCACAAATGTGTCGTTTTTGTACAAATTCAAAAACAAATTTTAATGGGAGAGCTTTAAAAGGTGCTGGTATGTGGATTTTTCTCTTTTTTTTACCCCTGCTTCAAGCCTTTAAGCTGAGCTGAGCTAACGGTCTCCTGGCTGTAGCTTCATATTTACCTTGCAGACATGAGATAAACATTGATATTGTCATGTAATCTCGGCAACACAGCGAACAAGCCTATTTCCCAAAAATGTCTACTCCTTCAAGCTTACTGTGAAAAGATCCAAAATGCATGTGCATGTGCATTTAAGTGAGCAAACGTGCCCCAGCCAACAAAACCAAAAATCGAAATTTGCAACATGAAACAGCAGGAAACCGCAATACCTATGAGGAAATAGCGTGCCATCGCTACAGTGTGGCTCTAAGGTCAGGTTTTGGTGAGAGACTTACCTCTTTAAGGTCTCATGTTTGAATCAAACAACAACACAAAGTGGATTTCTGCAGAGAGGCCGACTGACATCTTTGTCTCCTTTTTTTTATCCCCACAGCAGAGTTTAAAGATCCAAGCTTTACATCACAGCTGGCAACATATAACAACCCTAAGAAACAGCAAGCTATTGTTAAATGTCCGTTTCCTCGCGCTTTCACACCATCTCGTCAAAGTCGTGATGAATTATGTGTCTCTCTCTTATCGCTTACAGATTCACACTTCAAAACTCACAGGAAGATGCATCAACATCTTGCCATGTCCACTTCTCTTTTGAGTTTGCAAGCCTACAGTGCAGAGGGGAATTGACTTGTTACTTCTGCTTTCAAGTAAACACAACCTTATTGCATATACATACATTTAAATGAGCTATTAGTTCATAGAATAAAAACATGAACAGAAACTAGATATCTTATATACTGTATGAACCTGATAAGATTATAGCATCTCTTCCCCTTTCATATATTTTTGCACAACAATCTGATATGATAGTTGTGTTAAAAAAACAAAAGTATGCACGCTCAAAGGCAAAATGATTTTTCTCAGGATGTTCTTGTATGCTCAGATGTATTTTAAAGCAGACCCTTTTTCATCTTGTGAGCACATCACACGTTGGCTGCTACACTGCTTTGCATTTTTTTAGCACCGAGCACACGGTCCCAGCTCCACACAACTCTATATTAAGTCCTCACCACACACTCTATCAGACCTGAACCAGCTGTGTATTGCACTGTTAACATGCAGGGACCTGTATTGGCCAACAGCCAGCGCAGGCACACGCCAAAGCTTGCAAAGCACATTTGACCTAGCCTGCTCCTCATCTCTTGCCTTTTAGCGCTTATACACCTACGCACCACAGCTGCACACAAGCTTCCCGCCATAGAAGGAGGGCGGCACACACACATTCAGCAAACATTATTAAGGGCTGGATATAGGAGTTTTGATCCAACAGCTACTGCCCCGGCGTCGAAAGCCCGCAGAGTGTTTAGATCAATACGAAGAGCAAAAAGAGAACTTCACAAGATAAACAGCTTGCAAATCCCACATGGGCATGGGAACATATTGAGCAGTCTGTGTGTGTGTGCAGGCATAAAGGTACAACTGGAGGCAACACACACACAACACTTTAAGTATGTAGACAAATCACTGACATACAATATAGCACAGCAATTATTTTTTAGAGCTAGATATTGTCTTATAGGGCTGGAACAATACACCTATCTCTATACTATCACAATACAAAGGGTGTCCATTCAATATGTATTGCGATTTTTTAAGTATTGCGATTCGATGTTACGATTTATTGTGATTTTTGTTAACTTTTTTAACACTAGATCATGGGAAAAAAGTTAAATCATACACTTCTAGGGACTTTTACTTTGAGAAAATATTTAATAAAATTCAAATGTTTGATTTCCGGCATGTATGTAGTCAGAGATGTCCTGAAGTCAAATAGATTAGTCATTTCTTATTACATTTTTTCCAGCAAACTTCCCCAAACTGCATGTGATTATCATAAAGTGGGCATTTCTGTAAAAGGGAGACTCGTGGATACCCATAGAACCCATTTTCATTAACGTATCTTGAGGTCAGAGGTCAAGGGGACCCCTGTGAAAATCGCCATGCCAGCTTTTCCTTGCCAAAATTTAGCGCAACTTTGGAGCGTTATTTAGCCTCCTTCGCAACAAGCCAGTATGACATGGCTGCCAATGGATTCGTTATGCTTTCTAGTTCTATATGATAGCAGTAGCTTCACTCTAGCTTTAAAAATGAACCTGCAATACAACCTTGGAAATATTGAATAGCAGCCGGGGCCCAACGGCAGGTTGACGGATTTTTAAGAGGCATATTAAAAATCAATACAGTATTGCACAACATAATATAGCGATGCTCATGTGTATCAATATTAGGATACACCCCTAATAGGATAGCGTTTTCTGTCCATGACATAGTTAGCATGCAGCTTTAGCTGTGATGTGTAGCTTTTCCCATGTGTAAAAACCACAAAGTGTTTCCATACTTTAATGTATGTGTAGTGTTTACCACTTTGGATTTTGGGTGCAGGTTGTATCCACAGCCGACCCTCCGCCGTTTTAGACTTTGTCGTTTCGGCCAGTTTGTTTTGGTTGACCGATACGGATATGATGTCACGGATATGATGTCACGTTACTATGACTACAACAGTAAAAAAGCTGTAACTTCCTTCTACCTCCACATAGAGGTCCCAAATGAAGCAAATATATCGATTATGGTATTAAAAAAAAATTATTTAAAAATTGTGAATGCAAAAAAACTGCGATGCATGGGTACATTTTTCCAAGCTTTTCTGTCTCATATACAAAACAAAACTGATTCTGAAAGCATGGGCTGCCAGCACAGGAGAGGTGTGTAGGCTGAGTTACACCCACTAGGAAAACCACAGGTATGGTTACAGCACAAGGGGGGTGAGTCATTAGTGATGGGAATTCCAACTCTTTTAAATGAGTCAGATCATTTGGCTCAGCTCACCAAGAAGAGTCTGCTCTTTCGGCTCCCAAACGGTTCTTCGTTTTACCACTTCTGCCTTTTATAATTCAGCCAAATTTAGCGCTGTTTTGAACTTTGATTAGTATGTGTGCACATATATCACTTAAATTATTCAATTTAATTATACTAAACCTTATAATTTCCTGAATACCATAATTTTACATGCTGCTTCGTTTCCAACTGTCACTCATCTTGTCTGCTATTCGCGCACCGCACTCCTCTCTCTCTTTCTCTCCCTCCTGCTCTGTACCTGTAGACCGTCAGCGCGCCGCACACCCACACCCCTCCCTGCTTGATGGTATGATCCTTTTCTGTCATCACCTGATTGGTTGCACGGACGTCATTAACACAACATTCAGTCACAGTCATGGAGGCATGGAGTGCCCGTGGCGCGGAGAAGATCGTCCTATCATTCAAAAACGGCTCTCGGCCGGCTCTTATCATTCACTTAAAAGGGACTGTTTGTAAGAATCAGAAATGCTTGTTAACAGCGACACCTGTGGCCGTTAAGTCAACGAAAGTCAGCGTCGGGCTCGCGCTTGCTCGCTCTACATAGACACGAACGAGCATCGCTCAAAACAGTGAGGCGACACAAGTCAGCTAAAACCACAATATCACTCTATATTTCACCTGCTTGGCAGCAATGTTAGCTGACCAGATGAAGGTCTCTCCATGAATCAATGCTGATCCTAGTGTTGGCTTTTCCTGCTTCAGCCTCCCCGACCGCGGCCGGAGGGAACAGGGGAGACACCGGCACCCGGTCAGAGACGATAATGTTTCTCGCTGTGGAGCTCCGTCACTTCACAAGACACGGGAAACCTCTGTTGGTCTGGAGGAGCTGCAGCAGTTATTTCTTCACAAACGTCCACTGTACATTCACTAGATATTCTCAGAGCTACTAACTCTTCTGCAGTGTGTAGTGTGCGCGCATGCACGTCTAGAGGTGGAGTGCAAACGAGCGCGGTGTGTGAGTGAAGGCAAGCAGGTAGAGGAGCAGAGTACAGCAGAGACTCCGGCCCTGGAGACCAAAGCTACGGTCTCCCCCGCGTCCTCCGACCACAGCCAACACTGTTTAACAGACGGGCTTCACTAGATATAACTTTGCGGTTTTGGTGCTTCCGTGTAGTTTGTGTTGGAGTCTGATGGTACGTGTCCACAGGGAGTCTGAACACCGTAGCCACACGCCAGCGCGCATATGCGACCGCGCATGAGAAACCGACCCGGTAGATTTATACGTGTAAAAAGTTACAAACAGTCCCTTTAAAAGAGCCGGCTCTTTGAGCCAGCTCGTTCGCGACCTACACATCACTATGAGTCACAGCCTGCAACACACACACCTCAGCCAGCTAACTTTGAACAAAGTCCAATTTGTCTCCTCTTCCTGGTTTGAGGAATGAAAATACCTGTGCTGACATATTTATCTACCTCAACATGAAGTGGTGTTTTGAAGATAACAGTCACACAAGCATTTATTAATAAAGAAAGTCATTTAAAACTGCGGTAAAAACACTTTTGTGAAGCTATCCTTCCACAAGTTGCATTGAGTTGTTTGGGTAGCAGAGTTTCAGTTCATTTATTTACACTTGTGGGGAGAAAAAACTGCATTTCACCACAATAAATATAATGTATAACTTATCAATTAAAGTGTGAGTGAAGCAGTTTTACTTCACCTTGTTTGTATGCGCCTAAAATTACCTTTAAAGTGACACAATTAGCTTCTTCTCTGACTCATTTAAAAAATGCTAATTTGGTTTGCGAAGCTTACCTGCAGGTTAAGAACAGAAGGACACCTCAGGGCATCATCCGCACACCTTTGCTGCACTCTTTGCGTCCAGTTTCTGTCACATTCTGCCGCTCAGAGTCTCTGTTGTTGGTCTCTCCCTCACAGCGTGCGTTTACACACTGTTTCCGTTCCTCTGTGTGTGTTCAGTAACTCCACGCCCCTTCCAGCACGGGGGCCAAGAGTTCGATACCAGCACAAGGACAAGTCACCCCACCTTCATGTGTTTCCCCTAAAAACTCCTAAACTGCAGAATGTAATAGTATTAAAGTTGCACCTTGTTGCAACTTGCAAGTCTCTCCTAAGTAAGCCTGTTTCTACAATATAAAATGTGTGATAAGCACCACAGAACAGCAAAGTGGAGGCACTTGGTGGTGTTTTGCTGGGAACACTTTGCATGTTCCAGCTTGCTCCTGACAAAAAGGCCCCAGGCTACGCATTCAACACTGACAGGAATGCAGCAGGATGCCTGGAACACTTAATGAAGCGAGTCCTGAGGAAAAAAAAAAAAGAGAGCACATTTAGTTTCATTATTATCGTCTATCATTATTTATTATTATTTTCGATGGGGGCGGTAGAATGCAGTATGACATTGAATGTATACTGACATTGCTGTATAACAATATGAATTTCAAGACCTGGCATTTGAATGATGAACAAAAACAAAGTAAGATTATGTAAAACAGAAAGTGAACTGACAGTTCGTTGGCATATAAACATATATTAAACCTGCAGTAGGCAGAATATTTTTTGGCATCATTTGGCAAAAATGGCATAATAACCTTTCAGCATATTGTAATTCAAGTGTTCTGAGAGAAAATTAGACTTCTGCACCTCCTAATGGCTCTGTTTTTAGGCTTTAAAAAATCGAATTTAATGAAATATGATATACTATTCCTACTACTTTTACTACTACTACTAGCAATTTAATTGACAAATACACTTGAACTTCAAGTTCAGGTTTATGTGTCATAACGCTTTCACAAGAATGGGACAGATGTAAGGTCACAATAACCTTGACCTTTGACCACCATAATCAAATCAGTCCAAGTTCAGCTGAGTCTAAGTGGACGTTTGTGCCAAATGTGAAGAAATTCCCTCCAGGTTTTCTTGAGATATCTCATTCATGGATGGACAACCCGAAAAACAAAATGCCTCCAGCCACGGCCGTCGCATAAAAACAGCTTGAATAAAATACCATTTAGTTACTGTGAAAGCTTCCAGACAAACAGTTCAACCCCACTATCATTAATACAAGACTATTTTTTTAAAAAAAATAGAAAAAAATAAAATTTTATTTTCAATATGTTCAACATGTTATGTACTTCTTAGCCACTCAGATGGATACTATTACTACCAATAAAATCTAAAGTGATAAAATAAGTAATAAAATATGCAGTATTCAGCATCGGCCACATGGTGGTGACAGAGTGCTGCAGCATTGTAGCTTCTAGGCGACTGGGACTCTAATGTCAGAGCAAAATACAGTAGGCCTTTCTCACTGAAGACATAGACACAGTGGGAAAAAGCACAGGGGTAAATAATAAAATCAATGATTGCTGAGTTCAGGGTCAGGGTCCTGGTATTTGACACACAGTCACACTGTCATGTCTTACTGGGACACTTGAATAGAACAGAGCAATTGTTCTAGAGATGTGTACGATGGAGTAACACATTTTTAGATATTCTACCAAAGTGGTTTATAATTGTAGATGTGCATTTTTTCTGATAGATATACTTGCTTTGTAATTAAGCTTTTTTACATTGTGCTATTTGCCTGTTATGATAATCCAGATTCAACTATAATTTAATGTAATGTAATTTAGACAGCAAGACTTTTGTCAGTCCATCCCTTTACTAAACCCATGTCCTGTTGACCTGAGCACATTTGCTCAAACACTGTACTAAGTACAGCTTTGAGATTCTTGTACTTCACTTGAGTATTTTCATTTTATATTACTTTATATTTCTACACCAGTACATTTATTTGGCACTCACAATTACTAATTACTTTTTCTACAGTGTGTAAGATTTGGCAGCATCTAGTGTTTGCAAGACTGCAATAACGTGAGCCGCTGAGTGCAAAATCATGGTAACGCCGTTCGCCTCGCTCTGGACTACTGTAGAAACATGGCGGACTCTGAAGAGGACTCGCTCCCTATGTGGATTAAAGATTATGGGCTCATTTTAAGTGAACGAAAACACCACGATTCTTAGTTTCTGGTGATTATACATTAATGAAAACATATTATATTCCATTTCTGCTAACAGATCCCCCAAAAAGCTACACACTGGACCTTTAATATTTTACATGCAAAACACAAGATGAATTTATAAATGACGATGCAATGTGATACTATCAATCAACCTAGAAGTGTATAATGTAAATCAAAGCATTTACAATCTCTATCCAATATATTATTAAGAATGGAACAAGAATCACTTTTAATTAATCCCCTTGGGAAAATTTAATTTTTCAATTAGCACTCTGAAAGGAATATTTCTGCATAATGTGCTTTTGATACTTGATACTTTAAGTACACTTTGCTGATAATACTTAGCACTTTTACTTAAGTGACATATTGTCTTTAACATGTGGTATTTTTAGTCTATGGTATGGCTTTAGTAAAGGATGTGAACACTTCTTTCACCATGGCTTCTCGTAAAAACCAGAAAGGAAACCACAGGAAACCCACAAAATGACGCTTCACACGGTGTTTTTGTTCTCTAGAGCCACCGTGTAGGTCTACAGCATCCTCCTCAACATACATATGATTTCAAAACAAGTGACGTTTCTGCTATTTAAAAAGAAAGAAATATTAAATATCCATCAGTATTGAGTATTGAATCAGCAGCGGGCGACTTCGAAGAGCTGACGTCTTTTACCGTCTGGACGTATACAAGCAGTAAAATGAGTGACAGAAGAATAGAAGAGAGGGATGGGATGTCTGGAGGACAGCACTCTGTCTTCCTGTGACTCTTTAGTTGTGTGGCTCCTCTTTTGTCCCTCCCTGCCACGCCTCCAGGGGTCGCCTTGGCAACTTGTTTTACTGCTGGCAGCCATATAAATACAGCATTGGCTCCTGTAAAACTAGGAAAGCTGTACACAGACACACTCAATGCCAAGGACACGGCGAGCTAGGGGGCTTCGGCTTCAAATATAAAAAGGAGGTACACGAGGGAATGCAGTGTATTTTTTGTGAATATTTTGTTAAAAGGAGTGAATTGCTTTTGGCGTGTGCAACACGGACTGAAAAACGGGCATAAAACAGGCCGGATTAGATAGTTCTGACCCTCATCTGTTGTATTTTTCAGCACAACATGGATGCAAATCTGCATGTGAATAAACCGATGGATGACGCTGAGTCTCTTCATGGCAGGAGGAGTGAACACAGTCTCCTCAACGTGTTGACTGAAACTATTCGGGGGCTTGAAGCTGTCAGACGCCGCAGAGATCATCGTGATGGAACGGTGGGTGGGAGGACACTCACAGGAGGAGAAGATGATGCAGAAGATGAGGAGGAAGATGAAGAGAGAGGTGCTGATGAAGAGCGGGAGGAGAGAGAGTGCAAGCAGAGAGTTCTGGGAGTTCTGAGGGAGCTGAGTGTTTGTCATTCAGACAGAGTGGCAGCATGGAGAGGAGTTCTCAGAGAATATGTGTCTCCACTAGGAGGCAGTGGTCTGCAACATCTGTCCACAGCAGGTATGTGAGCTCCTCTGACTGATGCGTCTTTTTCAGCCTTTATGAGAAGACAAAGAAGTGGAAGTAGTGTCAGTTAAAGATTAAATGTAAGCATGAGAAGTGTCAGTTGAAGTTGCAACACTGAAAGCAGATCAAGTGACCAATGGAAGTTTAAATGTAAGCAGTTTAAGTGTTGGTCGACATTGAAGGACCGCTAAAGAGGAGTGAAACTGCTGAAGTCAGTTTAAGTATACATGCTGAGAGCAGTTGAAGAGTCATTGAATAAATTACTTAATCAAAAGGAGTTGAGGTATCAATCAAAGAGAGGGACCTTGAATGATTTTAAGCCATTTAAAACCGATTTCTAAGGCAAACATGTCAGTTCATTGTAATCAAGAAAGTGTCAATGGAAGTTGAAATGCTGAAAGTAGCTCAAGTGTCAGTGGACGTTGAAATGCCGAAAGTAGTTCAAGTGTCAGTGGAACTTGAAATGCTGAAAGCATTTCAAGTGTCAGTGGAAGTTGAAATGCTGAAAGTAGCTCAAGTGTCAGTGGAAGTTGAATGCCGAAAGTAGTTCAAGTGTCAGTGGAAGTTGAAATGCCGAAAGTAGTTCAAGTGTCAGTGGAAGTTGAAATGCTGAAAGTAGTTCAAGTGACAGTGGAAGTTAAAATGCTGAAAGTAGTTCAAGTGTCAGTGGAAGTTGAAATATAAGTATGAAATGGGTATTAAATGTTGGCTGAAGGACTTTAAGAAGTTCAAGTTTGAGTGGAATTTGAAGCATCGTCAAATAAAATTATTTTTAAGCATATATTTAAAATCTATTTGTAAAGCAAATGCCCTGTAAACATTAAATACATATACAATATGAAACACAATGAAATATAGTTCATAGGTTTTAGAGAGTAGTTTAAAATCTAAATTAGCTCTCAAAACATTTGTCAAGTAAAAGTTTTGTTTTATTGCTGTGATATACAACACAATTGCCTATTTTCTATATGTGTTTTGATTCAGATACAGAATGTAAAGTCACACCTTGTTCAGACTCCTTCAGTGACACGTTTCTGAGTGTTGGGGAGGACGTAGAGAACATTGTGGACAAACTGAACACAATCCGAACCAAGCTGGACGAAGAAATCCTCAACTTATGTGCAGAGGAGGCCTCGACTGTGGATGCAGCACTCCAGGAAACCAGAGATCAAAAAGCACCAGAGCAACCTGCAGATGACAACAATCACCTGAACTCCCATGATCCCCTTCATTCTGACTCTGGGAATAAACAGGAAGTTGAAGATCGAGATGATCAAAGTTGTATAATGCCATCGCCTGACACTGAACAAACATCAGACTCCAAATTCAGCAGTTCTGACTGCAACGATGTGGAAGAGACAGGGAAAGAATCAGCAGTCAAAAGTCAAGGGAGTGATACTGAGGACTGTGTTTCTCCAGAAAGTCACACAGATATCCAGGAGACAGAAAAAGACACAAATAGGGTAAATGACAAGGGCAAAGAGGAGACAAACAACGAATGGATCATTGTAGGGTAAGTTGACGAAATCATTGCCTTATGGTACCCAATTTTGACTGTTATCAGGCCATTAAATAGCCGTTATCGGTCGCTATAAGCACGTCTTCTACACTGACTATGTTGTAAAACTGCATGAAACGCTTCTTTAAAAAGGTTTCTTTAGGTGTAGGAATCAAATCTACAACTTTTTTTTATCAAGCTTCATGCTGTCTATCCTACAGCGACTGACTTCCGCTTCTGCTCCTGTCATAATTACTACGGTCGCTAGAGGTCGCTGTCATGTTCTTACCTTCTTTCGTGATCTACCATGTGAATATATGATAAAACCTACCATTGGGTGTAGTAGGCCCCTACTGACCCACATCTATGGTGCTTACAGCAATCGATAATGCCTATTTAAGGGCCTAACAACTGCCTAATCGGGTTAACAACTTTAAAATTAAGTTTTGTCTGTTTGAACAATGTTTGGCTGCACAGCATGAGATAGAACATCATTGTAACATCCCACTTGTTATGTCCAGCATCGCATTTTTTTTTATCCCGCATGGGGGCCAGCTTGTGAGTCTGGACATGATTTCATTCCTTCCCCTCATTTCGCCTGCTCACTGATACAGAAGCAAGCTCTCTGCAGTGGTACATCACAAGGTGCACACGTTTGGACCACCTGGTCTCCTCATAGCTGCCTACTTCATACTGTTCACTGCCAGGTCAATGCCCAGATTTGTCCAAAAGCCAAACAAATGAGGAAAATTCAGATCAGAGGGAGAGGCAGAGTCTGGGAGAAGCTGATATGGAAATGTGCATGCTCCAGCTTTTCAGAAATATTTAAGATGGTTGCACTTTTTGCCAGAAATGTAGTTTAAAGATGATAAACTACTACAAAGATAAGCATTGTCATATCAATGATGCAGGGAGTAAAATAAGCAATTTAAAGCGCATCATTTTTCAATTTGTACTCCAGAATGTCATCTGTACATTGTGAGCTTTGTATCTGTGTAAATATGTCTATGATTTCTAGGCTCACTGGTCAACAGGAGGACAGCCATTCAGACATACCACACACATGCTTTATAAGAGCACCTATGGGTGTGGCTGAAGTCCTGAGATGTGAGGTGGCCGACACCCTGAGCTGCCTGATGGTAACCGGCTCGGAGGAGCTGGTCAGCAGAGTGATCAGGGTCAAAGTTCAGGACGGAGCCTACGTCCACTTCCCCGTGACTGTGGTCGTGCCTTTCTGTGCACGTTACCGCGGCAACTATAGGGAAGTCACCGTGAAGATAGTTGATGGGGAGAAGAGGGCAAGCTACGTCACTCCTGTAACCACAGAGGGCACGTATGGAGGGCAGAGGGTAAAGTTATCTATTACTTAAAGTATATTTTAAAGACATTTATTTTACTGTCAGGGATGCCATCAACTAAAAATTTTTATTGTTTGTATTTATTTATTTTCATGACAGAATGGGCATGATTTCTGTAGATATTAGATTTTTAGTTTGTTTGTGTGCATTCAGGGTTAATTTTAATTGACACAATGATAACTGCAGTTTGCAAAAGGCACTTTAGAGGTCACTAACAGCTTGATTTAATCAGGGAACAACTGTAGAGATTATTGTATCGTCTGCATACAAACGTATCTTCGCTGGCTGGATGTGCCTTCCTATATTGTTTATACAAATGGAAAGCAGAACTGGTGCTAATATAGAGCCGTGTGGTTCACCTTTTGTGATATTTAAAACTTTTAATTTACAATGATCAACATAACTACTTCACATTCTGTCTGAAATATCATTTCTGAACCAACTTAGTGCACCTTTACTGCTTTCATCTCTCTAAAGATAACCAGACTCAAAGGCAAATCGCAAATCTTAAATCGATGAACGCAACAGTGGTGGAATGTAACCAAGTACATTTACAAGTACTGTACTTAAGTACAATTTGTAGGTACTTGTACTGTACTTAAGTATTTTCATTTACTACTACTTTATACTTCTACTCCACTACATCTCAGAGGGAAATATTGCACTTTTTACTACACTACATTTATTTGACAACTACTTACTTTTTACATAAAAAAACATATGATATGCGTTTGTGATATGATGCAGTAATGTTCAACTAACCTACCTAGTGGTACATCTAAATTGACTCCAAATTGAATAACTATAACATTGAAATGTATGTGTTAGTGATAAAAACAGAATATAATAAAAAAAACTTCAAAATGAGCCGTTCTGCATAATGAGTACTTTTACATTTGATACTTTCTATACATTTTGCTGATAATACTTCTGTTAAGAGCCATTCTGAATGCAGGACTTGTACTTGTAATGGAATATTTTTATACTGTGGTATTTGGACTTTAACTTAAGTAAAAGATGGGTACTTCTTCTACCACTGGAGAGCAATAACAACTGACACCGCTCTAATTGTACTGTGTCCTCACCTTAAGTCAAATTGGACTTCAGGGAGAATATTGCTTTCTGTTTATAAATGATTCACATACCAAAATAGATGACTTCATTTATGTCTTCATTAGGGCTCATTTGCAGAGGTGAAGGTGTACTCCCTGGGCTTGTTTGCAGTGGTTTCCTGTCTAAAAAGAGAAAATTACACAGTTCCCACAAAGGGTTTGTCACTCAAGCTACCCATGGACCCCCGACTCTGTCTGAACTACCTCCCAGGATCCTTCACTGCTCCAGTAATGGCACAAACCATGGTACGGAGAGAATGATTTGATTACCATCCATCTGCCTCCCACTTTACTTTCAACACAAGCATATTATAACACCAATCATATGTTTAATCCACTGATTTGTTATGCATTGTCGGCTTGTAAATTTGAGATTAAGAATTTTGAAATTGTTCCAAAAATGAAATAAAAACAGAGACACGGTAAGGGAAAGCGGGACATAACAAGCAAGCTAGAGAAGGACAAACACTGCTTATAATTCACAGACTTGAGTTTTCACAGATGTTTTCTGTGAGGTAGAAAAAAAGAACAGCTGCGGCCGATATTTGAATTGATTTCTGAGTCCAATCATCTGTGAACTAACTCCACCACAGCAGTTTGTTGCTTGATCTTACGTCAAAAACCAGCAGCTCCCCCTCTACACGGCTCTCTTTGATAAAACAGCATGCTGTCGGCGAAGCAAAAATGTGGAGAGAGAAAAACAATTTTCATATCACACAGTATCCCTGTCCAAACTCATGTTTAAATAATGCAGAACAGCTGTTTCCTCATCTGCCTCAGATCCAGCCGGTAGACGCCGTTCTGCTGGCTGCCGTCAAGTCCAGAAGCGATGCCTATCACTCGGTGGTGTCTACAAGTCCACTACTCTACCTCACCCACCCGTCCTCTCAACCCCTGAGAAGACCACTCAATCTCACACTTCCCTGTCCTCCGAACCCTGAAAAGAAGAGGCACACAAGGGGACAAGGGGAGGAGGAAGACCACCGAACTCGGCCTGTTAGTGCTTCTCCGCTATGGGATCAACCTGCCTCCCACACAAGGAGGTGAGTTAATGAATTGAAGTACATAATAATTTTTACGCCTTTTCATGCGACCTGGCTGAAATATCACCGATTGAAGTGATTGCCATACAATTTTGTACAGACATTCATTGTTCCAGGACCGCGTATCCTCATGACTTTGGTGATCCCCTGACTTTGACTTTAGCACCACTATGAGGTTGACTTTTGTGGTTTTGAGTGAAATATCTCAACAACCATTTGGATAGATTGCCATAGAATTATACAGACATTCATGTTCCCCCCAGGATGAATTGTAATACTTTGGTTTATGACTACATACCTGCAAATCTATTGAGGCTGTACTAGTTTTTAGTGTTAAAGCTAGGGTTGGTAATCTTGAGAAACTAGAGAAAGTAGCTGGCAGCACTAGCTCCAAAAGTCCCTAAATCTAGCGAGAAAGACGTCAAGTCGGCAACATTGACAGTCCGTCCCTTTAGCATTTTGAACGTAAACATATCATAATGAACATAAATAACAAACATGGCTATTTTTTAGTACTCAGAGCTTACAAGCTAGCAGCTTGCAGAAGACTCTGAAGGCCGAATGACGTGAATGGACGGGTTTATTGCAGTCCTGCGAGAGCCACAGATACCGTTTTTTTCTTCTTCTTCTTTTGTCAGAGCATTTGATTTATTGATTTCTGTCGGGACGGAATGAGAACAAATCAACAAATATAACAAAAATGTTTTTGAAGAAGATTACCAACCCTAGCTTTAATTAGTCAAATATTAGCATGCTAACACCCTAAACTTGGGAAAATGGTAAACATTAAACCGGTCAATTACAGCGTTCTACGGTCTGTTATTTCTTTATAGCAGACCGTTGCTATGTATAACAGACCGTTGCTATGGGCGCAGTTCTGTTGTTGGACTGTTGCGGACCGTTTTTGTGTCAAATTATTGATTTCTTAAGTAAGTAGCCGTGTAATAAGCGGGATAATGTACAGCTAGCGGGTCATTTGTGTGAAAGAATTTTGTTTTTAATGTTTCTGTCAGAGTCCTGGGTGCCTCTGTGAAGTGTAAGGAGATGACCAACGAGCTGCTGGTTGTTCTGGGTTCAAGAGACAAACAGTGGAGCGTCCTGGACAAAGTCACAGTCAGGAACCAGCAAAACGGACTGGTGTCCTTTGAGCTGATGGGGAACTTTGACAGGTTTGCACAAATAATGTCTTTTAAATTCACGTAAATTGAATTAGCTGCTGAGAATATATAGTATTGAGAATGAGAGGTTCAACTGTAAAGAGTCCTTTAAACTTAACACAATTGATCCAAAGGGATTTACAGGACAGCTGCTCAATGGAGCTAAGCAGAAATACATATTTCAAGAAAGATGCATATACAGTGTACAGTACTAGCCCACTAACACACACAGAATCAAATTAAGAGATTGTGAAAAGTGTGTTCAATTTGTTTCTAGTAAATACGAACAGATGGAGTGGATTGTCGGGTGTGTACGTCAGGTTTTTACTACAGTTTTATGGCAACAGGAGCTCAGATACATAGCACATATTTATGGTAAAGACCACATCGTGCTTTGTGGATAAATATTAGGATAGTAGATATGATTCTAAAGCTAACAAGTGGGCCACTGCAGGGAGGCAAGAGAAAAGCTAATATGGTTTTGTGATCTTGTTAGAAGCCTTGCTGCAGTGCTCTGGAGCCAGTTGGAAGCTGCAAAAAAGAGTTACAATAACTCATATATGAAAGCCTGGAAGGTTTTTCTCTGTGACTGCAGCACTCAGTGGATAAGTTTTAATACCTTCCAACCTAAATAGATCACAGCAAAAACTGCAATATGAGGCAGAAACGTCCATAGGAGGACTACGGACAGTGCAGACAAGCCCAGGGTCAGACTCGTAGGGTCATTTGTAGCATCATTTGTGTCAGATGATCCAGTACAGATTCGTCTGGTTTGTCCGCCCAGTAAAAGATAAATCTGAAAAACATACAATATTTGTATGAAAAGAGATTTAACAGGATCCTTCAAATACATTATTTGTGTTGTGATGCCAGACTCTTACCACATCTCCTCGTGCCCGTGCCTCGCTGCTAAAATTGATCAACCACTGGAGCTGATTTGAAGGATTGTACGCTTTCAGCTTGTTGTTGTTGTTTCCCATACGCAGGGTCAGAACGGGCCAGCTGCTCTCACCACAAATGAGGATGAAATAAATCCTGCATCTGACCACAGAAGAGGAAACTCTCTCAGGCACAGGGTTATTATAGTAAACTAAAACTAAAACTAAAACGAAAACGAAAATAAGGAGTGAAAAATATTTTTGGCAAACTGAAAAACTATATCATTTAAGAAAAACGAAACTGAAAAGATATTGCCTGGGTAAAAAAATAATAAAAATTAAATTAATTTCAGTTTTACTATTTTTAACCGATAAAAAGGAGAGCATGAATTTCCGTCAACTTTCGTAACATCTGAACACAGAAATTGAATTGACTTGACCTTCCGGGAGACGCCGCTATGTTGCAATCAGACACCAAAGTGGCGCTAAGATTAAACATTATGGCCATTCCTACACAGTTCTCTAACCATGAAAAAAAAAAAAAAAAAATGAAAAACTAAGTGAAAATTCAAGGTTATTATAACCTTGCTCAGGCATCACAGAATAATTCAAGTGAAAGCAAAAAACGTTTCCATTCGACTGTGTACCTTCTTGCTGAGATGCAGTTAGCAGGGTCCAGGTTTGTTTGCTTCTCAGGAAACCAGCCTAAAACCTTGAAATGATGAGTTCCTTGCAGTGTTGTTCTTGTCATATCAAGGAGGCTGTTGAAACTGGAGCACACACACAGAAGCCAGTAAACAATATTTGATGAAGAAAAGGAAATTTGCCAAAAAGACAAATTAATATGATTTGTTTATAATATTAGTGATGAGAAACTTTAACTCTCTTCAACACCTGTCAGTGAAAAACAGCCTTTTTAGTTTCCCTTTTGCTACAGAGTCAGCCTGCAAGATACAGAGAACAACATTAGTAATAATTACAATGAATGTACTCAAAACTATTATGTTTTCCCAAAAAAGTTTTGGAGGAATTCAATCTTAGGCGCAATTTAAAGGTGCAGTGTGAAGGATTTGGCGGCATCTAGTGGTGTGGTTGCAGATTGCAACCAACTGAATACCCCTCCGTTCACTCCTCCCTTTCCAAGAATGCGATAACGTGAGCGGCCGAGTGCAAAACCGTGGTATCGCGCCTCGCTCAGAGGCCATCCTTACTATAATAACACTACTTCAGGAGCAACGTAAGTCAGACGGCAGCCGGTGGTACCACGGTTTAGCACTCTGCGGCTCACGTTACTGCAGTTTCACAAGCGCGTCCGAGAACTACGGTGGCCTTCAGGTAACGTAAACATGCAAAAGTTTCTCTCTAGAGTTTGGTTTGTCTGTTCTGGGCTACTGTAGAAACATGGCAGACTCCGCTTCCTATGTATATATAAACGGATCATTTTAAGCTAACAAAAACACAATGATTCTCAATTTCAGGTGATTCCATTTCTGCTAATAGATCCCCTGAAATGTTACACACCATTCCTATAAAACAAGGGCATTTCAGTGTTTTAGCAAAAGAGAACAGTCACATAAGTATTTTGATGTTTTCCTATTAAGATTACAGTTGCAAAGAACAGTTCCATTTCACATACAACGTGTCTTCGGAGGCCCACGAGCCCGATGAGTGCGTTTGACAGGCGCAGCAGGTTAGCGGGGTTCTGGGCCGTCCTCACAGCCACGTCCACACACCGACCACCGGCAGTGACCGTCATCAGGAGTCCTCCAGCCACATAGAGGAGGTAGCAAACATTGCCCCTGGACACACAGAGAGAGAGAGAGAGAGAAACAGAACATTAGGGAGTGTGGATTTGCATATTTGAACAAAACAGTTCATTGTTTGAAGTGGATCCTTACTTGTGGACAAGTAGCTGTGGTGGAAACTTGAACATGAAGGGGTTTGAAACAAGAGGCCCCACAGGAACAATGCTAGAATAACAAATGTGCACATTTGCTCAGCACAAAAATTATACCACTTTAGAATAGTTTGAGATATTTCTACATCATATATTTGACCACTTTACCACTTGGTTTTTACTTCTACTTTCAGTGGAACTAGTATTGGTATTTCCTTTTTGTGGTGTTTAGTAAAAACAACCAAAAATGCCATTAAGAAAATGTCCTTATTTACCTCAAAGAAAATAAAAAGGCTTGTAAACATTATTTCATCTTAATTTTGTATCTATTTATTTAAATATACAAATGAGGTATTATTTAATTCTCACTTTTGGTGAATTTAGGAGAAATCTACAATCGCAAATAGTCAGTGTAGTGAAATAAACACCTAAACGTGTATTTTGAATGTTTCCTTTCCACTAGTCTGAAAGAAGACTTATTACGGAAGCCCACAATAACAGAAAAGCACTCAACAAACAGGACAGGACACATCCAGTAATACAAAAGCAGTACTTCACACACACACACACCATTTGAGTGTAGCAGTTTTAAAAGCATGAAAAATAGTCCTTTAGTTAAGTTGGTTCAATTAGCAACAGTGTTTTAATAATGTTTTCTTGACAGTCGTAGTTTGCTAATAATAGCTAATCCCTTTAACTATAATAACAGTTTGTACACTGACTTGGGAGAAAGATTTAACACAATCATCACAGCATTTTCTTCACTCAGTAGTGTTTAATCTAGAGTCAAATAAGAAGACATCATCTATAGAAGTACTCACCAGTTATGCAGCTTCTGTTTCACCTCTCCGGGGTTTTTTGCCTTTCTTTGTCTATATGGGAACCACACAACATGATAGCACTACAACTAACCAGACTTAGAAAGAGATTTTCTTTACATAAGGGGTTTAAGAACGGCAGTATGGATAAAGGGGCTAAAGATAAATGCTTTGAATTCCAGGCTTTAGCATTTCTATGTCAGAATTTAAGAAAAACGTTAAGTAATCTCTAAAGAAGTCTTGGATAGTAAGAAAATAAAGGTATCTGATTGCCTTTCTGTTTTGAGTTATTAGACCTAGTTGTAAATTGTGAACGGTTCCTTTAATAAGGATGGATTCTCATTATTTTTCTCCTGTGCTATAATTCTTTCTTATCTAAAACAGCTTCCCCAGGGAATAATATATGTGCAGTAGGTAAAATGAATTCTTTATTCCGTCTTAAGTATATTAAGTCTGTATTCAGGCCCACGATAACAGACTCATCTCTTCCCTCTACTCAGCAACAATCTAATCTCTCCGCTGAGCTCGACTTCTTAACTTTCCCTCCTGTCTCCGGCTGTCTATACCTCTCAGACTGCTGGTGGTTCGTCTCCTGTCTCCGCTGCAGCCCTGCCATCTCGCCTCCCTGGCAGAGGAGCTGGAGGAGTCGGCCTGCCGCCACGCGGTCACCGTCGTCCTCCAGCGTAGACGAGACGAGCCTCACGCCGTCCTGGTGGCCGCTCTGCCCAGCAGAGACCTCAGCTGGGAGCTGTCCAGACTGCGAGCCCGGGGCTACAGCGGCCTCCCGGAGACCTCGTCGGAGATCTCCATGTGTGAGGGAGACCAGCTTCTCCTTCGTTTCAGTGGCAACATCACCTCCACAGGTACGGTGTGAAGTCGAAAGCCAGTAGCTATAAAGTTGCATTCTGATAAAAAAAAAAAAACTGGAGGCTCTCCAGATGCAAAGATGGTTAGGTTTAGGAAAAGATCGTTGTTTGGGTTAAAAAAAATAGTACGGCAGTTACGTAACAAACGTATGCTAAAATAAGTCAATGTTGACTTCGGGTTTCACGAGGGTTTCCATCCATCGTCCCTGACCGCCACCCAAACAAGCTTTGTTGCTCTTTATACTACGTCACCTGACTTCTTCCTTTACTCCCATCATAATTATTGTGGCCACTAGAGGTGTTCTTCTTGTATTCGTATCACTGATCAATCATGTGAATAGATAACAACCTTCAGAACCTACTAGTAGGTGTAGCAGGCCCCTTCTAACCCATATCTACGAGGCTGATAACCGCTGATAACGCCCATTCAATCAGCTGATAACATTCAAAGTGGTTCCTGTCATAAGGAACTATTTACCTTGGCTACACACACCTGACACAACTTCCTGAGAAGCCTGGGTTCCAAAGTGCAAACATTTTACATTTGCATATTAAAAAAATTGGATTAAATATAGAATATATTGTATGCAAAGTTGTCATACATGAACCTGCACCCTGGCCTTCATATGGAGGCTAAAAGACAGTTTCACCAAAGAGTCAATCTATTAGCAGGTTCCTTTCGTCCATGTACAATAAAACAAACTCGTTTTAACTCAAAAACGTTTCACAGGATTTTTAAGTTCAGCAAAACACAAAAGTAACCCTAAAAGGTAGCTACGGCAACAACATAAGTAATAAAAGAGTTGATGATGTTGTTGGGCAAGTCAGAAGATGACATACCTACCTTGTAGGTCTAAACAGGTTTGTCTTCCTGCTGCTTGTCACCACATACCTGGATGCCACAGACCATAGAATAAAGTGAATTAATTACATGTTTGCACAGCCAGCATCTCAAGTATGTTTGCTCTGACGTCTTCCTTCCCACTTGAAGATGACACACTGACTGATTTCGCTTCAGTTGGTTGAAGTGAGAACATTTTGTTCGTCCATGTTTTACAACAGGAACTCAAAACGACCGACACGACGTCCCGCAAGAGCGAATCACTTTCCACACTCAGCAAAAGAATCACCTCTTGGTGCGTCTAACTGAAGTGGACCCTTTTGGGAACTACAGCTCCCCGCACTACAAGGGCACGGCCGTGTTTTATAAGGTCACCAGAGGTCAGCCGGAGTGGCGAGGCGACGGAGCGGTCCCGACGGACGCAAAGCTCCTGGGAGACCCCGTCTGTAAGCTGTCTCTGACTTTACCCAAGGTGCATAAAAACATCCACGGGGAATTCTATGTTATTCTTGGGATGAAAACGTTGACTTTCACAATAAAAGCATAATCCTAACATTTTATCCTGTTTCATTTCAGAAAGTGAGAACCATTAATCGGCCCATCGTGGCTAGAGTGAAGTTATGCACGGAGACAGGTGGGTGACATGTTTTGAGGTACTTGTACTTTACTTTTGTGAGTTTTACCATTTCCCACTCCTTTATACTTCAACTCCACTACATTTCAGAAGGAGATATTGTAATTTTTTTAGTTCTCTACATTTATCTGACAGCTATTGCTACTGGAAGTACCTTTGGCTAATAGTACTTGAGTAAAAGTAGTAATTAAACAACGTAAAACGTACCTAAAGTACCGAAATCTTTGGTTTTGATTGAACAATTTACTGCATTACACGTTTTTGCATTTCCCTACATTTGCCATATTATATATCTTTATTGATATTGTGAAAATTATCTTAACTATCGCCCGGCCCCACTTCCCAGATCTTTTTCAAATGTTCCTAAACAAATTGTAAGTGTTGAAAATATAAATGCATGACTTTACAGTGCACCAGTGCCTCCATCTTTCATCTCTTTCCCACCCACCAGATTCCCTGTCAGACTCTCTTCTTCTCTGGCTGTCCGGGGAGCTCTCAGAGGAGGAAGTGGCCCTTCTGGTGCTCGCACTGCGTCTCCGTCGAAGCGCCGCTCAGCTGGTGAAGCTCCGGACCGGGGACAGCCTGTCCACCCAGGCCTTCCACGTCCTGGCCATGTGGAGGAGGGGGCTGCCCGCTGCCACGCACCAACCCAAGGCCTCTCAGCTGGCTCACTGCTTAGCCAAGAGCGGCAGGCCGGACCTGGCCAGGGAGCTGCTGCTGCGACAGGCCGCGACCACCAGGCAGGGCTCACTGAGCCTAAAAAGTAGAAATCACACAGCTTTTTAATGGTTGCTTTTTTTAGTCAGAGCATGTGGGCCTGCCAAATTGCAGGGTTTTGTTTGATCCACAAGAGGTCAGCATTGGACTGTGAGATTCCGTGCTCTCGTCCAGAGCAGATTATGTCTATGAGGCATGACTGAGTCAACCGAGTAATATTTAGAAGCTGTTATCCAGTAAAAAAGAAGAAAAAAAACAAAAAAAAGAGAAATATCTGAAAAAAAACATTCAAATTTTGTATAGAAAATGTCCTTTTTCTGCTTTCCTGTCTCGTTCATTGTCTTATGACCCTTTACATTTTTTCTTTTGACCCCTTGGGGGGGTCCCAAACCCCCCAGGCTGGGAAGCAGCAGTGTGGGTAATATTTCTAAGCATCTCTCGTGACACATTTGAAGCAAAAATAGCTGCAGATCATGACGTAAGAGTGAGACATTCAGACAATCAAGGTCAAGTATTAGTATGCATATTTAGTCATTTTGCAATTAACAACTTACCTCATATTATGTGTTATAATGCAATAAATCTCTAGATACAAGCGGGGAGAATTACCTGCACACAGAGCTTGATTTAGAATTAAAAATAAAGGTAGTTAAGAGTTTTCTTTTATGTAGTGAAGATACCTAAACTGTGGCTGATATCTGAACACTGTCCCTGTATGTGTTGTCACACAAAACGTATGAGTTTTCTCAGGTTATTTTTACATTTAAACTCGAGCATTAATCTCTGGCAGTGCGTCCACATCCTGACTTTATTTTGTACTTTGTCTCCACAGACAGGAAGGTGATTTACACAACCAGTCAGCCATCTCTTCTCTGTGCGTAAACAAACGCTGACACTGAGCTGTGACCTCTTTTTAGCTCCCTGACACCGAGTCATCTTTAAGACCTGACAGTGTCTGTTGATGATAACCGATTGGATAAGAAAGCCTGGTTCCTCAGCATAATAAAGTACATTTATGGTTTTGGTATGAGTTGGAATAACAGGAACGATATATATATATACATGTATATGATTTGTCTCCTTGAATATTTTTATAGGTATGCCTTTAAAATAAAAAATGTGGATATGCATACAAATCCTCTGCTTATTTTTATGTGTGCAAACTCTAAAAATGTTCCTGTTCAGCCAGTTGAAAAAACATCTGACTGCAAGGTCCATTCTGTATTCTGTACTTTTGAGTAGTAAGTAAGCTAGTTACTACTACTAATTAGTAGCAAGTGGTTAGCAGTGGACAACCTCTAGGTCTGAAAAGTGAAGCCAACGTGGCAGTGGCTTAAACCTGCATTCCATCATGCAGGACGACTCCTCTGGTTGCAAAAAGAAGTTTGATTGTGTAGACGTCTATGAGAAAAGGAGCCAACTTCTAACTTGATTTATTACCTCAGTAAACATTGTAAACATGAGTTTATGGTCTCAATCGCTAGTTTCAAGTCTTCTTCAATACAGCATGATGTTCATTTAGTAAATTATGGTCCCATTTAGAGTCAAATAGACCATAAAGCAGGGGATGCTTTAAGGCGTGGCTACGTTGTGAATGACAGGTCGCTATACCACGGCGTTGTCCGGTCTGGGTGTTGTCTACATTTTGGTCTTACAACTTTAACCCTTTCACAGTGTGTTTTCAGTTCATGAAAGTTAATTGTAACATTTTGGTCGCCTAAAAATGTCTTATTCAGCGTTCGGTTGTACTTAGCTCCACCCTCTCGTGTTACTTCTGGTTGCAAACAACCAAGATGGCAACGGCCAAAATGCCAAACTCGAGGCTTCAAAATGGCAGTCCACAAACCAATGAGGGATGTCACGGTGACCACGTCCACTTCTTACAGTCTATGGTAGTTAGTTAGTAGTAGTAAGTAGTAGTAGGCCTAAGCCAGTTACTACCTACAGTAGTAAGCTAGTTAGTAATAACTGGTTAGTAAGTAGTAGTAGGTCTAAGTAAGCTAGTTACTACATACAGTAGTAAGCTAGTTAGTAATAAGTTGTAAGTAGTCAATGAAGTCTGCCAGCGACAGTTGTCATTTCAGCAAAGAAAATCTTCAGTTGCCGAGCAGAAATCAGAGGCCTGCTTTTGACTATTTCTCTCTAAAATCAAGGACCTATTGTTTCAAAAATTCTGATGGTAAATCTGCCACCGTTATCATTGTAAGCTGAATATGCGTAGTGCGAAAAGTAAAAGTAACCAAGAGGGGCAGGTCTTAGCAAAATGTCCATTGTAGATGTTAAAATGTCCTCTTTTTTTTCGCGCACTTTAAGGACTTCTTGTCCATGTTGATTTAAAAGTTGAGGTATCAAATATGGTCAAGACGTCCAGTAGAGCTACTAAATGAGCCTTGTGGGGGAAATTGAAACTTTGAACCTTTTAAATACTCTGGAAAAAAATAGAACATATATTTCATATTTTATTATTTTAACTGTGAGAACTCCATCTGATGAAGAAGATCGTAAGACGCAGCCACTAAATGGACCTTGAATTGAGATTGTTTTCTCAACTATCATGTTCCATGTAAAAAAATCCCATCCTCGGTTGATGTTTGGTTTGTATAGCGCTACTGTGAATCCCCTCTATAACTAAATTGTGGGCAGCGGAAGAAGAGTGCTCTGTCTTTTCTAATGACATTCGCCAGGGTTTTCTTTTTCATCTGTCTTCAGAGCCTCACGCTCCAGCTGTGTGACATTCTGCAGGCTCTGAGCTGAAGCAAGGGGGGGTAATGATAGATGCCATGTGACCAGGTGGGGGGTAGAAGACTCCCCGTGGAGACCACCCAGTGCCGCGAACGAGGGGGGGAGGGGGTGCGGTTAATGAAGTATGAAATGGTAACAGGTGGAGCTGATGGATTAAACAGGATGATCGCTCCTGCCTCCTTCTCTGTCACTCGCTGACAAAATCTCCTCTATTAACCTTTTCTCTTCCTTTCATTTCCTGCCCTTCTATTGTTCCTCAGCTCCACACACTTTGATGGAACTATTGCGCTCGTATTTCTCTTTCAAACCGCTTTACGTTCCTTCTTTGCTAGTATCGACCCACTTTTCTTCCTTCTCTCTCCCATCGGTGTGATTCTAAAAAGGACATGTGTGGCATCGCCAGCAGGTGAGTTTTGTGCCTCGAGTGTGTGCGCCAGAGGGGGGTATCATTAGTCTGGCGCAGGGCCATCAAATACACGCACACACACACATTGAGGGGCAATGCTCGAGGTAAATGTCACAGAGGGGGCTCCCACAGTGCTAGGAAATCGTCTCCCCTCTCATTTTGTCTCCCCTTCTACATTATTGAAAAGGCCACGCAGCAAGGCACTCTGGGAGGTCGCCCGTGGTCCAGTCGGGGAGGATATAGAGGGCTGATGAGGTGAAGAATTCCTATGGAGTGCGAGCATAAAGAGATTCTGATTAAAACCCTCGTCTGTTTCATCATTCATTTCATCATCCTCTTCTTCGTTCGGAGCGCTCTTGACTTTTTTTTTGCAGGAATCCTCCTCCGCTGCCTCGATCAGGAAACCGCTCTCACACTTCCAGCTGCCATGGTAAAACAGTCTGATGTGATTGAGATGCCGAAACAGCCATGGATGAACATATGCACTGTCACAGCTCATCCTGAGAGTTATCAGACCGTAGAATTCACATCTGGGTTGGAAATACAGACTTTCTTTTCTCTCACATTAAAAACCTGAGATATGTTGTTAAATTGGCTGTTAGCATAAAAAAAGTGGGGGAAAGTGGAAGACCAATTTATTTATGCGAGTCTGTCTGTTAGCTGTATGGCTGATTATTTTTGATTCGAGGCTGCTTTAATTACCTAGGCTCTTGTTTACTCATTTAGGCAATCATACACACCATACCGCCTCGCAGTAATTTAAATCTAAGCACAGCCGAATCTTCGTAAAGATTAAATGTTAAGATGATGAAAAAAGAGCAGATCATGATGTTTATTGGTTGCAGTCTCTGAGCAACACAGCCAAATTTATGATTATGAAAAGGGCCTCACATGATCTTAAGTCATCACATTACCTTCTGTTCTTCCAAAGTGACTGAAATCTCAAAGGAATAGTTCAACGTCTTGGGGAAAAACAAGAGTTTGCAAGAGTTATCTGATCTGAACCCGAGTGATGCTTTGTTGTTGGACTTCTGTGCTAGTCATGGATTGGCCATAACAAACACCATGTTTGAGCATAGGGCGGTTCATAAGTGTACTGGGTACCACCAGAACACCCTCGGCCAAGGATCGATGATCGACTTTGTGGTCGAGTCATCAGATCTTCGGCTGCATGTCTTAGACACTCGGGTGAAGAGAGGAGCAGAGCTTTCAAGTGATCCCCACCTGGTGGTGAGTTGGATCAGATAGCAGGGGACGCTGCCGGATAGACCTGGTATACCCAGACGTGTAGTGAGGGTGAACTGGGAACGTCTGGCTGAGGCCCATGTCTGCGAGGTCTTCCCCACCTTCGGAAGAATTTTTCGTGCATCCCGGGGAGGCTCGGGACATGGAATCCGAGTGTGGAAGCAGCTGCTAGGAGTTGTGGTTGCCCTTTGTGGTGGCAACCTAAGAACTAGCTGGTGGACACCAGCAGTGAAGGAGACTGAAGAAGAAGGCCTGAAGACTGTCTGGTTTAGGGACCTCAGAATTGGACGTCTGTGCTTTGCAGACGATGTGGCACTGTTGGCTCCAACAGACAATGACCTCCAGCACGCACTGGGGCGGTTTGCAGCCGAGTGTGAAGCAGTCAGGGTGCCAGAAGACGGTTGATTGCATCCTCTGGGTTGGGAGTGAGTCACTGCCCCCAAACAAGGGAGCTGAAGTATCTTGGAGTCCTGTTCACGAGTGAGGGGTAAAATAGAGCGTGAGATGGACAGGCATGGTTTGGTGCGGCATCAGCAGTGATGCAGGGGTTCTATTGAACTGTTGTGGTGAAGAGGAAGCTGAACCGGAAGGCAAAGCTATTGATTTACCAGTCCGTCTACGTTCCGACCCTCACCTATGGTCATGAGCTTTGGGAACCGAAAGAATGAGATCACGGATACATGTGGCCGGAATGAGCTTGCTTCGTAGGGTGGCTGGGCTCAGCTTTAGAGATAGGTTGATGAGCTCAGACATCCGGAGGGAGCTCGGAGTAGAACTGCTGCTCCTTCGTGTCGAAAGCTGATCAGGATGACTCCTGGACGCCTCCCTTTGCAGGTTTTTTGAGAGTGGTATTGATCTTCTCATATGTTGTGTCAACAAATCTGTTAGAATTGACATACAAAATGTACTCAGGAAAATACTTGTTTTAGAGCACCGTAAGGTCCTCTGGGTGATCCGGGTCACTGTGCGGCCCTGAACCCAGTGATGAGTGAAAAATAGAGACAGCTCCGGTGTGGCTGCCCATTCATACAAAAACAAGGATGGATCAAGTCTCTGGGGTGATTCTCTGACTCACAACTGGGCCTGACTCCAGCCCTCTGTGTGTGTGAGTGTGGGATGGGAAGGGGAAATTGACAGAGAGAGAGAGACCTCTCAGGTGTTCTACTCAGTGGTCCGTGACAAACTCTTCATTTGTCCCTCATCTCAGTGGCAGACAGGGCAGCTGGGCATCCGTGGCCTGAAAGGCCCCCAATTCTCTTCGTGAAAAGCAGACCCTGAATCACACTCATGACTGCTTTGTGAAAAGGGGTCGCTCATATTGAGCCACAGCAAATTATCACCTGCCTCTGCAGTTCCCCTCTGATACAGAGCTTTATAGTGTCTTTCATCTCATTGTTTTGGTTATACGGATGCAACTTTGGGCAGCAGCAGGAAGGTATTTTCAATGGAAAAACCTCTAAAAACCAGCTGTACACTACAGCTGCCCAGCACCAAATAGCAGACAAAGTTAACAACTAGTTTGTGAACATAGAGGAGCATTTAGCAGAAAAAGAACCAGATATTTCTCTCAGGAGTTGGTGGAAACCAAAACAGAGCTAAAAGTGTTATTAGACATTTATCAGGTCTCCAGAAACAGGACAATGCTAATGTTCCTCACTTCCTCTGTGGCCTCTGGATGTGTAGTTTGCTGACAAGTTTGCCATGTCAACTTAAAAAGGCAATAATATGTGTATTGTGCTTGTTTTTGCTGCATATCACAACAGAGACTAAATGGGGCTATGCATTAGAACTTGGGACCAAGATATAAAGGACATTGCTGGCTTGTTGAATGCAGTTTTTGAAGATAAGCCAGTGTTTTTCCAAGGGAATTTAGGGTCTCTGATTGGCCACTGCGCCAAAATGTTTGATCCAAATTCAAGCTGGGCTGCTGTCGACTTTGTTTTTGATAAGGTGCTGGCAATGCTGGCAGCTTCATTCATATAAACTTAAAACACATTTTGTGCTGTGGTTCAAAATCCTGCAGCAGTGTGCAGCCGATGTGTAGCGTCCTTTTTGCATTGGTCCATGTTTTTAAAGTGTCCATCCATGTGCGCACACACGCTCACAAAGACATAATCGCACGAATGCTATTCCGGCAACATACGTGTCCTCGCCGACCCTTTTTCTGATGGAATTAAATTGGTTTTGTTTACTCTGGAAATCCTTCAAGATTGTGTGAGATGTTGTGAAATGGAGCAGGAGAAAAGAGGTGAAAAGAGGTTGGGATGATGGAGAGAGAAAACGGAGGGAGCTGCAGTAGGGGTGAAGAGGTGCAAGAGGAGTGATGGACGACCGAATAAACAGGAGAGAAGGGATGAGAAAAAGGAGCAGAGCGGACGAGAAGGTGCGATGTGATGGGAGAGGGTGGGGGGTGAGATAAGGTGTAGCAACAGTGTGTCCACTGGTGTGTGAAACCGCCCTGACATCTGTTTGTGTGTGTGTGTGTGTATGCAAGCGTGATCGCAAGGCATGGAGAGTCGTGGCTCGATTTCTCCGTCACACACAAACACTTTTGGTTTGGCAGAGAGGATCCTTTCAGGGTCGGAAGGTCACAAAGAGTGCATGGCTCGGCCTCCCATGACAGTTATGTTTCACACACGAAGAGCACTGTGCACCCATAACAAACACACATGATGCTTCCACTTCAACTACAGAATGCCTGCAAGCCAACTACTATTATCTTAGGTCAGTTTGTAACTAGGGGGGTGTAAGAAAATAAAGAAAAAATTGAATATTACGATCGGTTTTGGGATATTGTATTGATTCTCAAAAAACACTTTTTAATTTTAATTAACAGGTTACATGCAACGATTAACTCAGTCAGTGCTTTATTTCATTTGCAAAGAGATGCACCCTCTCAGTGTATGTGCCCTCTCAAAGTAGTGCCATGATGTTGGATGTTACAGGGACTTTGAATGCAAATTCAGATCCCACTGTTTCTGATTGCATAAAAACTGTTTTTTACTCAGATTTTATGCATGTGTTGGCGTGTTATTTAAAAAAATATATATTTAAAAAATCTTAATATATCGCCTTGTTTACTGTAACGCAATATATCGCAATATATTTAATCGTAACCCCTGTATCATGATACCTATTGTATCGCCAGATTCTTGCAGATTCACAGCCGTATTTGTAACTCAGTTTATAAATTCTTTATCATTCATCGAGCAAGAAAACTATTGTCGTTTTTACCGAAAGCTTGAGGTATTTTCTTGCATTGTCCCAAAGACTGCCTATTCTGCAATATGACATTTATTGAATAATTTACAGAATTTCCTACATTTCTTGAGTTTCCTGCTCTAAAAGGCTTCATATCTGTTTACATCGCTAAAAGCCAAGGATGGACACTCGAGCTGTGGCAACCTGTACCTGCATAGCACATAAATAGACTTGAAGAATTGATTTGCAACTCATTGTGATTATCTTACTAAAGTCAAAGATTGCTTAGACACTGCTAACATCGTCACACAAGTTTTTCCAAAACCTTCCTTACTCTTTGACAGTATTCCTCTGCCATCCACATGTGTGTGGCATGAATGTTTTAAAACACACAGCTCGTTCTGTTGGCCATGAAATGTCTTTCACAGGATCTACACTATGTTTATACTGTATGTTGAAATAATTTAGGCTTATGGATTCATGGACTTCGAAGGCCACAGGCTCAGGGATGATTCTAGGATTTTTTTAAGTAGAAGATTTGGTCCATCGAAGTAAAAATGGGCCCATAATAACTCAAGAAATATGTTCATTTTTCAGTATGCGCCCTTCCTACCACCACTGGTAATGAGGACCTCACCTGCTTCATATGACTCACTTGCACCATCCATTATGAAATGTCAATGTTTTGCCACTGCTAGGGTTTACAACAATTTATCCTGTGTCATAAATAAATAATTCTACAATTACTCTGTATCATCATGTTGCCGTGGGAACATTGAAACTTGAGTTGTTATGCACAGACCGACCTAAGAATATCCCAGAGGTGAAAATGTAACGCACTAAATCCCAAAGATAAGTCAGGAGTTATTTAACAATTTAAAAATATAGATATAAATGGAAATTCTAGTAGTCTTTAGGACACCACAGACAGTTTTTTCTTATACTCCAAGAGCTAAATTGCTGCTTTTTTTTTTTTTGCTTGGAAGCTGTTAACACAACACTGACATATAAGTTGATATTGCGAATTTGCATATTTATTTACACACCTAGCAGACGAAGAGCAACATTATCATCCCATTGATGATAGCTGTGAGAGTTAACCAAATCATTTAAATTTCAGGCCTTAAAACTGAAACAACAAGCTAAAAGATGCTTAAACGCTCTGAAGGGCTGAGAGGAACTGCAGAGTCAGGTGATAATTCTACTTTGTCACTATGATTGACCCCTTTCACATCTTCATTGGATCCATTCTTTAATTATTTATGAATAAATAAATAACTATAAATCAGTTTGAATGTTATCAGCCCATAGAATAAGCGTTATCAGCGGTTATCAGTCTCATAGATATGGGTTAGAAAGGGCCTGCTTCACCTACTAGTAGGTTCAGAAGGCCGTTATCATCTATTCACATGGCTGATTACTGATACGAATACAAGAAGACGACGCCGACCACTAGTGGCCGTAGTAATTATGACAGGAACAAAGGAGGAAGTCAGGTGGCGTAGTGTAAAGAGCAACAAAGCTTGTTTGGGGTGGCGGTCGGGGGCGATGGAAGGGACAAACAAACACAGGACGTTCACCCAGGAGACCTGTCTGAAACCAAAAGTCAGCATTGAATTATTTTACCATACTTTTGTGATGTAACTTACGTACATCACTAACGCCACTTATCCTCTGTCAGTTAAATAACAAACATACCCCAATTATTTTAACCCAAACCACAATCTTTTCCTAACCAAGTAGTTATGTAGCCTAAAACTAAAGTTGTTTCGTTTCAATTCACAATGTTAATCTTCACTTTCACAACGTGGTAGGTGCAGATTGGCCCGTCTGAAGCATTAGAATGGTAACCACCGATAACACCCATTCATATTGCAAATGACCGCTAGATACTTGATTAAAATACATTCTTAAAAAACAGAAATGAAATGAAATGGAGGAAACTGCACACAAAAATCAGATTGGAAAGCCTCAGAGTGAGAGTAGATGATAGTTGTTGTTTTTTTCAGCATGGAGGTCTCACAAGTCCCTCTAATGTTTAACAACCAGCTGCCATCTCTTACTAATTCCACCCATCCTCTTTTGATGCCGCAATGCAGATGATCCTCGCAGCTGAGAAGGTCTAATTTCCTCCAACATGAGGTCCAAAAATATTGGTTTTCTAAAGAGCTTCTTTCAGTCGGGATCATATTGTTACAACTTAATTTTGGTCTTAATCTCAAATTTTTCCCGTTCATTTTAGATTTTCATAAATGTAAATACACTGCAGTTATTGCTTCGGTCAGCATACAGTATAGACATGCACATTCACATCTCAAATCATTTAAGTGTATTGTGTAAGCAGACAGTATGTTTACTGTTATTGTGGAGCTGACCCTGGCGGCACTACGCACCATGATGCACAACCTACTGTGACAGGAGAGAAACGAGAAAATAACAAAAGATGAGAACGCAATCACAATGTGAGACAAACATGTCACACTTCTCTCAGCAGACAATGATTCACTGTTTTTTTTATTTTTTTTATATATATATATTTTTACTCAAACGACTGGAGGCAATAATGTGGCTTCCTGGTTACAATGCAATATATCCAAACATCAACGTGGGTTTGACCATGAAGAGCTATATTCTCATTGAACTGCAAAATGGGACCGCAATATTTGAATACACAAGCAATATTTAGGTAAATATTATACGAACAGTTGTATGAGGATATGTTGATTTTTTTACAAGCAGTACATTTGAACACAATTATAGCTGAAGTACGCCAGATTGGAGCAAATATGATTAAAAAAAGTTATTTTTATAAAACGGTCGCTATATCGTGAAAGTTGTACATGAAACAGGTAACCTGAAAAAAATCATGTGCCTCTGTGTCCTCCGGTGCTCCTAACGGCATCTGAAAGATTTCACAGACCGGAGGAAAACAAGCAGTAAGAGCTGATCTGAGGTCCGCTGTCCAGCTGCCGTCTATGAGTGCCGGCTGTCAATCACTCGCGAACTCCGACCAAATGGTCAAACTAGGCAGTGCTGATCAAATATGACGCCGCCGCCATTGTGAAATCTGGTGAAGGAACGCCAAGCTCTGGTCACATGACTGGAGAACAGCCAATAGGAACGCTCTCTCATTGAAATGACCTGTGATTGGTCAAAGTCTCCCGTCACGGGCTAGATTTTCTAAAGCCTGAAAACAGAGCCATGATGAGGTGCAGAAGTCTAGTTATCTCTCAGAACACTTGAATTACAATATGCTGAAAGGTTATTATGGAATTGTTGCCCAATGATGCCAAAAATATCCTGCCTACTGCCACTTTAAGACTGCTTTGTCGAGGCACAGTATGAACTGAAGGACCCTCGCCTCGTCTCAAATTCAGCCGTGAAGACAGAAAGACGCATGACAACAAAAGGGAAATAACTATACACAGTATTTCACTCCAAACTATGGAACTCCTCCACCAAAGTCAGTGTAACCTCACACAGTCAATAGGCTGCCTGTCATACGAGTTTGACATTCAATGCACAGGAGGACAGGAGGGGAAAGGAAATGTTCTCCAACTTACAAGTCCCCAAAAGTTGCTGTCCTTTGCCCCTTGGCTTGAGTTCAGTGTCTCTTTGCAGTTCACTATTTCCATGTCCTCTCCATTTGGTTTGGAAAATGCCTCCTGCAACGAGACAGATACAGTGTTAGTGTCAACGGGAAGAAAGGGGTTTGTGATGAAATTGACAATGCCCTCCAGGTCTATAAGAAATCCCAATAGTTCTTTGTGCTACAACGCTTTGCCAACCAACAGACTTACAGACAGGAGCAAGCCATTGTTAGCCGCGTCACAAAGACCAAAAGTTAAATAAAAAAAAAAAAATGTTATCATTATTTTCCCCCTAAAACTTTGCTATCTACTTTGAGTTTCACAAAGATCGACGGGTTGAGTCCTGCTCTGTATCGAAGTAGAGTGTTATGCAGCCAATAATATTTCAGCACCATCCTGGGTTCATCCCGGGTTCACTTTGCCCAGGGCACTGGTTTCATATAGCCATTTACATTACATGAGCATCTTGTTAGTCTCTCCGTTGAAAAGCAACAGTCTGTCTGGCTGGCTGGCCTCTCCCTGGCCTCTGATCTTTACCCGTTGGCCGTCGCTCAGCACAGCGGCTGCAAAGAGAGATGAAACCAGCCTGCGAGTATTCACAGTGAGTTTGGCTGATAGACACATGGATCTACTATTTTGTCTGCACGAGAACCAGTTATGTCTGCCAGGGTTGCATTTTATAGAGAACAAGTGTACGCTTCAAGCGTAAGATTTGAAAGTTTCTGACTTTTCTCAGTATAATGTTAAAACAAAGAGGAAAAGTTTCCAAAAAAGGAGAAAACTGAGGAAGAGCAAATGAGGATACAGAAAGACAACATAGGTGTCGTATACACAAAGAAGAATTAGCAGTAATAGCATCAAAATATGATGAAGCAAAATGAAAATGTACAGTTCACACATACAAAATGAAGGGAAAAGTTTGACATTTTTGTACATGACCACATGGGCGTTTTCGGCTGCACTTGATCGGACGAACAATTTCACTTGTGGTTCTGCTGCTCCCAGTTTTCATACCGAAACCAACATGGCGGCTCACTTGGAAACTTTTTTCTTGTATATCACAAAAATATTTCACCAAAACGTGTTTCTGAAAACATGTTAGGTGAAAAATAAGCCATGCAGTTGCTCAATCTGTCTTCATTTTAGATCGACATCGGTTACTTTAAAAGTTTTTCTGGCGGCGAGTCGCACAGGCTGCCCCTGATTTGCATAAAGTAGCCTCGACCTCAACTTTATGCAAATGAGGAGCGGGCCAACGTCACGGTTTGTCGCTTGAAATGCAACGCTACGCTACCAGAATGCATTGCACTGCTGCTTGAGACGATGAATGGGAAGATTGGAAAAGACGGATCCTGTGGAAACGTACCATTAGATGAGAAGATTGATACCGAAAATTATGCCTAACTGTTATGGTTATGGTGATGGTAACTGGCCTCGTGCTCATAACGGTAAAGTAATTTATGTACTCTGTTACTTTGTGTGTGCTCGCGCATGGTGCGTGAGCGTTAGTGTATCAATGTGTGTGTGTGTGTGTGTTTGACTAAATGCCACAGTTGAGATGTTAACAGCTGCGGGCTACCGCACAGCGAGCACAGTAGTAGTAGTAACAGTAAATATTCACATCATAATCATCTTAATGAGCAGTGGCACCAGAGCAATTTGGAAGCGCTGTAAGGTCTCTTCCTCCTCCTGTCTGATTATCCAACTCTTTTTCATACAGTTTTTTTTTTTGTGTGCGTGTCCCCTATTCCCTGTCCCTGCCAAATCCCAAAGCTGTCATATCTCTTCTCTTAAGAGCATCAAAGTGGTCGCACAGGCCTTTCAATTTGTGGAAATGATGTGCAAGTACCCGCGGACAGACAGACACACGCACATACACACATCTAGCCTGACGATCAGAGAGTAAATATGACAGGAAATGAGGCATGTTGTGTTATTTCAAGGTCACCAGCGACCACATTAACATAATCTTGAGCCCCTGTGTGTTTTGTCTGTGTATCCATGCATGTGTTTACATACTCAGTACAGATTAGGGCTGGATTTCTTTCATTTCCAAATCGGGATCATGTCCCCAAGATCCCAAATTTAGAGGAACATTTTCAGATTTATCATAGAGATTTATTTGACTGGTTGACTGTTGGCGTTGGGGTTTCAACAATTTTTGCATTCGTTTGACACTTCTCGGCCACCGTACCTTTCCGCTCTACACCAAAATTAACATTCAATATCCTCTTTAAGTGCTTCACTTCCCCCACCGGAGCAATACAGGACACTTCCATGAAGCTACACACCGTGGAATCACCTCACTAGAAGAACAGAGTAATTCTTGAGCTTCACAGCCTTGAGTCACTAATAGTTCTGAACACTTAAAACTGCAGAGATTTTCCAAGAAAATGAACCCGGCACCCTTCAGAAATGTCCCCATTATGGCTCCGGTAGTGTACTCAGTAACCCCCACAATCTCTCAATTAAAAACCCTCTTACTGTCCAAGTCTCCCTCGGTTGTAAATGGAACCGCTCCAAAAAAACAGTCTAATATCATCTCCCTCCTAAGCAGAGTACAAACAAAATACAGCAAACCCCCAGACATAATTGATGGTAATTAAATGAGAAATACTGTATGTGTGTGTCTCACTGATGTGAAGCCATAAATAGTCCAGTGAAAGAGTTAAAGGGATCTCTTCCTGAATTCAGCCAGACGGATGATCAAATTTAACTGGCTTGATTGAGAAAAGTCATGTCTGTTTAGTGTCTCCTATAAGCACAGACATATGCTCCCTCATCTGCAATTGGCAGGGGTTACTATCCTGTGTGTGTGTGTGTGTGTGTGTGTGTGTGCATTTGCATATGAGTGTGTGTGTCAATATATGTAGTCGAAGGGGGGGCATCTTTGCTCATGTGCACCGAACAGTACTTGCAAATATCGCATTTGTAATCACACATTTGTGCATATTTGAGTGTGATCTGGGCTATTTGAGAGTTTGTGCGTGCGTACGAGACACGGATAGGAAGAAAAGAGTGTGTTTCTGTGTGTGTGTGCGTGTGTGTGTGTGTGTGTGTGTGTGTGTGTGCGTATGTGTGTGTGTGCCTGAGTTCTGCCAGCACCATTTGGCATTTCTCAAACAGCTGTCAGCTTCAGCCAAAGTGTTTCAGCTGACTGATCCTTAAACTGGGCCAATAAGTTCCCACACAAAACCCCACATTCCCCGCGCATGGACACTTTGGGTATATTGCTGCATCTATCTCAACACATCACTCTCCATCCTGCCATCCATTACTCTCTCTAACCATCCACTCTTTCCCCACTCTATTCCATACACTTTTTCTACCTTTCTTTCGGCTCCCACTTTGTATTTTTGCTCTTAGGCTGCGACGGTTATATGAAATATTTCCCTCGAAACTGATGCTGTAGGCCTATAAACTTCAATTTATAATCCTTAAAGGTGCTCTATACGATATCCAGAGCATTAATATAGCAGCAAACAACTATTTGCTGTGTAAAGATATAGAGGAGTAACGTCTACCTGAGCAGAGAGTGAAGTCGCTCTCCCTCTGTGTCTGTTGTAATCGGAGATTCTCTGTGCTTTCGTGCATGTGAGCTTGCCCCACTGGCTAGCTCATATGGCGGTTACAGCTGATAACACCGTCTCCATCGACGGCGTCGTCACGGAAGCGTAGCAACCCACCTTCCGGTTCCCCCCCCAGGTTAACACTGTTAGCTCTGTCAGCAGTGTAGCCTCTGTTTTCTCAGTTAGCGGTGTTAGATGAGCCGTGTGGAGGCAATAGAAATACTCCCAATCTCGCATTTAGACTTTCATGACATCAAATCCAGTTTTTGATACTATTTATGTGCAGCATCTTCAGCGATAGAAATCCAATGTATCCTATTACCTTTGCAGTTTTACATTGTTAGTGGTGGAGTCCGCCATTCCTGCACTGGGTTCAAATTGCCTTCACACACACACACGAGGGATTCACAGGAAACTAAGCATGCATATAATCCAGAGTTACTGTTTTTCATTGTTTAGCAGCTAAAGAACCAGATATTTCCCTTAAGAATTGGTAGGGACATAAACTGTGCAACTGTTTGCTAACAAGTTCACCTTATCTTAAAAGTAGGGCTGTCAACGTGATAATAACGCATTAACGCTAATTCGTTTTAACGCCACTAATTTCTTTAACTCATTAACGCAACTTGTGATTTTTAAGGTTTTAGCGGGCTCAGTTTTAACTTAAGGAATCCATCGGCACCAACTACATGTCATACTAGCTTGTCGCTAAGGAGGTTAAATAACGCTCCAAACTTACGCTAAATTCGGCGAGGAAAAACTGGCACGGACATTTTCAAAGGGGTCCCTTGACCTCTGACCTCAAGATATATGAATGAAAATGGGTTCTATGGGTACCCACGAGTCTCCCCTTTACAGACATGCCCACTTTATGATAATCACAGGCAGTTTGGGGCAAGTCATAGTCAAGTCAGCACACTGACATATTTCCAATAATAAATATATACATATGTTTGCATACAGCAAGCATATTTATCCATTCCCATGTTGATAAGACTATTAAATATTAGACAAATCTCCATTTAAGGTACATTTCAAACAGATGAAAAATATGCGATTCATTTGCAATTAATGGCGATGGACAATCAGGCGCTTAATAGATATTTTAATCGATTGACAGCCTCAAAAGGTGATGATGTGTCAATGCTGTGTAAGCAACCCCAAAAAAAATCATTTATTACAACTTTAATGTGGAGCCAAAAAAAAATGAAGGATTGTGTTTAAAATTCATATTTTATGAACCAATTTGTCTTGTCTGTGATGTGTTTTTTCCATGTCCAGTATGTGTAACTGTATGAATGAAACCAGTGTCAGAGTCTACACATACAGTACATATGACCGCGCATTTGAGAATGTGCGTTTGTTTGTGCGTGTGTGTGTGTGTGTGTGTGTGTGTGTGTGTGTGTGTGTGTGTGTCGTGCCGGAGGCGAGAAGCATGACGGAGCTGAACCATACAGCATCTCCTCCGGTCCCACCCCCTGCCCTCCAACTACCCCCCAAGGACGGCCAGCCCATTACAGTAATTAACTAGAGAGGGAAGAGAGAGGGGGTTGATGGGATGGAAAGAAAGAAAGAAAGAAAGAAAGGAAGAGGGCTGGGATAGAGAAGGAGGTATGAGAGATAGAGAAAGTGGTTATGAGTGAGAGAGGAAAGAGAGATGGAGGTAAGGTTTTGGGAGGGAGGGAGGAACAGGAGGGGGGGGGCTTTTTTCTGCAGAGGCAGCAAGTGGGTGGGGGCCGTTGCCTTCCTGCCTGCTGTTAATCCCTGAGTGACTTTCACTGCGTACAGTAAGCAGTGCAGCGCAGGCCAGAGCCCCCGCAAATTAATCTAGCAAAGAGCCTGGGATGTGGCCGCGCTGAACCCCCCGCTTTACAACTCCCCCCCCCTCCATCCCTCTGCTAAAAGACTTGGGAGGAAAAGGAAGGAAGAGAGAAAGAGTGGGGAGAAAGAGAGAGAGAGAGGGAGATAAGCTGCTGCTGTATTGTCCAGTGAGCTTGAGAAAAAACGTGGAGGATATAGAAGGCAAAAGGGACAAATGAGGCGGAGGAGGGAATGACAGGAGGTGGTGAGTAAGGAAGGAAGGAGGGGAGAGAGAGAGAGAGAGAGAGATAAGGAAGACTATTTAAAGCGCAGCAAAGGATGACCGTGTGCCCTCGCTCCAGTGACATCACTCAGGGACACGGTGATGTCACCGACTGTGCTTTTTCTGCCTCTGCAATCATGATGTCATTTTCCTCCAGCTTTAGCCTTTAACAGCATAACAAAAAGGTCCCGCGTGACTCATTTCTTGTGATTTTTGCTCGATAATCTTTTCCATATAAACGTTGTTGAAGTTCATATTATAATTCTTAAAAGGAATAGTTCACCATTATTTACAGTATTGTCTTTCTAAGAGTGAGATACTGTAGATGTCAGTTCAGTGTTCTGTTATTTCTTCTTTTGGCTATACGCCAAATATATGTACATTTATATATCAAAATTAATTTCTTCTATGCCTGTAAAACATAAAAAATATTGTTGATGACTCATCTTGAACTTGGTGTCCTCCAAATACATTTATCCAATAAAATGTGATTTGGGGCAACTAGCTAAACCATCCATCATGTAATACAGCTCTTGGCCATTCGTTTGTGGGTCGTTGTAAATAGCAGAGCAATATCATGGGTCAAAAATGTCTGCAAATACATCACATTTACGAAATATATGACGCTCCAAATTTCTGTTTCACAGTGACTTTAAACCTGCATTGATAGCATTTTTGACCACTAGGGGGCAGCACAACAGGCTGTAACATTGGCAGTTAGTAAACAGTTGCCTATTTAGGAGACACATCCAGCAACACATTAGCATTAATCCACAGTCATGTTTGTGTCCACCTGCAACCTATTCTCATACAACGGTTCATATGATATCTAACTAAAAGTTATTCCTCATTTTGTGCATGTTTTCCTACTAAAGTCCAGTGTCAATTTCTGCTCCAGTTTAGGCAACTAAACTACTTATTTAGGAAAAGTGGTTAAGTTACGCGACACCGGAAATGGTGCAACTTACGTGCTGAAGTTATGTGACAAAAACGACTTAGTAAGGTTTAGGAAAAGATTGTGGTTTGGGATAAAAAAAAAAAACACAGGAACTTGTCGTAACTTACGGAAGTTACGTGACAAATCGCTGACTTCTGGTTTCAAACGGGACAAAAACACCAGTCTCCTGGGCAAAAGTTTGGTTGTTTTTTTTACGCTCTTTATACTTCCTGGCTCACAATTCAGCAACAAAATACATACAAACTGATTTCGTGGGATATATACGAATTTCATGATATTTGCTTTTCGTAGGTATAGCAATGAATGGTGTATGAGAACAGCCTGCTACCTGATGAATGTTAATCCAGTATTCACTCCTTGTTTTAGCTCTATTTTGGTCTCCACCAACTCCCGAGGGAAATATGTGGCTCTTTAGCAGCTAAATGCTCCACTATGTTCACCAGCTAGTTGCTAACTTTGTTTGGGTGCTGGGCAGGTAGCATTCAGAGGGTTCATCAGAGCTTTTTCCATTGAAAACAGCAGTTGCCAGCTGGAAACAATGTGAATTTGAGTGTTGAGACTGAACCAAAGCAGTAAAAGTTGTGGGCCTTAAAACCAAAACAAGGAGCTGAAAGACGCTGAAACGCTCCTTAAAGCTGAGGGGAACCACAGACTTGTGGATAATTCTCTAGACGGACGGACAGAAGGGCGGACAGATATAGAATGAATCTTGCGTGGATGAATTTCACGTTGCATTTCATTCGAAATTTGAATATACAATTTCTGTTGTTGTACAATGTTGCCATATGGCAATATGGCAATAAAAAAGTACCCTCTCTCCAAAAAAAAAAAAAAATAATAGGCAGCAAGTTTAGTCTAGTCTAAGCTCCTGTAGTTAACATGATGCATGCGCTCCAAATTTAAATGGACAATTTTAATCAGTTGCAATGCCAACGAGGACCAGCTGTTGTGGGAAAATCTGGATTCTTATAGAAATAACCATTTGATTATTATTTTGTTAACTGGGGTGCATCTCATTTACATCGTGTACTTGAATCACAATGAGTCTGAATCTGGCTCATGACCTTCATCAGATCCCATCCTCTCGCACATCTGTTTTTTCACTGTAGAACAGAGCACTTCACGTGCAAAAATCTACAAAAAAAAGAGACTGTGGCGCATACTGGCCTCGATGAAACTAAAAGCTTTGTACGGTGCGATGGCCGCTGCCACAAGGTTGCATCTTTAGAGGAATGAGGCCGTGGCTGCAGAGCTTTGTGGCTGCATCAGCTCACTAGAGAGAGTGGGTGGTGCTGGCTAAGATGGAGTTCAGTTTAATCCTCATCCTCTATACTCTTCTGCTGCTGTTGCTGCCTCCAGGGTGTCCAGGCAGAACCAGCCCGATTTTTTTTTCCTCCCCTCACCAATTTGTTTACCTGCAGCTCCCATTTTTAGTGCTGCTTCGCCAGCAAAGAACAGCCACGACTAATTGATTGGAACTCCACTGTGCAGAGATGTGGGATAGCAACACACAAATTCACAAAATCCTTTCATTCATTTTTATCCTCGCACTCTTTTTTTCCACATGTCTTCTCCCACAGTAATTCCCTTCCTGTTCTGTCACAAATCCATCTTTGTCCAATTCACTTCCATTACCAACCACAATTTTTTGTAGCCCTCCAATCTCCACCATCAGCTCATATATCTTTATCAGTGGCAGCTGCTAGTCTTCCTCAGGGGGAGCGCAATAACCAAGCACCATATTGTTACGGCCGACCGAGGAACGATGATGAACGATGATAATACTAAACAATCTCCCCAATATCCTCTTTCATTTAGTGAGCCGCTCCCGAGGCCAACAGGCGCTTATTGAGCTCCGTACTACAGCGTTTAGCTTCGGGGGCCCCCACACGCCTCGTCTATAGCGGGCTTGATTGACCCGATACCTCACGAGGATGCCAGGCGGTTCTCTCATTTGCGACTGCTGCTCGTTTGAGCTCGTGCTGATTGCCGGGGTCGAGAGCGGCGGGGTGATCGAGGGGTCGCTGTTTGTTTTATCAGACTGCGAGAGCGAATGCGGGGGGTGCTATGAGCCGGACAAAATCAGTTGAAAAATCACATCGAGCAATCATGCGCCCCACATCTCGGCTTCAAACCCAGCAAACACACAGCTCGCAGCTGCCTATGTAGGCTCATGTTGTCAGGCATTAAACTGTGCACATGTGAGAGATGACATGAAAGGAAATAGGCCCAGGATCACTATCACACTCACTGTTTCCTCTCCTGCTACCTCTTTTTTTGCCTTTCCCATTTTATATTCTAATCATATAATTAACAAATAAATAAGGCAGATGCTATTAGCACCGAGGTGTCAGTAGCCAACAAGACTATTTGCACCCGGGTCGGAATAGCCAATGTGGCTATTTACAGCTACCTAAACCTAACCAAGTAGTTTTGTTGCCTAAACCTAAACTGAACTGCGACTGAAAACTCAAAGTAATCATTTAAAAAACTGAAAATAACGAGTCAACTAAGTCAAAAATATGCTTCTGACAGGACACTCATAATAAACAATAACAATAAATAAACAGTGTTCGTAACAAGCTATAGGAGCAAAAGTTGCAAAAATTGCCTGGATACAAGATAAACAGGTAGCTATGCAAAACTTAAAGTTACTTTGATAATCGTGTTCATTTAAAGAATCTAAAAATAAGTCAATATAATTTGATGAACAAGATGTTGGAGCAAGAAAGCTATTGTAAAAATGTTTAAAACATTTCTTCCTGTCCCTGTGTGTGCAAAATAATGATTTAGTTCCTAAAGTCAAAGACGTTAAACAATGAACTTTACATCTTCAAACAAGGTGAGTAAACTCCAACTCAACTTCAAAGATATGTTCTTACACATAGTGCTAAATGATGAGGTGACATAATAAAAAAGAAAAGTGCAAGGCCACGATCATCATTGTAAAACGCAAACAGGAAATACTTGACTTTTGTGTCACTCAAGCATGATGTTCCATTTTTGCACATATAGGCAACTACTATTTTATGCAGATGATGTTGTTGACTTGATTTGACTTTTTGATTTGTTTTAATTTGTCTTAATTATTCTTTGGGACTTGGAATAAAAAAGGCTGTCAGATGTCTCCACTGTTGCATAGAGTTACAGTTTGAATAGTTAGAATTCATGCATTCATTAAACAGACAAACAAAAAAATAAACAAGGACAAAAGGGAATTATTTACATATTGGCCAAAATGAATATGTAATGTTTGTGTATTCTTCAACTGTTGTGTCAAAACAGGTCAAAATAGAATAACTTTTAAAGCTGAATAGACTTTTTTTTCTTTTCAACACCTGACAGTTGAAAATAGTAGTAATTCAAGTGCAAATGGTGTGCTGTGGAAGCTATAATTTCAAATCTTCCTCTCTTAAATGTGATTTTTCTGACTACAACTACTGCTAGTTGATTGCCAAAGTGCTCAAGTTTACAGGAAAACCAATTTGCCATACCAAGTCTCTTAAAGCAAAAATTCAACATTTTGGGAAACACGGCAAGAGTTAGCTGAGAAGATCGATACGATATTGATCTTCTCATCTAACTTTCGTCAACAAAGTGAATAAAATTCCCAAAATGTTGGGCTTTAGGTTTTCAAGAAACTCTATTTTGTTTTTGGTTTAACTCAGCAAATCACACCTATAACTTATATTGTGTAGGGAATTATATGTTCACACAACCCGATCTCACGGAAAGGTGTATAAATAGCACGACATTACGAGGACAATCCGCGTGTCACGAGGATGAATTTCAGCCTTTTCACGCCAGGGAACAAAACTACAGTAACATCCGCAGTTAAAAACACTTAGTTAGGTTTAGGAAAAAACGTCATGGGTGGGCTTAAAATAAATACGTAAACCAAGTCACATTAGCATGCATATGTTGTTGTATCACCTGTCCCGTAGTCAACGTCTTTAGTGTTTTTGACCTCACTGAGTTGAACTTCTGTGGTGCGCCAGCTGTTGCAAAAAGAAGTAGAAGTCGCTGGATCACCTTCAACACTCTTGAAAGGTAATTGCAAAAAGACCAAGACACACGTCCATTTTTAACACCTGTTGATGGCTTTGGACAACAGAGCGGTATTACACAATAGGTGTCAACAGTTCCACCTGAGCTCCCCCAGCAAGTACTCAAGACTAATTACACCTGAAAATTGTCTCCACAGACGCAATTAGCCACCACTGACACCACTTGAAGCGTCCCGTGTCACTAGGTCGAAAGGTTGTCGAGCTTGCTGGACTGTAGCCAATCAAAACCCCCCCGAACTGTTATTATGAAAGACAAATTGAACAAAAATCATGGCCACAATATAGACAAAATATCCTTTTAAAGAAGATCGTGTTTCTCGGTATCAGTCGGGGCTGGATATGTCGGCCCTGGATGGTTTTTATGTGCTTTAATTGGCTCCTCTGGCTTTCACCTTCACAGGTCATGGAGTGCGAGCAGACACAGAGTACAGCGGTGTGGATGGCTGAGGCCAAAAGGTGACGCGGTACTCCCTGTGCTCTGTGCCTGTTCATATCTGCGGATGTGAATGTGAGTGTTTCTGTGCATGCACATGTGATTTTTTTTCATTTAACTCCGCTTTTTGCTTCTGTGCTGAAAGTGTGTATTAGAGGAAACAAAACAAATGGAAGCGAAGAAGGAAAGGGGGGAAAAAAAAGCTCCGTAATTTGCTGGCTGCTTTACTAATTGAGCTACCACAGCACTTCACAAGAGAGCCGGTCGGATCGGAGATTGGATGGATTGATACGGATGCACACTCGCGCAGAAAAAAAAAAGAAAGAGAAGCAGAGCTATACGCACACACACGGAGAGGAAATGCCTCAGACGAGCTTTCATCTGTTGTTTTTCTTCGACAAATTCGATTAAGTCGTGCGCAGGCAAAACAGAAGAGATGGTTGGCCGGCTCTTAAAGCTCCAAGAAAGCCAGCACCGCCTCACCGAGTGCTGCTTTATTAGTCCACAAGGATGCATCTCATTGAGATTTTATTCGCTGTCAGGGTTGGGGAGACGTTTATTTCATGTTTGACAGGTTTTTCTATGCAATTCAAACCATTTTACACACAACATCAAAGACCTTAAGGCGAAGAATGACTTCAAAAAAAAAGGTTACAACATGCACTCACTCTCATAGCGCTCCTATCTTCTGCTTCTACTGTGGCACTGTGCAGGAATTAGTCAAATATTAAAGCCACTAAAGAGAGCAAGAGAGAGAGAGGAAGCAAGAGAGACCTCAAGCTTTACGCAAGCAAATAAATCTCTGTATTGTTGTTATTAATCCTGTGTCAAACAGGAAAGCTCTGGCGTCATCCGGAGAGGCGAATAGGCGCTTTCCATCGCAGCTTTGCATCTCAATGTGGACGCGCCCGACACACACGGCGCCCCTCAGATTAGCACGTCATTTCGGATTTTTTTTTAATGACACCCTAAGGCGCTACATACTTTATTTTTATGATGACGAGGCACACATTTTTTTTTTATTTCTGCCCATATAGAGTCTGCAGACGTGAAATAAGGGTTGCTTTAATGCTGTAAATGTGGGTTTGCTTTACATTGTCCTAATTGTCCAATTTAAAATGTATGCCATTTTCTACTATTTCTGTCATGTTTCGCTTGACATCCAAGCTCAATTAAAGATGCTATTGATAATATTGATAACATTCAGCCACGAGATGTCGCATTCTGCCTTCCCATTGCATTTACTTCACAACAAGTGGTTACCAGGCAGGATTGTCTGTCAGGAAGGTTTTTGCTCGTGATTCAACCACTTCTTAATATATCTATCTACAGGAATCTAACAGAGTATTATTGGTGATACAGAAATAATAATAAGCATTCAAATATTGTTTCACATTCTCGGGCTAATTTAGCATTTAGCCTCTAGCATAAATAGCTCAGGATGCTAATTATCACTGTGGATTTAAAAAGCCCAGTTGGAAAGCAACTTCCCAGAGCTTAATCTCTGACTTAAATCCCTCCAATTGAACAATTGCTTGTTTAGTGGTTTCTCATACGAGCAGATTAACAAACTGTTAATGATGCATTGCGTTATTAGTCACAACAATGTGCTGCGTGTTGCGTGATTGGAGAACATTAAGTTGCCTGGAAAACATCTCAACACAACTGTACTGGGCGGCAATTTATTTCCGACTGAGCTGAATTGAAACTGAGCTCGTCAGACATTCAATAACAGTCAGTGCAGTGAAATATTACCGCCAGACAAAAATAACCTTCATTAGCATCCACACATGATTATCCTGGTTCACAAATGGTCAATTCACTCCTTTTGTCTCCTTTATACATGATTACAATTCACCCAAGATGATGATGCACTGCAGTATAGGTTGATGTCATCAGCGTAGAAAAACAAAACGCCACTACAGTTAAGCCAATTATTGATTATTTGAAATGTTTTGCATATGACGCATTACCTTTCCTCCACTGGGATGCGAATGGCATTTCATACTGCCTGAGCATCATTTGGGGAAAAAGATGTGAGTTTAACTAAACCCAGGGGCCTTCTCAGACTATATTTGTGATGACAGCTCGGCCTCGAGGCTCACAGTGGAAGTATTTCCCCAGAGGATTCTGGCAAACGGGGACGCTAACAAGCCATGCAAGCGCCATGTGATGGATTCTCCCCAAAATGTTCTGCTCAGTTCAGATTCTCACTCTTGGTAATTCCTTTAAATAATTATAAAAAATATGATGATGAAGTAGACAAAAACAATATAATTATTAGGTAACACTTCATTTTACAGGTTTCGCAAATTTCATGGTAATTAGGTTATAATTAGCAAGTAACCTAATTGAAATTTTTGGGGAATTTCTACCAAATTAACCCAATAATCACCTCAAAATGTATCGAAATTTACATTAATTACTTTTCAAATAGGTTACTTGCTAATTATCAGCATTACCATGAAATTTGCAGACCTGTAAAATGAAGTTTTACCAATTATTACTCATCAGAGCCATTGTTTTCAGCCTTTGTTTGCCATGACAGACATGTATGGGCATTCATCCCATGTCTCTCACATGCAAGCCTGTGGTTAATGGGCAAACGTCCATAGCTTGAATTCACAAACAAGCATAATTAGCGAGCTCTGCAGTGCCTTGTTCTCCGTCTGAACTCTGTGTTTTCTCCAGCGGCACAAACAAGGACCATCTAATCATAGTCTTCTGTTGCCATGATGGGGTGCACTGCGCCTGGAGGAAGTGCCTTTAAGCAATTAACATGTGTAAACAAGTCAGATTGGCACATGTCAGAGGCAGCACCCTGTAGTGTGGCAGCTGTATCAGGGGGACTGAAATCCCTGGCATAGCGAGGGTGTGTTGAAACAGATGTGTGCATATATTTACATTGTACAAGTGACACCTCCTACGAAATGGTTGAAATGAAATCTGTGTTTTTTTTAGTTCACAGCAAGAGGGCCGGCTAAATGGTGATGGAATGTCTAAAACAAAAACTGGATTAGTCACTAATTTCATGTCGATGGGCTCACCAATTTGAATCCTGACATCCTGATTTGGAGCTCAAGTTGTCTGCGTGTGTACATATTGATTGAGCTGTCCGAAATCACTGGAACAGCACGATGTAAATTCTGTTTAAGGGTAGATCTTCTCTTTGAAATCAATGCTGAAATGTAGATTACAAAAATGAAAATAGACATTCATTTGGTATTTTCACCATTCCTACAATTCATCAATGAATATTCATAAAGTTGGCAATATGATGCAATATGTCAACCTTATCTCCAACAAAATCACGTTCCCATACAACCAAACTTATTACTTTTGGAAGGCAACGTGTTTTGTCGCAGATTACGGTCGCAGTTTTAAACAGTTTTACACATGTGATTAGCGTTGTGAATTGAAACCAAAAACGAAAACAACACTACTTAGTTAAGTTTAGTAGACAAAGATCATGGTTTGGCTTAAAATATGTCACATGGGACACGGACAGCGGTTTCCTGGAAGAAAGTCCTGTATTTGTTGGACCCATTTGAATACACATTCTGAGGACTAAAGATGTGAGTGTTTTCAGATCTGCCCCTTCTACGCTTAAAGCAGCTTGATTGCATAATTATTTTTTCCATACAATGGATCACATGACTATTTGTGTGTGAAAAGGGTCACTCGCAATCTTATCTGATGTCCTGCCCAGCTCTGCAGAAGCTTCCTTGGCTTCTCTCAGCTAATTGTTCTGGTTTGAAGGCTAATTGTTCTGGTACACTCTCACCGTTCTCATAGGCTACACCTCGTTTTCAGCTGCATCAGGCAGCTGTTTTCAGTGACAACACTAAAAAGCCACTGTACACTCAGGGCTGACTCTAGCCTTTTTGGTGACCTAGGCGAAATTCGGATTTGAAGTGTGAAAAAGAGAGGTACAGGGGTGAAAAGTGTATTTCGCCCTCCACCTGTATGGCCTATGCCTTAAGTCGGTCCTGTATACGCTGCCTGCCCAGCTACAAACCAGCTAAAACACAAAGTTAGCGACTAGCTGGTGAACATAGTGTAGGATTTAGCAGCTAAAGAGCCAAACGTTTCCCTCAGGAGTTGGTGGAGACCAAAAACAGAGCAAGAAAATAATAAATATTGGAATTACATCCACCGGGTGGCCAGAGACGCACACATCAAATGAATGGCTAATGTTGCTCTGTTTGCTATTAAAAGCAACTTAAAAGCTGATAATATGCTGCTGTTGTGTTTAAAAGTTTTTCCCACTGTCCCCAAGTGGCCAAAAAACAAGTGCAGGTTTAAGGTTAAATTAGGCATTTAAGACTACTTGGTCAAGGTTTGGAAAATATTTTGGTAGTGGTTAAAAAAAACTACTTGGCTGAGGTTAGGGTAAGGCTATTATCATGGTTAAAAGAAGCAGTCTTTAGTACCAGACACAGTTTGTGTCCCCACCACAAGAAAAACTCATTTGTAATTCTTAGTACTAAATAATGAAATAAGCTAAAGCAGCTTCAATCAGATTTAAAGAACTGTGTCCATTAATACAATTAATTATGGCAATCTGGCATATCCTTTAGCTCCAGTCAACGTTAATATCAAAAGTGTGCTGAAATAACTGGCCATGCTTACACATTGGCTGTCATGTTCTGTCTATCAGACTCTTGCCTCTCTCATCCTCTTGATTCTTTCCCACGATGCAGCTTTTCATCATTCTTCCATCACCGCTCATGCGATATATCTGAGCAACAGGATTCCTATTAAAACTGTATCACTTTCCATTCCGGACAGGAGGAATTTGTCAAGATGGCTGCCGTAACGAACCCAAGGGAGCCATTAGGGGCTTGTGTTCAAAGTCGAAGTGATTAAAGGATGCTTTGTTGAAAACATAAAAGGGAGAGGGAGAGGGTGAGAGAGAATGAGAAAGAGTTAGAGATTTTCTCCCTATGTCCTGCTCATCAACAGCACGCTGTCTTCAGAGCTCCCTCATTTGGGCGGCAGACTGTTTGGATCCATGTTTGACCCTCTACCCTCAGCTAACTGCTGATTCATTACAGTACAGTCACCAAGGTGATGACGCAAATGGTTGTTAAAACGCCACAGTGAAAACTGTTGTTTATGTTCGCTGTGTTACAAGGCTTTGTGAGTTTCCCTGTTTTCTTTTTTCTCTCTCATGGTAGCAAATGTTACCATGCTACCATACCATACCATACTAAAATGGTATTGCTGAAGACTCTTTGGGCCCTATTTAAACAAACTATAGCGCATGATGTAAAGTGCATGACGCAAGTGCATTTAGGGCGTATCCAACGCCACTTTTGCTAGTTAAACTATGCAAAATCTGGACGCAAAGTAAGGCACAAGGGGCAAAGGGGTTGTATTTAGTCACTTAAATAATCATAGATATGTGTTGGGTGTAATAAACCAAACCAATCAGACTGTTATCTCCCATTCCCTTTCAAAACCAAGTGTGCCTGCACCGGACGCATTGCTATTTAAAAGGTGGATTCGAAAAATTGGAGAAACAAGCAATTTTCTGCTATTTTAAAGGCTAAATGCCAACAAATATGGATTGAAGCAGAATATTTGAATGAAAATATAAATGAATAAATTAATGCAGAGGTGCAAACTTTGTGATGCACCAGAGGAATTGTGCCTGGCTCCTGCCACACAGTTAAAGTGAAAAGAAACGGGTAATTTAATTTAGAGTTGGTAATCGATTCCACTTTCTGTAAGTGGGTTGTGCGAGTAGCCTTAGTAAGGAGTGTTATAATTTACATAGATTAGGGCTGTGTTTTGTCAAGAATCTGGCGATACAATACGCATCACGATACAGTGGTTACGATTCAATATATTGCGATATATTGCAATATTATAAGTAAGGCGATATATTGCGATTTATTTTATCGAATTTAACGAAAACTGTCATAGTTTAAAGAACACAACACCATATGCATAAAATCTTTTCCCTGTAAAATCCAACATCATAGCACTACTTTGAGAGGGCACATACACTGAAATTGAAAAATAAATGAAGTATTGACTAAACTGTAAAACTATTAATTAAAAGTGTTTTTGAGAATCAATACAGTATCACAAACCCTAATATGGCGATATTCAACATTCTCTTACACCCCTAACATAGATATTAAAACGATCACTCCAGTACTACCTGTGCTTTCACTGACTTCAAATACACCATGAAATTCTTTGAACAAAAGCAATGCATCTTTACATAATTTACTGTAACTAGAAGTAGCGTAAAAAGAGCTTGGAAAGGTCATGGGTTCATCCAAAACAAAGCAGATTGTCAAAATTCATTTGGATGCCAGTTTGTGTGACATATTGTGACAAATGAAAGCTGTGCATATACTCTGTCTATGCTCAGTACGCAGAGATGGAGTATACGGAGCTCTGCTGGGCAAGGTTTCCCCTTGAACTCAAGGCAGTGAGACTATTAACTCGGGGATACTGAGAGGATATGTGTGTGATTATCTGTATTAAATGTGTGTGGGAACTGTATATGTATATAATATATCCTTGTGAGAATATGTTTATAAATGTGTTTATGTACTGTATATAGAGGAAAGTCACATTGCGGTCTTTCAGCGAGCGCGTCTGCTGATATATTGGCTTTGCCGAAGAATCCCCAGTGATCAAGTCCAATTCAGCAGCCCTGCCCTAATAAGCTCTGCACATCAAGGCTTTTCTCCCTTTCCCTCTCTCCGCCTCGCTCCCTCACTCTTATCCTTCCTCCTGCTTTTCCCTTTGACTGCCACCCAATAGCCAACCCAGACCACACAATAGAGCCCAACCACATCTGGCAATTCAAATTAGCCCCATTTTTTTCCGTCTCTTGCGCTTCAAAACACCTCTCGACAGAATGGCCCCCGTGCTTTTCCGCCTGCACCCAGATTATTTGTCTCCGGTTCATGTGTGCTCACATGTGTGTGTGTGTATGCGTGTCATTATTTCTGAATGCTACTCTGAGCATAGAAAAAGGGGAACAAAGAGGCTGGAGCCCAGCAAATGCCGGGGCCACACTCATTAGGCTTTCTAAAGATATTATAACAGAATTCCAGCACTATTCTGTATAGGGCAATTAGGTTTTGAATATTCACATTATGCGTCGGTGCGATGACGGCGGTGTGCATATACATGAATGACAGAGTGAATTAGACAGCTTGTCAATTACAAAATCCCTCGCCACCTCTTTCATTGCTCATTCCTTTTGAGTGGCTGGCAGGGGAAGCAGGCTAAAACGCACACACGTGCGCGCACAAACACCGAGGCCTAATTAAGAGATAAACGCCGTGTTGATGCATTTTCACTGTTATGTAAAAGATGCAAGTGTGAGGTGTTTGTGTGTGTTATGCCAGTGTTTGGAATTAGCTGTCATGCAGGCTACTTGGGATAGTGTCCCAGCATGCATTTGGGGCTGCGTGATGTAGGTTCTCTGGCAGCGGCGCTATGAGATAAACCCATTAGTCGTAACAAGCTGCCCGCGCAGGGAAGGAGAGAAAAACGGCTTCAATAATAAAGCAAGTCATATCGACGACGCTCCTACTCTGGGTATTAGTGCTCAAACAAGCATGGCCACACACACACACATACACACTCTCATGTTGGCTATACCTTTGTAATAAAATTTTACCTCCTCCTCTCATTTACACATACACACTACTACGCCCTCGCAAGGCCTTTCTTAAGAGAAAGCTTGGCAGACAGCTGAGAGCCTTGGACCTCGCTGTGACTGATTGGGAGTGTACGCGACTCTGAAGGCAGTGACGCCTCTAACCCAGGGACAAATAAATCACCGCGGCGAAGAGAAAGAGAAGCCGGAGAATAAGATAAAGAAGTCTCGCTGTGAGGAACAACACTGCCAAAGAAATCAATTAGACTAATGCGCTGTACACATTAAAGACTGCTTTAAAGTATAAAACGCTGCATCGTCATGCTATATATACATCTGCATAGAGAGTAGCTGTATTACATGGTTACACGTCCGTGGTTACACAAATCCAAGTTAAAATCAACTAAAGGTTAAAGGTGCTGTCACTTTTGAGCAAACCAACCATTAAACCAATTAACAAAAGCTAATATAGCTAACATGTTAGCTTAATTACACATGCAGCAGTTAAGGCCTTTAGCGTTTTTTTTGTGCGCTTAATTTGCATGTTAATGTATTTTTTCGTACTGTTGTTTTGTCATGAGTTCTTTCACACAGAAGGCAAATATTATGTGGCAATAAAGCAAATTTATTTTTTTTGGAACGAGGTTGATTTTTCAGAGCTTTTGCACCGTGAATAAAGGCATCAACCACATTTTAGCTGCTAAATAGTCCACTTTCTTCAATAGCTAGTTGCTCACTTTGTTGTTTGGGGTTGTGCAGGTAGGGCGTAGTGTGTTTTTGTAGGTCTTTTGCTGAATACAGCAGGAAACGATACTGATGAAAGTAGTGAAACTGAACCAAAACAGTAAAGTTACAGCCCGTAAAAAGATAACAATGAGCTGAAGTTGGATGCAAAATGAACCCTGACAGGGTGAGCACTCTTACTAAAGAGATCAATCATTTTTCATCTGAGAATCAATAAATATGTTCTATTACATCAATGCAATCCTTTACTAGTTTCCAAGTGGTATTACATGGTTTTCAAATAAACTATGTTTTGGTGGATTTTGGGAGACAAAACACATTTTTCATCTGCTGAGGCGCTGTCCATGGTGCTGAAATAATTGTCCCCCATCCTGATGAAAATGCCTATATGGTTTGTGCATAAGTGCATACATGTCCGCGTGCATGAATGTGCGGTACACTTAAGGGTCCAGGCAGACTGGAAGACCCTGCTGCAGTAAAATTAGGTTTTCTAAAGGGACTCTTTTAACAGGAAGTTAGGTTTAGGCAACACAACCACTTAGGTTAGGAAACGACCGTGGTTGGCTCACGGGACTGACGATACTAACGAGTCACATGACTAAAGACTGACATGACAAAATAAGTCAACGTTACTTGACACGAACATCAGTCTCCTGGTTGAAAGTCTTGTGTTTGTTTGACCCATCCACCACCCCTCCCACCTGCCCTTAGCGGACTCTCAGCATATTAATAGTGGGTTTACATTGGAGTTAATTGAAAGTCTGGTTTGTCACATTCTGTTGCTAAAGGGTGCCTCCGTGCGTCGGTTTCCAATGCCGAGGGGCACTGATCACTGTTGGGAGTGAGAATGGATGTCCATGCTTGCTCAATTGCTATTAGAGCACAGAGCGAAAAAGGGGCGGGACTTATGAAGGGTCAACTGTAGAAGATGTGAACAACGATTCAGCAAATGTGACATTTTGAAGACGGGGAAAGTGTACACATTTACTGTATTTTGCTTTAGGGTAATTTGTCCTGACTAAATAGACCTTGACAAAGCAAGCTAAAATCATTCTCCCTTTCCTTTTCTTTCCTCCTCTTTTACCTGCGTCTCCCTCCCACTCTACCCTTTCTCTCTCCGTCGGCCTCTCCATCTCATTTGGTCAGTCAATCAATAATGCTGCAATAATTTGTCTCCATTTCCCACCAGCCTATTCGCATGTCAAAGAAGCGGAGCTCCTGTCTGAAATACACCAGCCCTCCCACTCACCCCGCCGCCAATTAACTTAGCAAGTGACTGCTGCTGCTGCTAGGCCAATTAGTCTTGCTGCAAACGCTACCACTGTCGGGCAGCGATGAGTGAGGTTGTTCACTAATTCACTTGTTTTTCCCAGAGTTAACACAACTCTTCATCTCATGCCTCGTGTGTCTTGTGGTTTTAATGTGATGTACTGGTTTGTGAATTCACCTGACATGTTGTTTACAATCTCCCGTTACGACTAATGAGCCTACTGATGGCTAATAACATTTGTGTTTATTTTGGGAAGGAGGCAGCGACGTCTTTCATCGAATAAAACCCCCTTTTTCATTCACACGCACGCACAAAAAAACTATCGTTTTTACCTTCCCCGGCTCTTTTTTTTAATCTTTACTTTGTGACGTCTGCGTTGATTAAGCAGCACGGCGAGCAGCTGGGGAGCGGCAGCGTCCGCAAGTGATAAAATCCCTTCAGGTGGAACTCTGTCAACACCTGCCATCTCCGCTCTGCTCTCAGCAGTCGCGGGCAGACGCCGGAGCCGGGCCGGAGAGAGGAACAGCAAGCACAGCAGTGCAGCGCGACGGCACGTCTACCGTCTGGTGCGCCCTGGACAGCCGAGTACCAAGGACGGGTCAAGAGTGTGTGTGAGGGTTTTACCGTCAGAGGGAGTGTGTGCATCAATTGGGTCCAAACTTCTCCTGGAGAGCAGATGTCTTTCCACTCTGAATCAAACATTTAGATTTTTTTTTTTTGCCCCCCTGGACGACGCCGTTCCAGCTTCCATTTCCCAGCATCCTCCTTCTTTCCACAACTCTTTCTTTTTTGGCGAGCAAGTAATTTCCTGTCTTCCCCACTTCAATAAATGATGGTTGCTTCTTTCTCCCAGACAGACACTAACAACTGCATATATATGGATCCAAATGAGGCTACAGGCCAGCTTTTTATGGCTCTTTATGATATATTATTTATGCCCCTTGCCAACCAAGATAACAATAGCGTTTGAATTTTAGCGCTCGCAATTAACAGGTTTCCAGCTGCTGCTCTTGGGGTTTGCTTGCGTCGTGCATGTCTGAGTGCGACCGCGTGTGCACAAGTGCTCAAACGAGAGAGCGTGAAGAGGGCGAGTTAAATGTTCCATTTAAATGTTATGTCACGGAGATGGAATCAGTCTTGTTGAAACACAATTAGGATTTTCCTGCTATAAACATAATGCTATTTCTCTCTCTGACACGCACAAACACTCAACCACGATCCTATTATGGATTTATGATCACCCTATTAATATTATGTGATCAGGAAGTAGCCTGATGGTTAGATCAAAATAAATGCATTTTTAATCATTGCTCATCTTAGAATTTAATGCGCAGACCTTTTTCCCATATTCCAATTTCCCCTTTTTCTAATATAGCAATTACGCTCAGCAAATTCAGGATGACATCTAAAAATAGAAATATGAAAGTATTATTTATATTCTATACTGTCGGCGCCGAGAGCGTACCCTGCCTTGATGTCATGGGGCTTTCCTCGTAGCTCTGAAGCGTGTATATGTGTGTGTGTGTGTGTGTGTGTGCGTCATACGCTCGGTGACATCTACAGAGTTGGATGGTCTTAGTCATCCCTGCCAGACATGTGGGAGGGGGGGGTGGGGACAAAAAGGAACGGCGCATGACAGCACCCATGACTCACTTGCACATATCTACTCGCTACATACAGACATGGGTGATGACATTGGTAGTGGCGGCTCAGTGGGGCGGACAAATATATGCACATACCTGTTTGTGTGCATGTGTGTTTTTTTTTTTAATGGCGTCTGAATGGTGCCTTAAAGGACCAGTGTGTAACATTTAGGGGGATCTATTTCTTTAGTGTATAATCACCTGATAATAAGAATCGTTGTTTTTGTCGTTAGCTTAGAATGAGCCGTGTATATCTAACATAGAGAGCGGGTCCTTTTCACGGAGTCCACCATGTTGCACCTCCATGTTTGTACAGTAGCCCAGAACAGATAAACCAAACGCGGTTAACTTTTCCTGCTTGGGCCGGAGTCGATAACGTTACTTGCTCCTGACGCCACCGCTCTCTCTCTCTCTCTTGCTTCACCACTCACTTCTGATGTACACATACACTCTAAGCACCAGCCCTGCTCCAGATGACAATACTCTTATAACAACTGGCTCTACATAGGACAATTCGCGGGAGAAGCTTCAGTTGGTTGCAATCTGCAACCTCACTGCAAGATATCACCAGATTCTACACACTGCACCTTTAAATACATCCAAGACAAACTAAAAAAGATATCTTTTAACAAGACAAAAGCAAAGTCCCAATTCCGCAATGCATACTAATTGTATTCAGTATATACAGATCCTAATAGCGTACAGTTTGTATACAATAAATCAATAAACTATATTGTGTTATACTAACAGGAAAGGAAAATGCCACTACCAATTAAATCTAATTTATTTCGAAATTTAATTACTTTTTCTTTTCTGAGAATTCTTTTTTTTTGTGACTCAATTTTGTTGCCTTACCAAAGTGCAAATTATATCAACTCTGACATCATTGCCGCTGACCTTTCAAAGCGCAACCAATGAGATACCTGCTGCAACTGTTGTTGTTGCATAGAAACAGCAAATAGCGTTGCTTGCGCACTTTTTGATGACATATTATACCTGCGCTGTGCTTTGCAACTGTGATGCTCAGTGCCCTATACGTCGTGGTGAGTGAAGAGAAAATTTCTTATCATGTGAAGGCATCTTCAGAAAAAGTCCGCTAGGCGAATTCACGCAGTGTAAAATACCATGGGCGTTCAGGAAGCTGCTATGTGAAAACCTTATTTTTGTAGATTACAGTACACTTGTAATGCACTGCAGAAGGATTTATGTTTTGTTTTGTGATGTCAAACACAGCACTTTCAATATTTACATGCTATTATTGCTCCATCCTCTGTGAATAAACATTCAGATATATGTGAAATCATGCACTGCAATAAATGTCCCTCAGCGCAGCGTTAGAGATACAACAGACAGATCGATAGTGACAGGTCAGACGGGCTGGAAGCATGCAGGTAAATTCATCCCAAAGGATAGACAGTCACAACACAGACCAAAGAGGCACGGATCCTGCTATGACTCATAACATTAGCATAATCAATCAGCCCCTCTTTCGAACACAAAAGCCAATAGATATCTATGAGAATGCTTAAAAAGTCAATGCTCTGCTTGGCAGCTCACATAATGAAGCCATTTCTGGTCGCGCACATAAAAAAATCTAAGAGGAGGTTGACAGACAGTCACATGCTTTCTTATTCTTATCCAACTTTGCCACCTTCGATTTCTTGTTGAATTCTGCCTGGTCGACTTTTACAGCACTAATAAGGTGTCCAATGTTCTCTAGAGCCCGAGCTAGATGTCTCTTCCCTCTGATTGTCGGGCTATTCTTATAAATACCTGAGCATAATAAGAGCCCGGGCTGCAGGCGAGTGAAGACATCCAGTCAGCCGGTTGGTGGAGACGATGTAGCCGGCTGGGCCCAGCTGCTCATTAGTGAAACAGGTCCAGTTATCCTGACAAGTCAGAGATGTCTAACCTTACCCTAGCATGGCATAATTCTAGACATTCCTCAACCAGTCAGGCACAGCGAGGACAGCCATGGGAAGCCACTGAAAGCTATGAATATTTCAACACAAACATCCCCTGCGACTATTGCATCGCTCTCGCTCCGTGCTCCAGAAGCTATTTTTTCCCACTGTTTTTAGAAATCAGCTAACTGCTAAGCAAAAGTGTGAAAAAAGGTTTAATTTGAGTTGCGCGAAACAGAAATTGGTTTGGAGAACAGAATCTGCGAAAGCCAAAAAAAGCGAAATATACTGTCTCCTCGGTGTCAACAACCGCATGTTGATGTCCCCCCCGTCCTCCCACAGCATCCTCACACCTGCTTTCTCTCTCCCTCTCTCTCGCATATTCTCTCCAGCCGTCAACTTGCATCTCTTTTGACAGTGATATGCCGTTACACGTGAGAGGGCCACTGCAACACAAGCAAAAAAAAAAAAATGGAGCTGCCTGGTATTCGGGTAAACAGCTCTCACCCTTACACTGAATTAGGTGCAACGAGGGTGTGAGTGTTGCGGGTTGAGGACCAAACAGTGACAGTTAATATCAGTATAATAGGAAACTGTATTTATATTCTGTGGAACAGACGGAGCAGGACAAAACAACAAACACTGGAGAATTGAATGTCAATTTCAGACCAACATTTCGAGGGTTGTACCCCAACTCAGCAACTAAAATACTTTGAATGATCCTTAAACCGTAGCGATTTTTTGCGGAAAACAAGCTGTTAACGCAATACCGACATATTTAACACCTTTTACGTGTAAGTTAATATCGATGTCGGAGCAACATTAGCATTCTTTGTCGTGTTTCTGGCTACCTGATGAATGTAAGTCTAATATTCACCCTCAGTTTTAGCTCTGTTTTTGGTCTCCACCACCTCCTGTGGGAAATATCTGTCTCTTTAGCTGCTAAACGCTCCACTATGTTCACCAGCTGGTTGCTAAGTTTGTCTGTCTGCCGTTTGGGTGCTGGACAGGTAGCGCACAATGAAAGCTTTTTCCACCGAAAACAGCTGCCTGCTGTGGTTAAGAACAACGAGCGCGGTGAGAATGAACCAAAACATTAAAATTGTGGCCTTAAGACCAATACAGCTAGCTAAAATATGTCACAATTATCTATTATGGGTCCATCACTGCGATCGACCCCTTTCGTTTTACACAGTAATTTGATCAATTATTGATAAAATTATTGATTATAGACGCTTTAAGAAGTTGTAACCTCCAAGCAAAAACTACAAACCAAAACCTTAAATAATTACAAATTTCTACTATAAAACTAAGTTGTCATATAACAATCAAAAAGAGGCATTTCAGCCCGTTCTCATTCCCAGGGCATTAAATACCGAGGCCAACAAACACAAGGCTTTCACGTTGCAATAAGCTGTTCGTTTGTGTCCCGTGTTCACGACGTCCAGTGTCATTTTCACAATACAAATGTGGTAGTTCTAAGTCCAACAATGTTGTTTGTTCCTAAACCTAACTAAAGTGGTTTTGGTGCTTAATCCTAAAGTGACACTAAGGATAACTATAGTGGTTTTGATGCTGACGCCAAGGGGCGGTACGCAACGAGTTGGGATGAGAACATGTTGGGCATTTCAATACTGTAATATTGAATTATAGGTTTGTATATCAGGTTTGTTGGGTAGACTTCATTCCGCTTTACGTGACCTGATTGAACCAACACTACAGTAGGTCTGTATTCGCTGCAGTTGGAACCTAATGAAAGTTACAAAAGATTGATATTTTCTATGTATGTGTTAGATAAGCCTCAAAAATGTGCACAAAAAACTGAAGTGCTTTACAAGGTCACAGTGTAAAAGCTGGTGCATTTGTTAAATTGCTGCAGTTATTAGTCAGTGATTTGACATTGGAGAATTGACAACTGAAAAAGGAGACGTTTAAGAGAAGAGATGCAGTTGTATTTGGGAGAGCATTTTTCAAAAACTCTCCACAGGGAGTTCATCGCCTGCTGGGAGAAGACCTATTGATGGGTGCATTTCTCCCACTCGGTCACGATAGGCCTCAACAGACAGCTCATTATTTATCTTTCCATTCAGAGGCCAGAGATAAAAATGGCTGCCGGTCTGACACTGATGTATGAGCGTCTCATTGAGGGAAAATCCACTCTGCTGATCCTCTGAATCCAAACCCAAACTAATAGGCAAAAATCGAATCGAAAGTGATTATAAACAAATAAAACCGGAGGGAAAAAAAAAAAACACACACTGCATAAACGCTAACTCAGGGGAGAGATGTCTGGAAAGGATGGGTGACGAGGAAAATGCAGCAGATTTCACCCTCATTTGCTAATTGAGGAGATAATGTAAATCATTCTCAGTCAGTGGAATAAACGACCCTTTAAAAATCAATGGGAGTTACAAAGCGTCTACTTCTACGCTTTGAGTCCTGGAGGAGTGAATCAGCATCTCTGAGAGACGGATCTCAGTCTTTGGGGTTTTGCTTCGCTCTGCTTTGCCTCCAGCCTCGTAAGATTGAACGTTTTAATTGTGCTAAAGGTTAATAACAAATCCGAAAGCAAGAAGAGGGACTCGGGGACGTGTAGAGTTTCAGCTGGCGACCGTATCCCATCATTAGCAGACACTGACTCACCAAGCCAGTTTGCTCATTACTAAATTGAAAGCTTGTAGGTTTTTCTTGAGAATTAAAGGGATATTTTACTTTTAGTAAACCTGGGTGTTATTGGCAATAGGTGACAAGAAATTGCACTATACAGAAATACCAAAGATATGTTTGAGGTAGTTTAGAAAAAATGATACCATTACATAGTTTGTCCGTCGGAAAGCTCTGACAAGTTTATTTTCCAGCTATAAATGTCCCGATTGCTACGTGTCTTGGTCACCACCAAAGGATCAAAACTCTTTTCTAAAACAAAAAAGAACATTATCTATATCAGATGTTTTAAATCCCAAATACTGGAGAGTCCTTTTTGCCTAAAAAAACAATTAAACAAAATCTATATCAGTGTCAGCCTTAAAAATACAGTATTGGGGGCAGATCAGTAGCCATTATAACGTCCATTATTCGACTCCGGCCAGGGACCTTTGTTGCACGTCTTACTCCTCCTTCTCCTCCCCATATTTCCTATCTGTCTGTGTTGACCGTCAATTAAAAGCAAAATGTCCCCCCCCCCCCCAAAAAAATAAAGTAGTATCAGGGCTAAAATTGCAACTATTGGTCACGTAATTGCTCCATTTCAGATATAACTGGAGTTTGTTTAAGACGTATAGTATTAGTCAGTAAAAACTACTCAGTGTGTATTTTGTCATTATATTTTTGCTATTTTAAACTTTGCAACTACTTTAGCATGGACACAAGCAAAGCCAAAAGTTTGCCAGCCTAACACTAGTATTATCATGAGCAAACAGGTGTGCATCTGAGTCTTGCACGGGTCTGATTTTCAAGACCCGTTCCTTCAACGTGCAATAATAATAATAATAATAATAATACATTTTATTTACATAGCGCTTTTCAAGAAACTCAAAGACACTTTACACAGCTAAAATTATCATAAACAAGGACATCATGAAATATAAAACACACAACATTATTAGTAATTTCTTTATTTCCTAACACAGAGCAGCACTGTTTCTATTAGCCGACCGAACACATCCGCCCAGTCAAAGTCTAACAAAGGCAGCTGGAGGTCACACCGAAACAGGAAACGTACGCTTGAATTTGTCCGTCGCAGTGAATAATAATAAGAGGACTGAAACCAGCTCCTGTGCTTTGTACAGAATATTCTTTAATACCATACCCACCCCGCCACCTATGCACATATGACTAATTAGCAAGCCGACCTGACCTGTCGACCTGAGATCCGCGGCCTGATCTAAAACCACAAATTCTAAAATAACCATGCGCTGTTTAAATAATTTGGTGAGGCAGCATGTTTAAAAGTGAACGAATGCAAAGGTAATTCAGGAATTTGAATTAAATTAATATTTAATATTTGCTTATTTTCATAATATTGAGCTGCACATCGCCACAGTTAATGATGAAGCTGCTCCCGTATTCCAGGTGACGCAGAAGACAGAGCCGACACACAAATCAATCAGAAGATAGAAAAATTAAAACATTAAATTATCATTATTTTCATTTTATTTTTAATAGCCTATAGGCCTATTTACCCACAAATCATCTTTATTGCGTATCTGATGCGGGACTCTAGCCTGCATGCAGGAATACAGCAGGTAAGGTTTTGCATGTGAGCCACTCCAATGGAAATGGAGAGTTATTATGAGCAATGGTCATAGTGGAAGGCTAAGCTGAGATCAAAAGCTGGTTTTATTGGCCAACTGAATGGCTTTGCTGTTTGTCGAAAAACACTGCCCTTTTCTTTTTCACTTTTGATTTATAAATCCATAGACAATCCCAATCAAATGTTGTAGTCAAAAGGTCTTTGGTGTGATTGTGTTGGAGAGGGGGAGGGGAAACCCTTAATGAGAGAATGGGAGGAAGGCTGCTGAAATCATTTAATCCTTATACATCCACTTATCACGCCACAGCAAAACTAGCCTTAATGGCTTGGCCGTGCTAGGCAGGATATTATTTCATACATGGGGGAATTAAATGAATGCACGGCAGAGTTCAGTCTTTGGGAGAAAAATAATGGGAATCCACTCAGCTTAAAATATTGGATTTGTTAATGAATGGAAGCAGTTAATCTAAAGCCTGATTCTGAGAATTGTCTAAAAAAAAATCAGGAGATGAAAAGAGGGGGGGAGAAAAGGAGTGAAAAGAAGCAATAAAGCAGAAAGGGAATCGCTACGTTTGCAATAAACACTGATTCCCTCAACATTACAGCCAACGTCTATCAGAAATGCCACGAACGCTTGTCAGACCCTCCCCAGTGGAGGGTTTGGATGAAGGTCACCCGTTGTTTCTCTAGCACTGTCATTATCTGACAGTGAGGGAGAGATAAGAGGTCGCCGATAATAAATGCTCCGCCATGATTGGAAATAATCTTGACAAGAGCCTCTCCAACAGTCCAGAAAAGTCCATCAACGAAACAGGATTGAGTATGACATGTTTTTGTCTGTGCCAGCCTCATACAGTATGGACTCGCCGCAATTTCAAATAAATCTGCGAGCAGTTGAAGAGGTTTGATTTATGCAAGCGCGTTAACCGCTAATGCTTCTCACTGGGCATAACACTTGTGCGACCTTTACCTCAGAGAGTGAAGAAATGAAAGGGGTGATGTGTGGCTTGATTTCCACTTTTAAGCATTGCTTTGACGGCAGTCAGTAGGGAGAGACCATACTGGCTAATTTTCAAGAAGCTGACTGAGCTGGTGCTGCCTTTAAGATCTCCAGCACATTGGATTTTACAACGACTGAGGTTAAAATGCTGATTTTTTAGATTGTTATACTACAATGTCCAAAAACATTACCGATACAACACCAACATAAAACTCTAATTAGCCTACCGCATGCATCTCAAAGACCAGACATCAAAAACAGTCAGCTAAATAATAGGCACTATACACAATATAGCCAGAAGTGCCTTAATATTACTTTAGGACAGACATTTTGGAGGCCCTCCTAATCAGTAAACACAATATGAAACTCCTCAATATAAGGCAATACGTCAACAATAAGTCAAGACATAGCTATGTGATCACAGTATGTCATGACTACATTAATTCAACATCCCCATCAATGGACAGCGACAAAGAGTGGAGTGCCCTCCTAATCAGTTAACACAATATGAAGTACGGTTGTACCGATTAGTTCGAAGCTTCATTCATAACAATTTCTAAATCAACATTTGAATGCTGCGCAACTTTAAAAAAAAAAAAAAAATAATTGATAATGTCTATTCATTCTGTTTGAACCTGACATTTGTGCACAATTGCAGATAAAGATCAAGCTACACTAATGTTATAAGTATTGTACTATTTCTAGAATTATATTCCAATGATGGCTGTGAAGGATTGTGTCCAACTCGTGTGATCCAAACATTTCCAATAACTCCACGGCGTTGTTAAGTCCAAAAGCCATAATTTATTGAGAAAAAAAAGATAGATGTAATAATTTCCAAAATTCACAATATGTTTTTATCAAACAAAATATTCTGATTCAAACAATATTTGTAGGTGTTTAGCCTTTCAAAAACATGCATTAAGGCGCTATTGAATAGGATATAGCCCAGAGAAATGCGCAATGACAGTCGGCATTAGGCGCAAAAGCTATTGTCACAATTTTATTTTCAAAATAGAAAGTAAAAAAAAAAAAGAAAAGAACAACATCATTAAAAAATGTACGCACTGTGCGTACAGGATTACGGCTGCCGACGCAACTGCAATGGACTGTTCGCTAAGCCCAGCCCTTCTTAGCTTTGTCGCTACACCTGTCGAGCCATCCGTTCTTACAGGCACATATGCAATTTACATTTATAACAGTGGCAGATTTACCACTTGAAATTCTTCGTAAATTTTGAAACAATAGGTCTTTGAATTTGTCACAGAAATAAACAGATTAAATACGCAGCCAACGGTTAAAGCTAAAGCTCACTAAAACTTGTCACCTCTAATGTTATAATATTGTAGGCTATTATGAATAGGGGTTTAGGGTCAATTCCTATACTGGACATGAACAAAGTTCATCTAAACGACCTCAAACACCCTTAAAGATGAAATTCAGCACTTTAACCTCAGTCATTGTTTCATTTAAAATCCAATTGTTCTTGAGTACAAAGACAAATCAATAGAAAATTTGTCACTGTCCAGAAACTTGGAGTCTGCACTTTACATTGTGGTCGAAGTTTGTAAGTTGTTATATGAACCACAGTGAAGTTTGAATATGTGTGACTGTTTGTGATTCAGGATGTTGCTGTATGGAAGAAATTGGAGTGTTGCTCTCCATTGTGCAGCATGCATCATTGTCTCCATTTATCTTGTTAGGTTTGTATTGTAAATCTAATCTGATGCATTGTTTGTGTGCCTTGCAGTTTGGTTTCTGTGGAAGGTCATTTTTCAGGTGCATGGCAGGAAATAATAGACAAAAAAGTGGCAATCGACTTTCAGTCATTCATTGACAGTTCTGTACAAAACCTGTTCATGAGCTTTTTACCAGCAGAAGGAAATACGTAATATGTTTTTAGGTTATTGTTTTCTTTGTAATTATGTGTGGTATTTCGCATATTTTGATATGTTTTATTTACAGTCTATCAGAATTGGCACTGTGTAAAAACATCATACAGGAATCTTTTCTCATTGACTTTACGTAAATATGTTTTTTGAAAGTTAAAACTCTCCAGAGACAAAGAGAGACCAAAAAATATTAACATAACAATTATTGTAGTATATCCCAAACCTGTTCCCATTCTCAGGGTGTAAAAAGAAGTGGTCAGACAAAGTGGTCGGGTAGTGTTGACGTAGTTTAAAGAGCGAAAAAACACACATAGGGCAACAAACACAAAGCTTTCATCCAAGAGACTGCTGTTCCTGTCCTGCGCGTTAAGTTTCACTTTCACTTTACAATCAGCTGTTCATAGGTGTCCGGTGTTCACAATGTTAAGTTTCATTTCCCGTTACAAACGTAGTCATTTTAAGCCCAACCATGATGTTTTTTCCTAAACCTAACTAAATGGGTTAATTGCCTAAACCTAATCAAGTGTTTTTGTTTAAATTTACAACGTTAAGCACGTATTTACTGCGATCGAAAAGTGACGCAAAGGGGTCTGACAAAGTGTCAGTATGTGACGAATTGGGATGAGAATGTGTTATATTATCTGTATATCGACACTGTGACTTTGCAGTATGAATTAGGACACAGTGAAAGATCCCTACTTGGCCCCATGAGTCATTATTTGATTTAATCAAACCTGCTTCTTATCACAAGAAGCATAATTAAAGCTTTATCAACAACCGTGTGATGGATAGACAAGCTGTCAGGAAAAAAACTGCTTACAGAGCAGGAGATGTAACGTCGCAACAAGATCCCGTAGAGCTCGTCAGAAGTTTCTGAAGTGTTCGCAAGAGTTCATCCATCTTGTGTGAAGTGCAGGTTTTGTATCTTCAATCGCATTAACTTTAGGCGGCTTTTGTTTTGGTCCGTAGACGAACTGCAGGAGAGGCCATTAATCTGTGTTTTCTCCATTCAAAACTGAAGATCACAATCAATACTTTATCTCATTGTGGCATAGGCAAAACCCCAGCAGGGTATACTATAATCCCTGCTGGTGGAGTGTTATTGACTGTATGCAAACAAAAGTGCATAAGTTAAAGAAACACGAGAAATGGTTTCGGTGCCTCGGAGGGCTAGTGCACCAAAGCGAGGGAGATGACGGGGGCCAAAACTCAATGGCTGGGAGTTAGGGGAGATGTGCCAGCAGTGCAGTCATCTTGGCGGTCTTTATGCCTCCTCAGGGGAGAAACAAAAACAGTGTGCGAGCTGGAGCGGCCTCAGCTTCACAGATGCTCACCTTTGACTGTCCTTCTACTCCTTTTTGTAGGCTGCTAAGACAATTGCTGATGAGTAGCAGCGTGTGGGTCATTAGAGGTGATTATCAAACCGCTGACCTCCTACTCGATACTAGTGGCATTGTGTCTTTGAGACAAAAAACTCGTCAAGAGCACAGAGTGTGTTTTACAATTAAGATAAGCTTGTGTGTTTGAGGACAAGTGATCGATTAAAGGCACTCTGGTTTTGTTTTCCAGGTTTATTCAACTAGTATAGATTATAATGCTGTTAGAAAGTGGCACAGTAAAAATCCTTGTGAAATGGGTGGTGATCGAAATGGAAATTGGTGGAGGCTTGGTGACGTTGTGACACTTGGTCGCTAACTGGATTCTATGTTGTACGATAGTATGTAAATAATTCAAAGATTAGATAAAATTGTAAAGCCGTCCTCACCGAAAGATTGGGCGTATAGGTCGTCTACGCAAGCAGAATATTACAGGCCATGTTTACTTTTGTTGTTAGCTGGCGACCTCTAGTGGCCGTAGTAATTTTGACAGAAGCAAAAGAGGATGTTAGAAAGAGTGACAAAGTTTGCGTAGAGAGAAGGTCGGGGTGAATCGATGGGTCCAACAAGCACAGGACTTTCACTCAGGCAGGCTGCTCTCAACACGCTATAATAACGGGTTAACGCAATCTCATTTTAACGCCACTAATTTCTTTACACATTGCTGCATCTTGCGATTTTTAGGTTGTAGCGGGCTCGGTTTTAAAGCTAGAGTGAAGATACTGGTATCATATGAAACTATAAAAACCTAAGGAATCCATTGGTACAAACCATGTCATGCTTGCCATGAAGGAGGCTAAATAACGCTCCTAACTTAAGCTAAATTTTGTCAAGGAAAAACTGGCATGGCCATTTTCAAAAGGGGTCCCTTGACCTCTGACCTCAAGATATGTGAATGAAAATGGGTTCTATAGGTACCCACGAGTCTCCCCTTTACAGACATGCCCACTTTATGATAATCAAATGCAATTTTAGGGCAAGTCATAGTCAAGTCAGCACACTGACAGCTGTTGTTGCCTGTTGGGCTGCAGTTTTCCATGTTATGATTTGAGCATATTGTTTTATGCTAAATGCAGTACCTGTGAGGGTTTCTGGACAATATTTGTCATTGTTTTGTGTTGTTAATTGATTACCAATAATAAATATATACATACATATGCATAAAGCAAGCATATTTGCCCAGTCCCATGTTGATAAGAGTATTAAATACTTATAAAATCTCCCTTTAAAGGGACATTTTGAACAAATTCGCAATGTGCGATTAATTACAAACATTCAATTAATCGCGATTAAATATTTTAATCGATCGACAGCCCTGATTGTAATGTTTGTAAATCTCCTTAAAATTTGAATAAAAGATTAAAAAAAAATACACAGAGTGAACCGGTTTTGTGTGCAAAACATTGCCAGAGAATCATAGGACTCAGCGTTTATCGTCACTGGCAAGTCAACTCCCTCTGCTCCCGCTCTGTCACTAACATTCATTGTGTTTTAGGATCTCTCATGAGCTGTTACATATTGCATCTAATACATAATGGAAGCAGAAAAACACATAATAAAATGGACTTTACTGCACGTCCTCTCTCTCTCTCTCTCTCTCTCTCTCTCTCTCTCTCTCTCTCTGGCCTTGGTGCTGAACTCGCACCGCTGTCAGCATCTGCTAGGTAAACAACTGACAACACCAACGTAGATTAATGCCAACCTGTGAGCGAGCCTGAGTAGCATTTCGCATGTAAAGCGAGTCCAAGCAGGAGAGCGGCACGCTGGAAGTGGGATTTCCAGAATGACCAGCCCCATTCTCCTTGTCTCAACAACTCTCAGATCTCAGATTCAGCCTCACACACACACACAAATTGGCCTATACACCTCATTAGACAGACAGAGAGTGACATGACACGCAGCATTTCCGACGCTTTAATTGTATACGTGGGCAGCCGGCACACCAGAATCTGCTGCATGCATTTAAAATGCATTGTTTTGTTTTAAACATGAGCGCACACTGTTTCATACATTTGATTTTTTAAATCCAATTAAAATGTGTGATCCAAGACAAGTGTCAACCCCATGCACACAAAGTGCACACAGTTAATGAGCCACCATGCAACCAGACCCCGAGTTGGTCGCCAATTTCTCTCTCCGAGCATTAATGTATTTCCTCGCTCTCGCTTTGCGCGTCAAAGGATTACAGTCTCATTTGGAGTTAGCGTTTTTCCCCTGTGTGCCTCTGTCAGGGGACTGACTGTCTAAGCCTCGCCGCAATAAAATGGTAATCTACAGAAGTTTTTATTCCTTTTCAGTTTTTAAAACATTTTTCCTGCTCTAATATGTGAAATGTTCTCCTACGTGGGCGAGATAAATGTCTTCTCTTTTTCTAAACGTCTTCTCTTTCAGATGCGGCTTCAGGACATTTTTTAAATTAAAGAGTCAATTTATGAATAAGTGAATCTTGAAACTAGCCACAATAAGATATCAGAGAGTCTTTAATGTGAATTGAGCTCTCGTTTTATACAAATATCCCAAGACAAATTTATAAAATTACTTTTTTTACATGAGCTATTTTCTGGCAGTGCAGCTATATCTACAGTTGCAGTTTGCACACAAACACATGAACAACAGAAAAGCCCTCCTTTTCTTCCTTCTTTTCCTGTCAACTTGAATGTGCTAATCTCTTTCCCACTCTCCAGTTTCCCTCTCTCTCTCTCTCTCTCTCTCTCTCTCTCTCTCTCTCTCTCTCTCTCTCTCTCACACACCCACAGTTATTATTGACTCTTTGATGTCTGGCTATTCTTGCTGCAGTTTCAAAGAAATGGAGCATTTTTGGTCCAAAAGCATGTTGGAACACTGCATCATACAACCACTCTCCAAGACTAATGGAAACACACACACACACACACACACCGCCACTCTTCTAAACAAGTTGTAGAGAGCAAATGAGAGCAAAGCGACGCGCTGATGGAAGCAATGAGCCGAGGGACGGGGGGGGGTGGAGACGGCGTGAAAGATGAAAGCCAGAAACGTGAGTGTGGAGAAAATAGAGACGAGGTGACGTATTAACAAGGGGTGAAAGAACATCGCTGCATTTTTAGGCTGAATTGTGTGCTTTCTATACACTCTCTTTCATTCTCCTTCCTCTAATCAGCAGTCCCTCCCATCTCCCCCCTTTCTTTCTTTCTTTCCCTCCCTCCCTCCCTTTCCTCAGCATTTTGCTGCCTAGTCATTGGAGTTCATTCATTTGGCCTGACAGCTTTGGTAGATACAGCACTTAGTCCTTATTGAGGAGGTTATTCATATTTAATTCTCCAAAACTCTGCAAGTCTTTCAACCCGCTGCAAGTTAGTCCTGCGAAATACAATCGCACAGGAGCACACGTTTAACACAAGTAAGAAATATAGAGACAATTGGACAACAATCAGTATCATGTTTTATATTGAAATCCACACTCTGTCACCGTATTTTACAGATTTAGCCACCCATCTCTGCATGATGAAATCCAGAATGTGTTGGTGCAGTTTCATCATATAAAGAAGTTCAACTCAAGTTTCCATTAGTTTCCATAATACCTCCGCTTTAAAGGAACAGTGTGTAGGATCTGGTGGTGAGGTGAGGAGATTACAACCAACTAAAGTCTATCCCGTGTGCCAAGTGTGTTGGAGAGCTACGGTGGCCGACGCGAAAACGCGAATGGCCCTCTCTAGAGCCATCTGCGCGTACGAAGGGAAGTGAGTGGTGAAGCATGAGAGAGAGAGGATGACGGGAGCGAGTAACGTTATCGACTTCGGCCCAAGCAGGAAAAGTTAACAGAGTTTGGTTTGTCTGATCTGGGCTACTGTTGAAACATGGCGGTGTAACATGGCGGACTCTGTGGAGAGAGGACCCGCTCCCTATGTAGGAAGCAGGTCCCATTTTCATTCACATATCTTGAGGTCAGAGGTCAAGGGACCCCTTTGAAAATGGCCACGGTAGTTTTTCCTCTACAAAATTTAGCATTTGGAGCTAGTATGACATGGTCGGTAGTAATGGTTCCCTTAGGTTTTCTTGGTTCATGTGATGCCATTATCTTCACTCTAGATTTAAAACTGAGTCTGAAAGATTTAGTATTTAGTGGCATTAAAATGAATTTATGTTAACGCGTTATTGTTGCGTTAACTTTGACAGCCTTAGAATGAACACAAATGATCATGAGGCGAGAAATTGCTTGTTATTGGCTTCGCTCTATTTGGTCATGCTGATGTACTGCCGTTTACATAGTGGCAAGGGCCACACTGATGTTGCCAGTCAACCAGCAGAGACTCTAAGAAGTAAAAAACACTCATAAATTCTGTACGAATTAAACAAATGACTAAACAAAATGTTAATTAGTGAGCTTTAGAGGTGCTTGGCGGCAGGGGCTAGGCTGTTTCCACTCCGTTGTTTCCAGTTTGATTAAACATTCAGTATGTTTTCCATTTGGAGTTAGCTTCCACAAGACTATAAATATGTAGATGATGATATTTAGATGTTCAGATTCAGTGTATGGATATTTCTTGTTCCCAGCAGTTATGTTATGAATATATTAGCACACAGTACAAGACACAGAACAGCTACACGCAGAATGCTCACTCACTCAGTCTGGTTTTTCAAACAAATCCCTCTTTGCAAATACAACGAATTATGAATGCAAACGCCGCAGCTAGCAATAAATAACCTATGCTAATTTGTTCGCTCCGTAGATGCCTACTGAGTGTTTTATGCCATTTGCAAACAATGCAAGACTCCATGCTGGTTTACACAAATGCACACACACATACACACACACAGACACAAATCACCATGGTGAGACAGAATTGGCTGCGCTGAATCCCCAGGCCGCTTCACCGAAATGCAAGCAGACAAAGTCCTCGCCTCACGAACACGATGCGGTACACACATCTACACGCACAAAGAGGGATTCCCCAGACACACATACACAGACGCATTACACAAAGTCGCATACACACAACTGACCACAACATGCAAGCATCTGAGGAGATTTATTAACAGAAGCGGACAGGAGGGGGAAAAAATCTGCCTTGCTAAAGGGCCTAATGACCTCATCTGTGGCCAGCAGCCGACATGACTGATAACATCCAAGAACACACACACACAGACGCGAACACCACCGGAGGCTCGTCCTTTCCTGCCCTCTCCAACACTGTTCTCGCTGTGTTGTAAGGGTTTAATTTTACACCATGCTACATTGCACCCTGATTAGCAGTGAGCTGCACCTTCCTCAGATTAAATAACGTGTACATACTGTCTGTTCCAGTACTGTGCTTGTGCAGTAGGGCTCCATTTTTCTTCAAATAACCTACTGCAACATAACAAATAACCTAAAATACACTGCAGCCTCACACACAGCTTTAGCTCTTTCATTTTTCACACACACATCACAGAAACACTTGAACTCCACAAGACAAAGGTAGAGAGAGGCGGGGATGTAAGGAACGGATCAAAAGATGGATTGAGATTTCCAGAGAGAGAGATGAAAAACAGATTATCTCGCCTCCGACTGGTGTTTCATTTTTACCTGTTCTCTCTCATAGTATCTGGGCTTTCTCCCTCGGTTTGTCTCTGCTGGCTGGCTCGTGTGTCGTGTTGCGAGGGGGGTGTGTTTGCGACCATTTGTTTGCGTGACACGAACCCTTGTGACAGGTCTGAGCATAGATACCAGCTAGCTACACACAAACATACACCAATTCACAACCGCCTGTCTCTCCCCCGTTCCCTTCTAAGTCGCGTAATTATTCTGTATTTTAAATGAATATCGACTTTCACCATTTTCTCCCTCTCTGAACCAGTCGATTAGACTGTTAGGCTATTAAATAGGCGTTATCAGTCGCTATAAGCTCCATAGATTGTGGATCAGTAGGAGCCTACTACACCCAATAGTAGGTTTTATCATCTATTTACATGGTAGATCACCGAAAGAAGGTAGAAAAGAACATGACAGCGACTGTAGTAGTTACGACAGAAGCAGAAGTCGGGCGCTGTAGTATAGACAGCATGACATACCATAAGGGGCGGATGTCGGGGAAGATGGATGAGACACAAAACACAGGATTTTAACATGAGGTTTTTCCCTAAATTTAACCAGGTGTATTTTTGCCTAAACCTAAAGAAGTTGTAGTTTTGTGGCCTAATCCTAAAGAAGTTGTAGTTTTGTGGCCTAAACCTAAAGAAGTTGTAGTTTTATTGCCTAAACCTAAATAAGTTGCAATTGTGTTGCCTAAACCTAAAGAAGTTGTAGTTTTATTACCTAAACCTAAAGAAGTTGTAGTTTTATTGCTTAAACCTAAATAGGTTGCAATTTTGTTGCCTAAACCTAAAGAAGCTGTAGTTTTGTTGCCTAAACCTAAACAGCCTTTTTTTTGTTCAAAACGTGACGTTTCATTCAGTTTTACGTGTTAGAACGTGTTGCTTTTAAGTTTCACTTTCACTTTTACAACGTAGTAGTTGTAGTAGGCCCCTACTGACCCACATCTATGGTGCTTATGGTAGACTGATAATGCCTAATTTATGGCCTGATAACAGTCAAATTGGGTGCCTGAACAGGCTCAGCTTGTTACCTCGTAGATACAGTAGGTACAGTAGACAAGTAGTGTGCGTTTCCACCATTAACACCATTAGGCCAGATAAGCCAGATATGTGTTCAGTCAACCTGCCTCCGAGGCGGTTTCTGCGTGTGCATGAGTGTGTGTGTTTCTACAGTGCAACACCTCTTAAAGTGGATTTGTCAACTAATACCCTTCAACTTACTTCTCCCCACCATCAGGTTATTTAATTTTTCTCTCCAATTTCCGGTGTTTTACGGCGTACCAGCGCGCTGTCCGGGCCCCATGCGGTTTCCTGGATATTTGTCCATGTTTAGTTTTGTTTCGTCTCATTTTTTTTCTGCCTGATCCATTAGCAGCCCTATAGCGTAAAGCCCCCACCTGCTCAGCTCCCCGGGATTGGCTGCAAGAGATATCCATTTCTAGATGTAAATAAATCTGTTACTTCCCTGACAGCACAATTCATTAGCTCTCGCAGCAATCTGCCTGTTCACGCAGAGTGCTTTGACGCAGCGGCAAGTGTGTGTGCAGCAAAAGACAGAGAGGGGGGGGAGTGTTAGGAAAAATGTGTCAGCTTGCTCTTTGGAGGTTTGGGTGTGATTACAGCAGGGGAATGCTTTCAGAGGACAGAGCAGCATGTGTAGGGGGTTAACAGTGGGTAATTGCAGTATTGCCCGTTCTGTTACCTCATTGCTGGCTGTGTTTGCCGATTATTGAATTATTGAATTAAATTCTTTTATTCCCTATCAAACTGGCTTCTGAGGTGTTGCTGTCAGGAGAGCTTATGTAACAACTCAGTTTGAAACATACGTGTCAAATGTTATCAGCCGATTGAATGGTCATTATCAGCAGTTATCAGGCTCATAGATATGGGTTAGGATGGGCCTGCTACACCTACTAGTGGATTCAGAAGGTCGGTATCATCCACTCACATGGTTGATCACCGATAGGAATACAAGAATATGACGCCGACTAGCGGTGGTAGTAATTATGACGAAAGCAAAGGAAGAAGTCAGGCGACAAAGTATAAAGAGCGACAAAGTCTGCATAGGGAGGAGGACGGGTGGTTGGATGGATGGGTCGAATCGTAGTGATAACCGCGGATAACGGCCATTTATTAGGCTGATGACATTTGAAATGGGTGATGTCACTTCAGTAAAGCTAAAGTCACGTTTAAAACAACAATTTGATAATTGCTTGTGCCATCTGCATGTATTCCCACAAGACATGTTTTTACAGTAAAGTATGCTACAATTGTCAAGCACAGAATAAAGCATATACTGTAATAGTCATATTAGCCCTGGTCACAACAGAAAGTCTTAAAGGTGTAGTGTGTAAGATCTGGCGGCATATAGCGGTGAAGTTGCAGATTGCAACCAACTTAAACTTCTCCCATGTGCCAAGCATGTAAGACAACTACAGTGGCCGACGCAAAAACGTGAAAACGCAAACGTCCCTATCTAGGTTGGTTTGTCCATTCTGGAAACATGGCCGCCAGCTCCACGAAGAAGACCCGCTCCCTATGCAGATATAAAGGCTCACTCTAAAGACACAACGATTCTTATTTTCAGGTGATAATACATTAAAGAAAACATACATATTAATATCATATTCCATTTCTGCCAATAGATCCCCTTAAATGTTACACACTGGTCCTTTAAAGCTTGGTCATTTTTTGTAAACAGGGTTGTTACACTTCCTGGTTTCCTTTCCTCAGTAAAGCAAATCAGCAGCAAATAAAATCTATGTCTATTGAGCTTCCTAAGAATTTGCCAAAATTTCCCTAAGCTTATAAGGAAAAAGTTGCACACTGAAAATGTGAAAGTGAATGTGTTTCAGCTCAAGTGAAGGACAGCAAGCGTGTAGTCAGTGCTCCTTTACCCTGGATACTGTCTGAGTTGCATTTGATTTTCCACGAACGACACAAATCCGTCTGAATTCCCCATATTTAACGAGTGAGTCTGGGTTTTTGAGCTTGAGCAAACAGACACAAATTGAAAATCTATTTACAGTGCAACCAAGGTGACATTTGATTTATGTTTTTGCTAAATGCCACAGTGAGTCAAATTATTTTTTCAAGCATTCAAAACCGTGTCGGCAGGTTATCTCAAGAGTTATTTTAATATTTCCATTCTGCGAGGATCAGCAGTGTGTAACAGTTGAGTTCATGGGGTATTGAACTGTAAGTACATTATAGCCTCGTAATGAGCTTACAGGCATTATTCTTATATTGATCCCAAAACACTACACTTGCATTTTAATGTGTTAGACCACTAAGTGTGATAGATACTGAATCTACTCAAACAAGGCTCTTATAATATTGCTATTTTTCGTCCTGTTAATTACTCACGCATATATATTGCACGTTATGTTGTTTTGATGTAATATTAATTAGTTACTTGTGTTCACGAGTGTTTATTTAGTCCTCTCTTTATCTCTGCTTTCCCTCTAGTGATCCGATCAGCTCCAGTGATCGGTGAGTTGAAGCCACACAGTGAAAACAACACTTCCACACTGATAAAATCCACTTTGTCACTGTTTCCCTTAGAGGATCTAAGCACCTTATCAATGCCAACACTTTGCCAGAGAGCTGCTTGATGTCTCACGTCAAAGCCGGGAAAAGTGGTACATGTGGAGTCAGCAGGATGCAGGAAATCTGTGTTGAGTTGTTGCGCTGGTGAGGAAGATATGATGACGAGTAATGTTATCGATTTCATTACTAATTAATTTCATTTAGGTGAGCTGCTCCCTACACTTTAAATACAATGTGCCGGGAATGCTGTGGGGATCTTACATTCTTAGCTTCGTTAAATTTAAAGGGCCAGTGTGTAACATTTAGGCGGATCTATTGGCAATTTATAAGTATGTTTTCTTTAGTGTATAATCACCTGAAACTAAGAATCGTTGTGTTTTTGTTAGCTTAGAATGAGCCATTTATATCTGGAGGATCCTGTTCAGTTGGTGTCAGTTGGTTGCAATCTGCAACCTTACAGCTAGATGCTGCCAAATCCTACACGTTGCACCTTTAAAGTTTAGCTGATTGTCTTTCTTGACATATTAAAATCAGTCCTTCATGTGGTTTACAGGACTAGACATTTTGGGAATTTGCTTTCTTGAATTAGACGAGGAGATTGATACCACCCTCACCTGTCCATTAATATGAAGCTGGTTAGCTTAGCATTTCGAAACAGGGGGAAACAGCTAGACTGACTGGAATAAACAAACAAGATATAACATGATATTTAGTGATTTCTTTTACCTTTATACAGAGCCAGGCTAACTGTTTCCACGTTTCCAGTCTTTACGCTAAGCTAAGCTAATTGTCTCCAGGCTATGGCTTCATATTTAATAGACAGATGTGAGAATGTTGTCAATCTTCTCAACTAGCACTTGGCAAGATAGCAAATATGCCTGTTTCCCAAAGTACTTAACTTTTACTTTAAAAGTAAATGAATCCATTCTGATCCAGTTTTTTTTTTGGTCAACATTATTATTCACTTTTCAGAGTAAAACCTGACCTGCTCAACAGCCAGTCTTTCATTGATTCCTTTTGGTCACTGCAGTCCAGCAAAATGGCAAAACCTCATTCATAAAATCTGCAACAGATGCCATACATATTCATTAACAGCTCTGAATTCTCCAACAGCTACTGTAGCCAATAGCATCTCTGCTAACAAGGTTCACAGGGCACACTGTCAGTGACAGCCAGCTCAGACTGAAGCTCTCACTGTGAGGGTTCATGTTGTGTCATGTAATTGCTAACAATGCTGCTAATAACTAATAGGCCACAATACAAGCACAATAACAGTGCTATTTACTTTACAGTGAGCTGGTATCGAACCTAGATTCTTACCTTTTAAGGATTGCATTGCAGTGTTTGTTAGCTTTGAATTTAAATTGTGAATTTCACTATAACGATGCCTTCTCTTTTTTGAATGAGTCGTCTGTTGCTGATGGTGTCACTGAAAACTTAACCTGTCCTGCTCAGTTTACTTTAAAATCCAACCCATGGATCATTGACCAAACTAGCTACGCTTATGTACTGACAGGGGCAACCGAATACAGTTGGGAACCTTTGCGAGTATGCATGCAAATTGGTTTATTAGAATGACTGTTGAGGTTATAGAAATAAAATTAGGTTGAGATTGAGATAATGAACAATATGGGTCAATAGGGGATTGATGCTTGTAGATGGGAAAGTGGCATGGTGAAGAACCCGGGGATGGGGTCAACATCTTGATCGCACCCCATGTAGTTCTTGTAATGAGAAGACGGAAGCAGAGGAAACGACTTTGGTGGCGTTGGGGTTTGGGAAGAGCCGATTGGGGAGGGCAGGAAATTGGATTAGAATGAGATGTGGTGTTTGTCCCTAAACCTAAATTATAATAATTTCGTTAATATGTTTTGGTTCGCTCTCATCGCTCATCATTGTTTTCCCCAGATGCATCAGGCAGCTTTTTTCAGAAAAAAAGGTGGCCAGAAAAACAACTCTAAATAGAACAATATTGATATGTCAGTCTTGTGTTTACAGCTCGCACTGTCCCCAAACAACGCATCCTCATACAACGGTTTGTATTATATCTTACGAAAAGTTATTCCTCATTTTTCGTGCATTTTCCTTCAAATGTCCTGTCAATTTCCGCTCGTTACATGCATACAGTCTTTTTCAAAATAAACTTCTGTCTTCACAGTAAACTTAGTTAGGTTTAGGCAACAAAACTACTTAGTTAGGTTTAGGAAAAGATCGTGTTTTGGATTAAAATAACTACAGTGTGCGGTAATTTTCAAAAAATCATCGACTAGTTCCCAGTGATTATCGAATAGTATTTTTGCTTGAAATGCATATCCCTACTCTAGAGCCAGTTGTTGTAAGAGTAGCGTAGGTCATTTGGAGCAGAGCCAGTGTTTAGAGTGTGTGTGTACGAGGGAAGTGAGTGGTGAAGCAAGAGAGAGAGAGAGAGAGAGAGCGGTGGCGACGGGAGCAAGTAACGTTATCAACTTCGGCCCAAGCCGTTCTGGGCTACTGTAGAAACACGACGGTGCAACATGGCGGATTAAGTGAAGAGGACCCGCTCCCTATATAGATATTAACGGCTCGTTCTAAAGTAACAAAAACACAATGATTCTTATTTTCAGGTGATTATACATTAAATAAAACATACTTATTGTTATTATATTCTATTTCTGCCAATAGATACCCCTAATTGTTACACACCGGTCCTTTAAATACGGAAGTTACGTGACAAATCAACGTTGACTTCTGGTTTCACATATACGAACACAGTCTCTTGGGCAAAAATCCGGTGCTTTTTGACCCAGCCATCCACCCCGACCTCCTCCCTACGATGCGTTTTGTCACTTTTTATACCTCCTGATTCACAATTACGTGGATAACATACGATTGATTTCGTGGGATGTATACGAAATACACCGCATTACTTTTCGTAGGTATAACTACCAACGCTATGTATGAGAACAGCCTGTCCCAAATGACCAAAATGAATCAACTTTAAAGATGGAAATATATAAAAATGTTTTACATTTAAAATATGTTTAAACTTACTATCATTGATGGCATGTGCGAATATGTTGTGTAAGGGATAATGTACAGTAAGCCAGTCATTGTTGTGAAATAAACCCCAAGTGAAGCATCGCCCTGAAGGGGTTTATTTCACAACAATGACCCGCTAGCTGTACATTATTCTGCGTATTACACGGCTACTTAGAAATCAATAATTTGAGACAAAAACGTTTCACCAGAGTCCGACATCAGGACTGTGCCCATACCAAAATGTTTGTTATACATAGCAACGGTCTGCTATAAAGAAATAACAGACCGGAATTGAGTATTCATCAAAGTCGTGTAATAAGAAGCATTATCGTCTTCTCAATGATACTCATTCTAATATCATTACCGTGCAACTCAGCCACTATTTGGGTCACCAAATAGGAACCAACAGCAGGTTCACACTTGCTTTCGCTGTAAGCCCCCCTTCCAACAAGCACTGCGCCCTGTCATATGCTATCTCGTTGTGTCATTCTGCTGTGCTAGCCTCTGCCCCCGCCGCTGCTGCCTTCATGTGCTGCTTAGGCAAATATAGAAAGAGACATCGCTCGTGTGACATGCAAAGCCACACACACAGAAAACCCCCGAGAAGGTGCATCCGCACTTTCCACACACTGTTACATAATAGATAGGCTATGGCAAAAGACAGCACAAAAGAAAGAGAGAGACTATTGTGGTGTGTGTTGGGGAGAGAGTGAGAGAGTGTGTTGGGATGAAGGGAGGGACAGAGAGAAAACTAATTAGCACAGCACTTTAAGCATCACGGGCCACAGACTGCTGCGAATGGGGACTGCCACAGACAATCCCAGTCAATTTTCCCACTCAGCGGAGAGAGAGCTGAGGCATGCTCTGACATTGTGTTTTATCTCAGCGGGCCTCTTCACTCATGTCAAGAGCTGGAGAGAGAGGAAGAGAAAGAGAGAGAGAGAGAGAGAGAGAGAGAGAGGCAAGGTTGTTGGTCGGAGAGCAAAAAAAGGATGGTGAATTAAGAAGAGAAAGATAGAGTAATAGCGCAAAAAGGGAGACAGCTTAGGAGTAAAATCCAGAAAGACAAAGACGCAAGCAGAGAGAAGACAATGAGAGCAGACGAGCTGCAGCACTTGGGCAGCAATGTTTGAATTTATTAAGGATTCTTCTCTGCTTTTAAGATGTAAATTTTCAAAAATATTGGTGGTCTACCAACTATACACTATATCCAATCAATGGCATTTGCAGAAATGTCACCGGATCGTAGCTTATTCATAGAAGACAGGGATGTCCTGGAAGCAATTGACAATCCAGAGAATTGAAAATAACGACTGCCCTTTGCGAGGCAGTGCAGCACTGCACCGTTTGACTCATCTCTCTTGTGATGAATACTGTCCTGGAGCTCCTGCACGCCGTCTGAGGAAAACAAATAAGTACAGTATATCTCATGGCTCCGTAAAGGCAGCATAAATTGAGACCAGTCGCATGTTAGCTCCGTCTTGCGAGCTCCGCACATGGCTCCTGTGTATGTACTCGTATCTAATCTGAATAAATCATCGTATGAGACAGCCTTTGCACTTTAACAGCTCTATTTTTATGGTCTCTCTACCATTAGCATAGACACATAATACCCATCTACCCCCCTTTGCGCGCTGCAATATGCATCAACCCAAAATGTTTGTGCACCAGAAAGCATGATGAATATCTGAGGTGGAACGTCACCATATAGGATTTAATGTAAAACATTCAGCAGAGGATATCAGGAGGTTAGAAGTTTAATAAACTGGACTTTTATTGGTGCTAAATGTACAAAATATTTGGTACATCTTTTTAGCCATGCGTTAGGGATGGCAATATCGGTCAAATTTTCGATTTGTCCAATTCTTTGGTTTATGACTAAACACCTATAAAACTAATGACATTTCCATTAGCCTCAGTCGTAGTGCTAATTGGTAAATGTAAGCATGTTAAAACGCTACACTAAGATGGTGATCATGGTACAGATTCAACGTATCCTAATACAACGGCTCGTATGATATGTTACGAAAAATCTTTCCTTTTCAATTTTCGTGTGTTTTTCTATAAATGTCCAGCAACACGTGTCAATCACCGCTCGTTACATGCATACAGCCTTTTCAAAATAAACTTTCGTCTTCACAGAAAACAACTGGGTTAGGTTTAGGCAACAAAACTACTTAGTTTTGGGCAACAAAACTACTTGGTTAGGTCTAGGCAACAAAACTACTTAGTTAGGTTTAGACAACAAAACTATTTAGTTAGGTTTAGGAAAAATTGACTCGGTTAGGTTTAGACAACAAAACTACTTAGTTAGGTTTAGGAAAATTGACTCGGTTAGGTTTACACAACAAAACTACTTAGTTAGGTTTAGGAAAAATGGACTTGGTTAGGTTTAGACAACAAAACTACGTAGTTAGGTTTAGGCAACAAAACTACGTAGTTAGGTTTAGGAAAAATGGACAGCCTCACAAAGCCAAAGACAATCTCTCCTCTTCTCTTATGCCAGTGGTCAATGAATGTGGGTACCTGCAGCCAATCAGGCCATCTGGGGATATAACGGCGGAGGTCAAACAGTCTTTTTTGCTTAAGAAGGTTCCTAACTGAGTGAAATGACCAGGCAGTATCTAAGTGGCAGCCATGATAAGAGCTAGTCAAAACATATGCTTTAGCATATAGGTGCCATCCTTTGAGAAAGGAAAGGAGACAATGCCTTCCCACAATTCCTTGCAGCAGCGACATTTAAAGCGATGGCAGACCCACATCAATAACATCCGCCAGCCTAGTGTGAGTGCAGTTGGATTCTCTGAGCACCACAGGTGTTCGTTTCCTACGTCCTTATGGATTCTCCTTATCTTTCCTTGACCTTATGACATTTTCCATCAAGGTCAAGGAAAAAATGGTTAAGAAAAGACACAATTTTTTGGACTTTTCGACCGCAGCCTAAGGCCGAGGAGCTGCTCTTCTAGGTCTGTTTTTTTATTTATGCCGCCTGTCGTGTTTGTGTACTGGTGAGCTGTTCTGTAAGGATTTAATCCACAGCTCTTTGAGAACCTTGTCATATTGAGGTAGCAATATTGTTGTTAGATTTACCTTGTGTTTGTTTTGTTTTTAAATCTTAACCTTTAAGTTTCTTGCCAGGAAGCCTCGTAGGGGAGAGCTGCCATTTTTTGTTACATACCTTTTCTCCTGTTTTTCCTGTGTTGATTTAGGTTTAGGATTGTTTCTTTTTGTATTGGGGCAGTTTAGTCAGCTTTTCTATTCCATTTTAGGACCAGTTTGTTTGTTATTTTGTCCAGGGCTCTCATGATAACTCCTGCATGCTTCTATATCTGGCAATAACAGGTTAAACCGCACCACTTGACTTCTCATTTGGCTTTATTATACTCCCCTCTCCCCAAGACCAACTTGGGGTTGTAACAAAGGAAATTATGAAACGATCAAGCGTGTAATGTTGAACCTCATACCAGTTTTCTAATATTTTGTACTGCCAGTGTTAATTCAGGAGTAGCCCACTGTTGGTTCAGTGCATGTAAATGTCCATCGAGATGTTCGTTCTTGTGTTTAAACGACGCCGTTAGACATTAAATATTGAACACTTCCTTCAAAGTGTAGCAATCCAAATAAAGTTCATTCATTGTGTAATGATCTCTATTTCATGGACTATATCTCCCTGTATGCTCCGTGTTCATATTCTTATTTCCAGACTCTAATGATCGCTCATTCATTCCCTGCTATTCTCCATGTGGGGGTGAGCACAATAAAATGAAAATACAGAAGGAGTCTTAAGTAAAAAAACCGAGAGTGCTTTCTCTATTTCTACCACTCTCACTCCCTCTTTTCACACACACACGCACACACACGGAATCTGTGGGAATTCATTAGCCGGCCGCTGATTTATGGAACACTGTTGTCAGCGCATAATTAGCAGTTGAGGATTGTTTATGATGGCTTTGCAAGCGGAGTGGAAAGTGTGCGGTGAGGAGTGCGGTCCAAGGTCAAGACAGGCCGAAGGAAGGGAAGAAAGGAAGGAAAGAGGAAGGAAGTCACATTTAGCAAATGGCGAAATCAACATAATTAGCTGATAAAACTGATCCTAGAAGAGATCTTTGAGGAGGGAAAATTGTCATAATTTGGCTTGTTTTCTTGAAGTCTCAATGATATTATTTTTGCAATCATGAGCAAACTCGTGTCACGATGATAAATCACAGAATAAATATTTTGTAAAGGCTTTCTATAAACATATATTTTCTCACGGAAATATCGCTGTGTGAAAGCTTGTTATGTTGAGATCAAGAGATAATTATATTGTTGCTCGCAAGGAAACAAAACAAGTAATAATTATCCTCACTGGTCTCCATAAGATCCTGTTATGTGTCAGGTTGCGTAATTGCAGCCCGAACCGCAGCGAGGGATACCAGCCATTATGAAAAAGGCCAATTTCAATACACAGCAATTAAAAAGTTTTGATTTTGACCTGTGTTTTTATTGCACTTTTGATTTCTTGTGCATGACAAGAGCCTCATATGTGAATTATGACTCGTCTGTCAGGAGCGAAGGCAGAACGAGCTTGAAGTTGTGAATGTAGCGGTTTCTTTTCACCATTTTCCACAATATTTAATTCAACCCGATCTCACGGGAAGGCGTATAAATGAAAAGAATACAAGGACATTCCACGTGTCACAAGGATGCATGTCAGGCTTTTCATGTGTCATTTGTATGCCACTTTTTCGCGTGTCATTGGTACGCCACGCAATAAAACTACGGTAATGTCCTAAACCTAAACCACTTAGATGGTTAAGGTTTAGGAAAAAAGTCACGGTTGGGCATAAAACAAGTACGTAAACAAAGTAAAATATGTACAGAAACAAAGTAACATAAGTACAGGAAACACGTCACAAAACAAACACGTCTCACTAACGTAACTTACGAAACAAAACACCAGTCTCTGGGTAAAAAGTCCTGTGTTTGTTGGACCCATCCACTCACCATAAGCAGTCCTTCTCGCTTTTTATTCTACTAGCTCTGAGCGTAGCATACTGACGCAGGTTGCGTTTCCATTGCAGTCAGTACAGACTACATGGTGTACAAATGACACGCCAAAAGTAAGAAAGGCGTTCTTATTGCGCGCTAAATGCCTTGGGAATTATCATGTCATTTGTACATCTTTTCGTGCAAACTAGCTGAATATTATATTTCTTTTAGCTCAACTCCTGAGGGAAATATTTGTCTCTGTAGCTTCTAAATGCTCTACTATGTTCACCAGCTAGATGCTAACTGTGTCTGTTTGCCACTTGGTGCCGAGCAGGTAGTATACAGTGTGTTTTTAGTGCTATTTTTTTACTGAAAACAGCTGCATGCCACAGCTGAAAACGATGCTATGAGAGCTTTGAGAGCAGTAGGCGACTAGACTATGCTCGTGATTCCACCGGACGCGCCGCATTACGTTTCAGAAGCGTCCCAGAATCGACTCTCACTGTGCTGTGTACAGTATTGATAAATCCATGGCGCTGTCCGTGGTGCTGAAGTAGCAGATGGATTTGTAATTGCGACTCTTTCTCTGAGTCCCGCCCTTGTGAGCGAAACAAACTGAGTCTGTCCCCCCTTTTAAAAATTAACGAATCGCCTACTGGGCGAGAGTGAACCGAAACAGTAAAGTTGCTGGGAGGACGTACAAATGGCATGCAAAAAAAGCCTAAAAGGCGTCCTCATGACATGTGAAATATCCTTGTAATGTCGTGCTATTTATAACACCTTCCCGTGAGACCGGGTTGGAATATTTGACTTTCATTCATATATATTTATCAGGTGGCCAGAAACGACACCTCCAAATGGATGATAATGTTGCTCCATAACAGCTGGATGTGTAAATAAGCTACTGACCATGACATGTTCATATATGGATCATTTTTTTAAATCCATGTCATTTAGTTTGGAGGACATGTGGGATTCTTTTGGTCGATAATTAGTTTGCATATAAAAATGCCTTCAGAGAAACTATGTCCCATGTTGTCACTTTGAATGGACAAACTGTTATTGAGTTTCCGCCCTTTTCTCAAATACCTGTAATTAACACTGACTATATTATCATCAACATCAAATTGGGGCGGTTTATCGACCATGCGGTCAGTAGCCGGATTGGCGAGTGATCTGTCCAATACTGCTAAAGGCTACCATTTTCAAAGCATGAAAGGTCAGTGGATTGATATTTGTCCACGCTGTGCATTCACACACACACACACATCTGGGAAGCAGAGCCAACAGCCATCATTATCTTTGTCCTGGTAACACCCCCCACACACACACACACATCACAGTAGACGCACACCTCCACACACACACACACAGCACAGAAAATCAAAGGCGTGTTCATCTCAGAAGGAGGCTGAATCAGTGTCTGATCTGTTCTCGGGTCAGCCGGCCTCCCTTCAGCAGCGCACGGCTCACGGTGTGTGCGTTTTATGTGTGTGTGCGTGTCAGATCAATACCCAGTTACAGACAACGCAGCCCCACCCTGCCTCAGGCTCTGGGCTCTAGGGAACACACACACACCTACACCTACACCTACACACACACACACACACACACACACACACACACAGGAAAAAGAAATCACACAAGTCTGACAGAGTCGGAGCTTTTAACCACCACCACATGAGTCTATCTGTGCTTCTGGCGCAAAAAGAGGGGAAACAGAGAAAGAAAGAAAAGATAGGGAGGGAGGCGGCGGACAGCAAACGACCACGAGAAACGAGTTAAATCATGTGACACAACAGAGGGAGAGGAGGAAAAAAGTAGAGAGCGAGAGATTAAAAATGACAGATAAAGAATCAGAGCGACAAGGACAAAGAGACAGAGAAAGGAAAAATGTGCAGAGTGCAGAAAAAGTAAAGACCCAGCGAAAAATGGGAATTGATGGCCTTTGATTTTTTTTTTATTTTGTTGTCCTTTCTCCTGCCTTTGCATAAATGACATACAGTACAAGCCCAGCTGTGATTTGCCCCAATCCCCTTCATGTTGCGACACCGTGCGGAGGTGCTGTAGGAGTTCCCTCTTCCCTCCATTTGTGCCTTTTTTTACAAGACTTTTATTAGTAACTGTCTGAAAAAGTGTGGAGCGTTAGTGTGAGATCAAGAGATAGAGAGAGGGAGGAAGAAGTGTGGGGGAAGAGAAGGAGAGAAGGAGATTCCTTCAGGCGTCGGCTGTGCTCCACACGTCTTGGCAAAGGTGTAAATTGCAATGAGAATGTGATTTGACTTTGATTAAAAACGTCTGCATTTCAATATTTCACATCGTCTTCAGCTTCAGTTTTCCCACAGAGAGCTTGGGGGTGGGAAAATCACAGCCTGGTACTTCTTTCTGTGAAAGCTTTGAAGGGATAATTTACTTGAAGATTGATGCCACTCACTCTACTTGTTGTGTACTATGGGAAGGTGATCAGAATGACCTGCATAACACAACGGGCTGTCCTCATACACCTTTTGTAAGCTATACCTAAGAGTAAGGCACTGTTGTGTCAAATTGTGTCCCACAAAATCGATGTGCCAGGAAGTATAAAGAGAGACAAACACTGCATAGGGAGAAGGTCGGGTTGGATGGGTGTGTCAATAAACACCAGACTGTCGCCCAGGAGACCGTTATTCTTACCCCGTGTGAAACCAGTGGGGCAACTCCTGGGCAAAGAGCATTCCGCCATTTTGGACTGAAGCGACTACCGGATGCCAGTGAAACGTTTTGCGAAAAAGTGCCTTACAAAAGTAACACAAAATTATTTCTATTCTATTGTCATATCCTACCAAAATGGCCTGTGTTGGACAATAAAATATTATAAATACAATAAGCGTTTTTAGTCCAAAATGGCAGCAGCAGCTGTTGTAAAAAAACACCGGAGTTTCGTCTCTTTGCTTCTACACTTTTTGTCCGGGGTCTGAAAAGTGAAGCCAATGCTGAGGTGCCTTAAACTTGCATTCTTTCTAATAACCAGCAGGGGGCGACTCCTCTGACTGTATAAAAGTCTATGAGAAAATGAGCCTACTTCTCACTTGATTTATTACCTCAGTAAACATTGTAAACATGAGTTTATGGTCTCAATCACTAGTTTCAAGTCTTCTTCAATACAGCATGATGTTCATTTAGTAAATTATGGTCCCATTTAGAGTCAAATAGACCATAAAGCAGGGGATGCTTTAGGGCGTGGCTACCTTGTACATTGACAGGTTGCTACCACGGCGTTGTCCTGTCAGGGATTTGTCCATGTTTTTATCCGTCAACTTTAACCCTTTCACAGTGTGTTTTCAGTTCATGAAAGTTAATTATAATCTTTTTATAGTCACCTAAAAATGTGTTATTCAGAGTTCGGTTGTACTTAGCTCCACCCTCTCGTGTCACTTCTGGTTGCAAGTAACCAAAATGCCGAACTCAAGGCTTCAAAACGGCAATCCACAAACCAATGGGTGACATCAAGGTGACTACGTCCACTTCTTATATAGTCTATTATGTGAAACCAGAGATATTTCGATCTTTACCTAAACCTAATGAAGTAGTTTTGTTGCCTAAACCTAACCAAGTTGTTTCCTGTGAAGATGGAAGTTTAAAAGCATGTAAAGAGCGAAAATTGACAACTGCGTCATGTGTTGGAAATTCGGAGTAAAAATGAGGAATAACCTTGTGAGATACCATACAAACCGTTGTATGAGGATACACAACTGTTTGTAAAATGCAATAAAGCTTACGAATCAACCTGCTGCAATTTTTGTCTTGGATTGTCAATGACGCATACATAATGCACACAACACCGCCTCAACAATCTTTCTGCTCAGGTCCCATTCATTTGTCAGGAAATGGGCTCTTAAATGGTTATCGATCGGATTCCCCTTCATCCTCCCTTTGTGGAATATTCTCAGGCCGAAAAACATGAAAAGGCATCTCAAAAAATCTCATCCATCATTCTTTGATTCTAGCCATGCGCAGCACAGCCCTGCCTAATCAAAACACAAACCACAGACGGATGAAGAGGAATGGATCTGAAAGTCGGTTTTCTTCGACGCTCTCCTCAGAATTTATTGATTGCCTTCCCCTTTCTGTCTCCCCCTCTTTTCTTCCATTCTCCCCTCTCCTCCGCAGAATTTTGTGAAACCGCTGTAATCACCGGCAATTTGCAGGGCACCTCGCAGCTGGACACTCGCCCGCTGCTGACTGAGTGCGAGCATGTCGGTGTGTAGAGATATGTGTGTGAGTGAGTGAGTATGCATGGGGGGGGCATGCACACAAATTACTTTTTGTGTGCATTTGTGAGTGTTTATATGCATTTGTGCCTGCGTGTGTGTGTGTGTGTGTGTGTGTGTGTGTGTGTGTGTGTGTGTGCGTGCGTGCGCGTGCGTGCGTGCGTGTCTGTGATGGTCAAAAGGTCTATTTTGGGAAACTGGGGACCACCTCACCTTGGATTTGGTGTATAGGGAGGGACAGAGAGAGATGTTCATAGATTGTTGATTACCTGGGGAGGTCCCTCGACTTAAATTGAGTCGGGGGCCACACACCCACACACACACACACACACACACACAAACATTGTGAGCACATACACTTTCAGTCCTGGTGTGGCCTTGAGTCTCTATCCTCATCCCATGTTTTAATAGCACCATACATATAGTATGAAATCAATATTTTGCAAAAATCTCTTGTAATGGTGGAAAAAAAATGTATAAAACAGTAAAAAAAGAAAAAAAAACATAACTTTCACATGCTTTAACAGCACTGTTATGATTATTTGCATATCTTAGCATGATTAATAATCATGCTTAAGCCTGTTTTTTTATTTATTTTTTTATTTATAATTTTTTTTATTCATTTATTTAGTTATCTATCTCCCCTGTGAGCACAATAGCTCTGTCTGTGTATAAGTGTGACATCAAATAATAATAATAATAATAACACAGTATGTCATAAAAATGTCATAAAAAATGGAATAAGCCTGTCAAGATCCATGTCAATCATTCACACTTTTTAAGGAATAGTTTAGCACGTTGGAAAGTAGGTTTAATTTCTTTCTTGCCGAGAAAAGAGAAGATGCAATACATTATTTTATTTTTTTTAATAACGTGAGGCAGTACTTTAGGCCCGTTTAACAGAAATATGTAAAATCTGTCACTGTGAAATAAATGATAATACAGTTCATAATATACACTGTTTTATTCTCTTTTTATTTATTTTTTTAACATCTGGCCAGGGACATTTTGATCAATGCATTGTCCCTTACAAATAAGCAGATGAAATAAAACAAAGACTTAGTTTACTCTATCCTATATTGGAGGGTTGGAAATGGAAGGAGAGAAACATAATACTGCTCCAAATACTGAAAGGACAAATGTGTCCACCTTCAACTGGGTGCTGCTGGTTGATTTCCCAGCGAGACCGCAGCTGACAGCGTCGAAGCTTTCAAAAGACCAGCAGCTGGGAAACCCGCTGACAATACATGCGAGAGCAAAAGTCCTAACGCAGCTCCGGTTTAAATTTTATATGAGACTGAGAATATAGCTGGCTGGAGGGAAAAAGAATGCGTCCCGTACGTGTCTTGCAATTTCCTGCTTTGCTGTTTTCCATTTGGCTGGACAAATTGAGAATGAAATCGACAAGGAAATCCATATCGTAGCATGTAATATCATGTAATTATGTAATGATCACTGAGAGGCCGTGGATTATTAGGCTTTTTATTGTCACGGATGTTGTTAGGCCCATTGCCAAACATGATTGCCTCCCATTAATTTTCAGCTTGGTTTGTATCATGTAATAGCCATTAACTGGAGAGGTTTGTTTCCCTTTGAGCGATGCTGGCCTTGTATTATCATTTTTATTATATAATTAGGAACTATAAAATCATATTTTTTGATAGCTGACGCTTTACCGAGAGCAGGAATACATTCATTCACACACACTTTGTTCACAAATATACAAGGATACAACTACATTGACAATAAAAGTTCACACTTGATAAGAAAAGAAGACACACACCGCCCAATCTCTTTCCATCATCCCCATACACACAATGGATGAGTGCGATCCATTCCACAGAAACATCAATAGCTCCGACAGCTGCTAGGTGTGATAATAATATCAGGGCAGCTTGGTGCTATTTGGAATAGGCTATCATTAGGAAACAAGTAGTTGTGGCAATAGGGTAGGAGTGAACAATCCCCCTGACGGACCAACAGTGGGGAAGGAAATGTGTCTTTAATGACCCCCGAGGTCAATAAAAAAAACATTTTCTAATGATGCCTCATTTATTTTTGCACAACAAATGGATATAACACTCCTGATCATTTGTCATGCCTCCTCTGAGGGTAAGCTCACTCTGTCCCAGGTGGAGCAGAGGTATTATAGGAATGAATGGGAAGAAACATAGCAGCTATTAGAAAGACCATGCCTAGCCTTCAACAATAGCAAAGTACCACATAAAGTAGATCCTCTACAGACACACAGTCTTAGTACTCATGCCTTTTTATAACCTTTCACACACATTGCTATACAATCGTGGTCACCCTGAAACTGGCTTTCCCCCAGAGATGACAAGGGCATACTGTGTGGGAACACCTCTTCGAAAGGTGATGGAAGAAATACTGTAATTGCCGGGTCATTCAGACAAAGACTCCTCTGGGAAGAGGAGGCCACTCTGCGTCGAACATGACCAAAGAGCAGCCCGTTTGCAAGAAAAATACATATGAATGACACGATAATGCGCAAGGCATTAAATAAATATGCTATGCTCAGAGCTAGTGATGTAGAATAAAAAGTGAGAAAGACTGCTTATGGTGGGCGGGAGGGGAGGCGAATGGGTCTAACAAACACACATCTTTAAACCAGGAGACCAGTGTTTTGTTTTGTAAGTTACGTTAGTTTTTTAGTGATGTTTGTCACGTGTTTTCCGTACTTATGTTACGTTATTTCCATACGTATTTCACTTACCTTACGTACTTACTTTAAGCCCAACCATGACATTTTTCCTAAACCTAAACTAAGTGGTTTTGTTGCCTAAATCTAACTAAGTGGTTTAGTTGCCTAAATCTAAGTGAGAGGTTTTGTTGCCTAAACCTCATTAAGTGGTTCTGTTGCCTAAACATAACTGAGTGGTTTTATTGCCTAAACAGAATTAAGTGGTTCTGTTGCCTAAACCTAACTGAGTGGTTCTGTTGCCTAAACCTAACTGAGTGGTTTTGTTGCCTAAACAGAATCAAGTGGTTTTGTTGCCTAAACCTAAACTAAGTGGTTTTGCTGCCTAAACCTAACTAAGTGGTTGTGTTGCCTAAACCTCACTAAGTGGTTTTGTTGCCTAAACCTCATTAAGTGGTTTTGTTGCCTAAACCTCATTAAGTGGTTGTGTTGCCTAAACCTCACTAAGTGGTTTTGTTGCCTAAACCTCATTAAGTGGTTTTGTTGCCTAAATCTAACTAAGTGGTTTTGTTGCCTAAACCTCACTAAGTGGTCTTGTTGCCTCAACATAACTAAGTGGTCTTGTTGCCTAAACCTAACTAATTGGTTTTGTTGCCTAAACCTAACTAAGTGGTTTTGCTGCCTAAACCTAAGTGAATGGTTTTATTCCCTAAATCTAACTGCGGACATCACCGTAGTTTTGTTGCGTGGCATACAAATGACACACAAAAAGCCTAAAATGACAGGGAGAATGTCCGTGTAATATCGTGCTATTTAAACAACTTCCCATGAGACAGGGTTGCAAAGAGACATAGAGAAATCACATGTGTGTGCCTGTCCACACAAAATATGTTGCCACTGATTATCCCTAAATCCTGGAGCCCTGAAGTCTGCACTCAAAGCACTCTACTTGGTCCCAGCAGGACTTGGATGCTTTTTGGACAGCTGATTGCAGGGTTGGCCGCAATTTCTCTTAGTTTGAACTGAAACAGCTTTTTTTACACCATCTTGTTATTTGATTACCATTGAACTGAATGTTTGGTCTTGTTGTAGCAATGCAAGAAGAGGATAAATTGGGGGGTGCCATATTAAAGGCCGAACTGTCTAAACTTGAAAGGTAGTAATTGAGACTATTCCCAAATGTCTGTTTTTGAGAGGCTGGTGCACGTTGTTGCTTCTGCATTATGGTGTGATGTGTCTTGTGTGAGGATGGCAATGACCACTTTCTACCACTTTGGTCCAGACTGAAGAACTTTTAGATGGATTGACATGAAATCTTGTACAAACATTCATTGTCTCCAGAGGAAAAGGCCTACTGACTTTGGTGATCCCCAAACTTTTTCCTCTATTGTCACCATGAGGTTGACATTTTTGTTTATTAGTCAAATGTTTTGACCACATTGGATGGACTCCCATGAAAGGAGACATTCGTGGTGCCCAGAGGATGAATCCTAATGACTCTGAGTTATGACCTACGACTATTCATTATGCTCCATCATCAGGTCAAATTTTCAGTTTACTCAATTGTTTAGGTTTATGATCTGCACAACTAATGACATTCCCATCAGTCTCAGCTGTACTTTGTGTATGATACTAATTAGCAAATGTTAGCATTACGCTAAACTAAGATGGTGAACATGGTAAACATTATACCTGCTAAACCAGCATGTTAGCATTGTCAAAGTGGAGCCAATGCAGAAGTGCCTTAACCCTGCATTCTTTCTAATAGCCAGCAGAGGGTGACTCCTGTCCAAAGTCCAATTGTATAGATTTATTACCTCAGTAAACATGAGTTTATGGTCTCAATTTCTCGTTTCAAGTCTACTTCAATACAGCATGATGTTTATTTAGTAAATTATGGTCCCAAATAGAGTAAAATAGACCACAAAGCAGGTATTGCTATGTTGCTATCAAGGCGTGGCTACCTTGTGATTGACAGGTCGCTACCACGGCGTTGTCCGGTCTGGAAGTTGTCCGTGTTTTCGTCTTACAACTTTAACCCTTTCACAGTGTGTTATAAGTTCATGAAAGTTAACATTTCGGTCGCCTAAAAATGTCCAATTCAGCGTTCGGTTGTACTTAGCTCCACCCTTTCGTGTCACTTCTGGTTGCAAAAAACGAAGATGGCGACGGACATAAATGCCGAACTCCAGGCTTCAAAACTGTAGTCCACAAATCAATGGCCTAAATACAGCCTCACAGAACCATTAGCAGATCCACAAATTTGAAAAGAAAGATGTTAAAAAAGAGTTTATTTTTATTAATGTGTATGAATTTGGACTGCATTGTCCAACTATAAGTGCTTGAATTAAAGATAATTTTACCAGTGGCAGATAGCGTAATAATGAGTAATATGTCTACCCATACCTTTACTTGTATAAGAACTAAATCTGTAAATACATTTTTAAAAATACAGCATTAGAAAATACAGTAAATTACCCCAATTTATAACAAACCATGCCACAGGCACAGATGCACCCCGCAGATCTATACTTCACAGGTCGTGAGCTTTGGATAATGGCTTTCATCAGATACCGGAAACCTCACTGCACACACACTTACACACATATACCACACACTTCTGATTTATCGCAAAGCTATTTTAAGAAGCCCACAGATCTTCATTTAGCATCAGACGCCGTGAGTCTCAAGGAGGAGACACTTTTTGCAGAGTTGATTTCTTAGACCCACATGAATAATTACGACGCATAAATGTGGTAACATGAGAAGGATCCGTTTCTAATTTCAGCTTATTTACTATGCCGTGTTTACGGTATGAGCGTAAATGCATCTTTAAATAGAATTCATGAGGTGCTCAGTTTGAAAATAGATATTATTATTGCTCATACATCATGATGCTAACAGCCACAGAGTACACACAATGCAGCCACACTCTGTAACCGGCCCTATTTTCTGATCGTACCATCAATCAGAACAGACAGACTGCTGTTAGCTGAGGCTGTACTTTCACTTCCACTGTGTGTGTGTGTGTGTGTGTTTTTCTGCGTGTGTGTCTCCAAGAGTGACAGCGTTCTCAACGCGGCGCAACGTTTAACGGGAAATGCGAGGGGGGCTCGTGACAGGTTGCAGCGGTCATGGTTTATTTGACAGGCGCTCCCCTCACAAACCCGTCAAAAGACTAGGTGCTGGGAATGATGGGCTGACATCACTAGTGGCACCGACGCCACCCCTGCCATTTCACGAGATTTCAGCAGCAGCAGGGTCAGCTGAGAAAGTGATTGGTGGGTCACGCGTTGCTCAAAAGGTATGAAACCTACTCATTTGTGCAGGAAATACTATTCTTATCCAGGATGTGTGTTCCATTTGCGCTATTCTCTCCATAGCAGGTGTGTCAAATGGTGAAAAATAACGCTTCTTTTTAAATTGATTTGCTGAGAAGCGACTAAAATATCGAATTGCTGTTTTACTTGATGCTTGTATATGGTAAGAAAATGTGCAGAGGATTTGATGACAAGGCCTTACAGATGTCAGAACTTAGCTTAAAGGTCCCATATTATAAAAAAGTGAGATTTTCATGTTTTTTTATTATAAAGCAGGCTTAAGTCCTATATAAATACTGTGAAAGTATCGAAACACTCAATCCACAGGGAAATACACACAGCCCGTATTCAGAAACTCTGCATTTGAAACAAGCTGTCAGGATTTCTGCCCATTCGTGATGTCACGAATATACAATATTTAGACCCTTGACACAATTTTAAACGCAAACATTCTAAATGCGTCCCAGTTTATTTCCGGGTTGCAGTGTATGTGAATGTCATCAGCTGACAGGAAGTACACATGGACCCAAGCTGTTGCCTAACAACGCAATTCTGTTGCTATTAAGTCAAAATGCGCTAAAACGGAGCGTTTCAGATAGAGGGTAAATACAGGCATAATCAGGCTGACAATATGAGGAAAATAAAGTTTTTTTTGAACATCACAGCATGTAAACATGTTCTAGTAGAAACATAAAATACGAGTATGAACCTGAAAATGAGCATAATATGGGACCTTTAAAGGTACCCTTTGGAGTCGTCTTGTAAACAGTTATGTTTACATTCAGTGTTAATAAATATGATGTAAACATGTAGAAAAGCCATATTTTAATCCGCTCTGTCCGCAGTCTTTCCTCCACCGCCGCTATGTTTACACAAGCACAACACGCCAGCTCGGCAGCTAATAGCGTACAGTGAGATATTAATGTATATTTTGCTGTTGTAAACATTATTGTTGCTGCTCTAGAAACAAACAGTTAGCCAAATTATATTTAAAATATTCAGTTCTAATCCAGTTCTGAGCTTAAAGACAACCAGGCTGACATGTATAGCTAATATGCACACTTCAATATTTGTTTATTCATCGCAAGTCATGTCGTCATCGCGATATTGAACGATGATATCGCACATTGCAGATTTTCCTCATAATCGTACAACTCTATTAGTAATTTTGGCATACTGCCGCTATCACGTAGAGTTCCCTCTCAGCTGATGGTTTCCATTCTTGTTCCTTAGAAAAGGTTATTAGTCTAAAATATCTGTTCGTACACACAGCTGTATGCACAGACTCACAAATGAAAATTAGTTAGTATCAAAATATTAACAACTAATGAATACATAAGCATATCAAATCACAACCATCATGCACAAAGAGTTGTTTGAATCCACATTTTTTCATTTTTAGCATATGTCATTGTAAATTGTGTTATATTAGATCTCCGTCCCTGAATATTGAATCGAGTTATGCATCGGTTGTTGTCATTTGGACATTAAATATGTTATTAGCAGCTTAAAGAAGTCTTTTGCTTTGGTATATAACAAAACAATGGAAATACTGTATGTCTTGCTTATTTCGAAAAAAATACTATAATAAAGAAATTTAACATGACAAATGTGTACTGATGTGTAGTTAAAATGTTTTCAGGAACACTGCAACTATAATGAGGCAAACGTGACAAAATGAATCAGTGTATACTGCGCCGCACAACATATAGTCATGACCCACTGCAGTTTGTTTATAGTGTGTACAATATAGCTGAGGGAAATAAGGCTCAGCCGCTCATTTGATGTTCATATACAGAAACATTGTGTACTTCCTCTTAAATCATCTAATTAGCAAATGCTAAAGGCAAATATCAATATATTTCTTTGTTTAATGAATCCATTGGCTGAACCCTCCTACACTAAAATGCATGCTAAGATGTTATATTAGTGGGATGTGGCAGCCAGTGTGTTCATTGTGTGCTTTCGGCCCAGAGGACAGAGAGGCCGGCTGAAGATGTGTTAAGCAACTCACTATTGAATTTGAATATTTAAACAAGCTTCCATTAAAACACTGATTAATTTGAGGGCACTCTAGAAGTTGCCGGAGCATGACGGAGAGAATGAGCGAGTGTGTGTTGGATGCCTGTGTGTGCACACATGTTGATGAAAGTATTTAAACTGTGGATAGAAACTATAACAGTGAATTAAAGATATTAGAAATAATTGCTTTTTCTCTTAAATTGACCCTTTAGGGACCGTAGTGAAATGATTGGGGTTGGAGAGGCGGGCTGAATCTTATTTTTCATTTTATAAAAAAAAAAAAAAAAGCAAGACTCTTCCCATAATGTATTTATAGTTTTCCTTGGACACAATATTTCTTGGCTGCAGACTTTTTTAGATAAATTTAATTTAAAAATGGATTTGGGTTACAGTCGTGACTGGGGGCATTTCCCATGGAGCATCATCAGATACTGGACACTTCAATTTGCACAAATCCATTCACCAAATTTTAAATCCAGGCAATCTGGGCCTTGGGGCTTTCCTGTGTGTTAATCTGCGCCAGGGTGCAGGCACCAGCTGTGGCTTCCGAGGGGCTTGATAAACTAATACTTATTAATACGCTGGCTGATGGTTCCAGCTGACTCATTTTAAAACAGGAACCCTGTTGATGCTGATGATAATATTATGCTAAAAGACTCGAGCTGCATGTCACAGGCAATAAATCTGCATCCTAACATGAAAATAAAGAAGCAGCATTGTTCTTGTATTGCTGTGTCGAGCTAGTTAGTCCGAATATTTTAAAAGGTCTTATTGATAACATTTTTATGCAGCCGAATATTTAAAAATAATAATAATAATAATACATCCACACAGCCTTTAGAAAGGTGCTGAATAAAAGTTTGCCTATGCCTGAAAACAATTAATATGATTGTGAATTAATCACTATGAAAATGTTGGCAGGTCCAAAATAATGTTTACGGAAGATATCTAACTTTTGGGTCCCATTTCTAACAAGGCTTGTGAGCCAATAGCAAAATAACGTTAGTATCACGTGGTATCTCTGGGTCGTCAGTTAGTGTGGAGAAAAAAAACAGAATAAATGTCTGAGATTGACGGTATAAGTGCCTGGCAACGACTTGTTGTGAAGTGAATGCAATGGAACGGGACAAAACATAACAAACAGCGATATCCGTCTGAGAAGAACTAATAAGGATTCATGTTGAATATGAATAATGTTGAGGGATTATTCCGAATGTCACGGGCTATTTGTGGATTTATACATTATTATTACAGACTTTTATATATAAAAAAAAAAAAATGAAGCATTCGAAAACTGATTTGGAGGTTGATTACCATGGCAACGGTCGGGTCAGCCCTAATAAAATTATAACAAATCGGTATTGTGTTGATTTTAAAATAGTTGCATAGAAACAGTGAATGGCGTACCTTGCACACTTTTTGATGGTATATTTTACCTGCGCTGTGCCCTACCTTGCGGCGAGTGGGGATTAAATTTCTTATCATGTGAAGGCAGCTTAACGTGGAAAAGTCCAAAGCTTGACTGGCCTGCTATGCCTAGTTACGGGTTGCTAAGCTATGATGAGACAATCTCTTGTTTGGGAGAGGGGTTCAGCCAACGGTAAATTCCAAACACGTACACGGTCATTTAGCACCTCTACAATCTGACTCCATTTTTCCGTTAAATTCCTCCCTGAGGAATCCTCACTGAGGAATCCTCGCTTCTCTAATGAAGCGAGGATTCCTCCTCAGAGGGGGGGAGGGGTTGACTACTGATGGAGGTAAAAGACCCTTTACAGTAGCGGTCTTGAAAAGCCTGCTAATAAAAGCTGGATTGTGGGATAACTGTGACCTTAACGTTGCTTTGGGTTGCTTCGACGTCTTTATATATGCACATATACGTAGTTTGGCTTTTCAAAGTGAAAAATGCATTTTGCTAACCATTAATCTCCAAGGTTAAGCTGAATACAGCTCACCTCGCAATTTCCATACAGTTACCAACACTCATAAGCAGCCTATGTAAAAGCAGCTGCCTTTGCATTGCTCAAGGGCACATGGAGGATATGTTGGTTATTCACTTCCTCCCACGCATGCAGGTTTTCATACATATTCTCGGTTTGCAGAATGAGCTACATTCTAGTCACAAGCTGACCTTTAAGCTTCTACTGCAGCCATTTAAAAGCAACGCGAGCTTTAAAACATGCAAGCCGCGACCTCCCCCCACCCCTCACACCGGCCAACTGCCAATCACACGGCGCATTACAACAGACAGATGTTTATTCAGCCAATCGGATGACTAGTGGCATGTACAGATGTTACCTATGCCCAGGAGATGCTTTTTGAGTGGCGGGTCCAGATGTTGTGAAACACTGCACACATGCTGTTGCAGATTGTTGTGTAAATGCACACGTGGAGCTGGGGAGTTCTATTAATTACATGTGATGGAAGGTGACATTTGATGAGAGCTTTATTGTGTAATTAATTATGATTTAAAAAAAAATCATCCTGACACACAATAAAACACACACAGCAAAGACACAGCAATGGTTTTCTCTTAAGAGATACCTGAGGCGCCATGCCTTTCTCCACGGAAGACACGTTGTCATGGCAACGGGCTGAAGCGGCGGCTAATGGCCTTCTTATCAATTTAATTCAAATGACGCTCAAAGGCAAAACAGCGGCTGACTCCTCAACCTGTCATGCTACACATGCAGAAGCAGACGTGGCTCAATCGTCAAAGCCTTGTTGCTTGAGATTTACACAAATGTGGTGAACACACACACACACACACACACACACACACATACAGTCAGTGCATAAACCAAATGAAAGTTGAGAATCCACAATTTCACTCTACAATAAGGGTAAACTTGTTCAAATATATGTTCTGCGTGTTTGTACGCACATACAAACACACTCCATCATGTTGACAGGTTCATAAGGAGATTTCACTTTCATCGCCATGTTTGCTGGACACACACACACACACACGCGGCCATGTCCCCGCGGAATCCATCTTCATTTGCTGTGTTTGAGAGCAGCCCTGAGATTCAACTCCGTTCTCCTCCATAACTCATCCTTGTGTCTCCAGATGCTCCTCTCTGCTGTCTGAACAGAGCAGCAACATTTCCCACAAGCAATGGCGAGCACACCGTCTTCATTTCTCAATCATTTCCCTGCAGATTAAATGACCTTTTTTCTTAATGCCAAATGATGAAGAAAAAGTATCGCCTGATCTAAGATTACTTACTGAGGCAACACAGCTAGTCAGCAACGTGACTTATCTGAGGTTGGTGGGCAGTGGCGGACTCAGGCTGTCTGAGGGGCAGGGGCAAAAAATCAATAAAAGGGGCACCAGTTTGCAGAACGCTTTCTAGCATGTAGGGTTCATTGTGTTGTCTCTACTGGAAAGCCACCCTGGAGGGGACTTCATCACATTTTCTCTAACCTGAAAAAAAATCATGTGCCTCTGTGTCCTCCGGTGCTCCTAACGGCATCTGCAAGATTTCACAGACCGGATGAAAACAAGCAGTAAGAGCTGATCTGAGATCCGCTGTCCAGCTGCCGTCTATGAGAGCCGGCTGTCAATCACTCGCGAACTCCAACCAAACGGTCAAACTAGGCAGCTCTGATCAAATATGAATCAATATTATGTTACGTTAATGCCTATTTCTCACCTCAAATGTTTTCAGAATCATCTTGTAGTGCACGGTTTAGCTGTAAAATGAGAAAGTTTGTGGCGCGGCCACCATTGTAAAATCTGTTGTAGGAACCCCAAGTTCCGGTCACATGACCGGAGCACAGCCAATAGGAACGCTCTCTTGATAAAATGACCTGTGATTGGTCAAAGTCTCCCGTCACGGGCTAGATTTTCTAAATGAGGAGGTGCCAAAGTCTAGTTATCTCTCAGAACACTTGAATTACAATATGCTGAAAGGTTATTATGCAATTTTTGTCCAATTTCAAATTTCGAATTCACCAGAAACTCCACTTCTTTTTGTCATTTCCCTCCAGTCTCTTGCCTTTTTCCTCTCGTCTCTGCACATTTATGAAGTAGATTCATACAGCCCCCCAGTAAAGGGCGAATTTTTTTCCTCAAGTCGAAACATCTTCAACACAGTATGTGTGTTCAGACAGAACAGCGGGTGAATTTTAGAGGCTCTGAATGCACTTGATGGTTCTTTAGCTGCAAAAATACTCCCAATATGTTCACCAGCTAGTCACCAACTGTGTTGTCTGTTTGGTGGTATAGTGTACAGTGGGTTTTAAGAGCTTTTTCTCTCCAAACAGCTCCCTGCAAGTCCAAAAAATGAGACGGTAAGAGTGGTCTAAATTACAGGAAAGCTGTGGGCTAGAACAGCTAAACAATGAGCTAAAACTCCCTATAAAAGGGGTAAAAATCCTAATTTCTATGTATGAAGGTTATATATCTATACCATCTCTATTCACATTTTAAACTAAAACTCACAAAATGAACTCAAAATCATTCTTATCTTTGATTTCTCTTTTACCCACGACTGCAAAGGCTCTCTGATTAATATCCCCCCATCTGGTTGTCACCAGTTTTTTGGAAGCAAAGTACAGTTAATTATAAATAGGCTGTCTTTGTAAAGTACAGCTCAGTGTGTGTGTGTGTGTGTGTGTTTGACTGTGTTTGTGTGTCACACACGGGCAGGTGTGCGCAGCGTGATTAATACTTTGGCAGACAACAGAGCAGAGAAGCAAAATTAGATTAGAAAGATGTGTACCTGTGCTTTTTTTTTTTTTTCTCCCTTCTGCAAATGGCAACCGGAGGCAGATTTAAACACACAAATGTGGCCATATAAGCACATTAGGCACATTGAAATGAGGCAGAGAAAATTATGCAATATTTAACATTCTGAGCTAATATGAAAAGGGGGACGGGGTGTTTATATATAATTCAGAAAACTGGGGTGGGCTAACAGTTCTGAAGGCCTATGATCTGCTGGGGGATTTGGCAAAGCTAAACTAAACTAAGCTTGGGCTAGACTGGGCCGCACTAAGCCGGCTGGTAATAAGAGAGTTGGTTAGAGAGTAATCTGTCAGCGTGCCAAAAACCGGAGCTATCCTGCGGGAGCTCATTAGCTTAGCATTCCGCCCCAGTGGTCCTCGCTTGAATGAATGGGAGCACAAAGACAAGAAGAACTTTGTGCTCGTCGTGGTGCAGGCCTCCCACGGATGATTCCTCTGCCCATTTTCCTCTCTTTTCTATCCGTCATTCTACATCATTTTTCGCTCTCAAAATGTTCCAGTCACTTTCCAAAAAACTTTCAGATCCATCAGACGTTTTAAAATCACCCCCCACAAGAGGAGCCCATCAATGAGCCAAACAGCCCCTTTCAAAAGCTCCCAACCTGGCCCTCCACCAAAGAGATCCTCCTCCGACTGAAGCTACCTCACTCAACTTCCTCTCACTTTAAATAGCAACTCAAACAGAAAAAAAAAATAAAAATTCCCAAGCTTATCGGTTGTCTCCTTTTTGTCAAAGCTTTCGCGCACCATCTGCTTCTCCCGTACAATTAGCCCTCTCTGCACTGACAGCCAGTTTACATCTCCATCGTTGCAGCATCAGCAGCGGAGTTACACTTCCCCGGCTATATACGAGAGACAGGTGAGCCAACAGTCAAGGATTCCCGTTATAATAGACGCGTGGATGTGAAAGCCGGCTTCTCTCGGTGTCTCGACGGTGCTCTTTGACAGCAGTGACTCAAACCCACCTGTGGAGTCTGATATATGGACTTTAATTAGAGGCTTTTAAACAGAGATGTCAACTGTGAGGCTGGTTATTAAGACGGGATTGCCTGCGCTGCCTTAATGATAAGTAATGAGCATGCAACCTCTGTGGAAATCAAAGCCCGTATCTGGTTACAGGAAGTGCTCTTTATGACATATAGATCGTTTTAAAGAGGCCACCAGGCTTCAAAGTAATATTTCATGTTGATGTGCATTCGTGGAGCAGCTTTCTTTCTCTCTGTCTGATTGATTACCCGTCATTGAGATGACACCACGGGAGGAAAAAGAAAAAGACACAAGAGAGACGTGAAAAATTTAAGCGCGCGGAAATATCGGTTTTATGAGCTCTGTGAATGCACGCCTCCATTATTTAGCAGCGAGCGTAACCGATCAAAAGCCCCTCGCGCCTCCTCTGATGGGAATCTTTAGCTTTCCAGGAAAGGAAAGTTGTCAATGCGTCCCTCTCATCAAAAAAAAAGAATGCTTTTGATCATTTTGCGATCACAGGATAGCATGCATTATTCCGCAGATGGATTATTAATCAAATGATTTGTGAGTTCACACACGCACCGTGGGGAAACACCTGAGCAATTTGTTCCCAATGTGCCCAAATTGGAACACAAATGTGCATCCATAAGTTGCTTGCATGTACTGTATATTACATAACAAGACTGTCATAACTAAATGTGCAGTTAAAACCCCTTCCTAAGGTTTTTGTGTTGAACCCGGAGAGATCGTTGTGTGAATTACAGAATAGTACAGAGGGAACTAAATCCGATGAGCAGAACCAGTCGGGATCAGCGGGGGGCGGGGGGACCAGGGATCAGAGCCCAATCCTCTCCGACATACTTCACATGCATTTTCTGCCATTCCCGCTGAAGCTGTCAGATGTTGCACACGCTGAGAAGAAGGAAAGATTTGTCGAAGCTTTGCGGGGGTAAAAAGGCAGAACAGGCAGACGCGAAAAGGAAAAAATAGAGGAGCGAACACTTCCCTGTCAGTTTTGGAGTACGAGATGAGGTACAGTGGAGGGACACGCACCCTAGAGGCGAAGGAGATCTTTGAAGTGCGGCTCCATCAAAGCACATTCGCCTTCGTACTCATTTTTAATCTCTCTCTATCCCCCTCCAGTCATCATTCCCTGTGTTTATTGCTCCCTCTCAGTGAATGAAGAGAGTGATTGACATGCATACTGAAGGCTTTCTCTACCTGGGGCGAGCAGAAAACTACACAGTTTGAAGCTTCAGGTACTCACACACTGCAGCCCAGGGCCATATAGGCGTAGCTATGGAGCCTGGTCGTGCTGGAATCGTACTTTTTTGTGCGAAAAGGGAAAAGGAATGTCTATTATTTGATTGAAATATGCAAACTATTATGGACCTTGTGGACTCAACCAGATCACTGATGACCCAACCAGGTCTCAATGGAAGGCATATACATAGCATTACACGGACAACGGTGTGTCATGAGGACACATTTCAGGATTTTTCGCATGTCCTTTGTACGCCACGCAACCAAACTACGGTAATGTCCGCAGTTAGGTTTAGGCAATAAAACCACTTAGTTAGGTTTATTCATGACACACCATTGTCCGTGTAATGCGGACACATTTCAGGATTTTTCGCATGTCCTTTGTACGCCACGCAACCAAACTACGGTAATGTCCGCAGTTAGGTTTAGGCAATAAAACCACTTAGTTAGGTTTATTCATGACACACCATTGTCCGTGTAATGCGGACACATTTCAGGATTTTTCGCATGTCATTTGTATGCCACGCAAAAAAACTACGGTAACGTCCGCAGTTAGGTTTAGGCAATAAAACCACTTACTTAGGTTTAGGAAAAACGTCATGGTTGGGCTTAAAATAAGTACGTAGTAAAGTAGTTGTAAAATACTTACGGAAACAATGTAACATAAGTACAGGAAACACATCACAAATGTCACTAACCTACCTTATCAAATGAAACCCCGGTCTCCTGGTTAAAAGTCCTGTTGTTTGGTGAGAAAAACTGAATGCAAACAGAACTTTGTTTGTTTACAAGAAGTCCTCAATGGGCACCTTTAACTTTGCAACAGTTTTTTGAGGTAGGAAATATTTTCAGTTTGTGGATACAAGCAATGTGTTTTGGTGACCAAAAATAAATTGCACATGGTGTATAACCTTCAAAAATACTCTATCTAGATATTATCGGAGTATTGAGTGCGAGGAAATAACGTGTATTAGCATTCAGTGTCGGCCGTGGCTGCTGTTGGGAGTCTCACACATGCATGGGATGGGAATTGTGGTCAGTAAAAAAAGGCCGAACTTTAACAGACACCTGTCCAAAGATGTGAAAGAATTTTAGAGAAGAGCCTTCTCGTTCCAGCACAGCTGGGAATCATACATAATAAAAAACTCCATATATTCCTATTCAGAATTTGCCAGCAATTATTACAAAGCTCTTTGCATGTCTGCGGCGGGAAATGATATACAATGTGATTCCTGTTATTATGACCTTTGACACTAATTTGTATTCCTGCAGATTGCGTATAATTCAGACGCTTCATCCGTCCAGGCTCTTCAACCAGCGGATTGTGGAGAAGAGATGTTTACAGACGAGGAGAGGGAAATTATGAACACACACACACACAGATAACCACACACATGAGTACATCTATCTCCCCCATGTGATTGGCCGTGAGTTGAATTCATAACGCCTCTCATAATAAACCAAGTTGATCTCTTTCACCGCTATCTGGAAAAGTAATAAATACAATTGTGGAGATTAGAATAAGGGAGATTTTTAATTAAGAAAACATATAAAACATTAATTCGAAGCTACCCTCCATTGTACCTAACATGTTTGTTTTTTTTAAAGTTGATTTATCTCATGTTTTGACAAAACTGCCACATTTTATTTAACCTCAACTCCCAAGTTGAGATCCAAAAAGGAAAATACTACAACTATAAATTCCTGTTTTTGTGTTTTAACTAAACAGCGGGACTAGAAAGAAACCAAAACAAACATGAAGCATGATGCCCTTTTTTTTCTCAACCCCTCTCCTGTTCTTCCATCTGTTTATTGGTGAGATGCTACAGCCACCTGTACACACAGTTTTAAAGCACATACACAGGAAAATTTGCAATGATTGTTGAAGGCTTCCGTTGCCACATCCGTCACACTAGCATGACAAACATATGGCGGAGATACGAGACCCGTTGCTGCAGAAATACGTCCCCAGATGTCTTTGATACGCTGTACATCACAGTTTAAAAACACCTTACTGCCTTTCATCAACACTAAGTAAAGAAGATTCAGTACAGATTTAGTTCTTTTGAGCTCAGGCAATGATGGAGGATTCAACTGTAAATCACAGAGAAATTGGTTTATGGCACTATAGCATGCTACATGCAATTAACATGAATCAGCGTGAATCAATCACAACACACTTAATCGCACAAGCGCAGCGTTACGCAGAGGAACGAGTGTTCGTAAGGAGCGGGATGGTGATGCGACCCATTTTAAAGATGCACTCGGAAATATTTCTATATCAACAATGGCTTAAATGTAATGTGAAAGGGGGTTCCTCGTAGCGACAAACCAGCAGAGAATTATCACCACCTCTGCAGTTGCCCTCAGCTTTATGGAGCATTTTAGCGGCTTTCAGCTCATTGTTTTGGTTTTTGGTTGCACTCATCCATCTCTTTTCCAGCCGCAGACTGCTGTTTTTCACTCGTTACTAGGGATGTCACGAGAACCGAAACTTCGGTACCAAGTCGATGCCAAAATTCTGAAAATGTGACGGTACTCGTTTTTCTACAGTAACGCAGGTACCGTCAGGGCTTGAGAATAACGGCGTCCCGGGGACGATAAAAAATGTGTTTAGGACGCAGTTCACTCTCTATCGATGCGTCCAGAGGCAAGTAGTAGTCGCTGTGTCCCGCAGGAAGACATCCCTTTTTTTTTTCCTGATTACATTGTGAACAACAAATCTGTGTTGAAATTGGCAGGACGAGAGCTATGGAGGTGCCATACATTCTGATGTGTTCAGGCTCTATTCAGTAATCATGAGTATTGAGCGAAAATAAATTATAACGTTATCGCGATGTGTTCAAATGTAATATTGTAAAATGTAGTTTTTGGTATCGACTACAACATTTCTGGTATCGGGACATCCCTACTCATTACATATTTTTTTTTGACATGCAGATTGTGTTTTGATAGTAGCATATTTCATTTTGTACTATGGTCACTTAACATTCTCTATTCTGATTGGCTGGAAGGTGCAGATTCACTTTTACTGATTGAACAGTATAACCAGACAGGACTCCTACACAGGTGCTTGTATGCAGTTCTACATGAATGGCCTGTGTTAACCTGTGGGTAAAGACAGCTACAGTGAGGCTATTTGCGTAACCACCGATAGCTCCTTATCGCAAATTAAATTTCACACATGTTTGATATTTGCGTGAATCTGGGAACTCATGTCAACCATTGATAAAAGATGAAATGAAAAGACCTTTGAAGCCCCTGGTATTGAAATATTACATTTAGGCATTCCTGATACGAATATCGTTTGTTGATATTTTATGTCACAGTGAAAAAGGTCAAACGGGAGACCAGACTTTTCTTTCTAAAGTCATACTTCCAGCAGCTGACATGATTAATTATCACCAGATGGAGGGTCATATTTCCTGTCCTGACATCATATTAATCCCACGAGACAAGAATGGAGAATTAGCAGGCTACCTATCATCTTTAGATTAATGTGACAATAGGTTACAGCCATGCCACCGCTGTCATAGTTCTGCTCTGTGAGATCTCCAGTAAGCTGAATTTAAGCCCAAACCAAGTGCTGCAGAGTTAACGTTATCCCCATAGTTCCTACTGTTCCTTCCACCTCTCAAGTCCGACAAGCTGTTTTCTCTCTTGTTTTTGTCAGCAGGATGGCGGGAACATCAGGGGATCCGCTTCCACAAGATTAATTCTTCGAAACCATGAGGCGTGTGACAGGGTGTGTTCACTGAACATAGCAGAAAAACTTGTAAAGATATGGATCCTTCTATATTATGGATGATTTGTCTTTCGCCGTTTGAATTGTCGCTCTCCATCTGTCCCTTTTCTCCGTGTATAATTTAACCCCCGTGTGCTGCTCCTAATTACTCGTCCTTTTTTTTATGGCCACATCCTTTCATGTGTCTCATCATTAAGGCCGGTTTGCAGTACATTGCTATTGCGTGCATACATTCCCTAAAGCGAATGTATGCACGTCTGAGCCCTCATTGAATATGACATGTTAAAACTGCCGTATTTCTGCTGCTATTTAGCACATAAATAACGCAACATACGACAAAACTGTGTTTTCGCTCGGCTGTTGACGGCTGCTGAAGAGGATGACATGACAGGAGACATGAAATGTTTCTACTAAGGGTTAATAGACAGGACAAAAAAATAAGCAGTACAGGATTTTTCTGCTGCCAGTTATAGAAAAAAAAGGTTAATAAAAGGCTGAGCAGAGAGCTTTGTTTTTATGCGCTAGCAGATATCTGGCCATCACTGCCATCCCTACACTTGGCAGCCTGACAGTTTAAATTGCGGATAGAGAAACAGCGACTACATTTTACATTATTTATGCTACATTTCCTGGCGGTTGCCTCACATACTCTTAAGTTGTGTTTAAGTCAGTTTGCCACTTCCTCACTGGGTTTGAACAAGAGCAGACAACCACACACACACACACACCTAAGCTTTTTCAGACTCATCCCGGGCGTACGAAGCAGAGGGAAGATGGGCAGCCTGTCCACTCTGGATAACATCTCGGTGAAGTTTGATCTAATGAGGAAATAGAGTCAGAGCTAGCCTTTCCTTCTCTCTGTCTCTGTCACACTCTCACACACACAAACAGGCTTCAATCCGCTCACTGGCGTACAAACTAGAAGAAGAACTACAGAGAACCAGGACCAATTAGTACTGTTGTCATGGATCCCATGCAGTTAAAGCTCCACGCAAGCGGGTGGAACAGTTTTTTTCACCACAGTACACAAACTCTCAATGTAGAAATATACAGCAGCAAGAATGCCAAGTACTGGTTTCGCATTTAGTTTTCAGCACCAAGGCCATCTTGGCAACATTCATTCATTTCATCTTCTTGTGTATAATCGATTACTGGCATTTTTTAATCTTTCTTTAAACCAGAATCACTGCGTCATGGTTGTATGCCGGTCAAGTAGCAGTTTACATCCATGTCTGTCTCAAAATGTCATCACTTTGTCATTTTATCCTGTTTGATATTTGTGTGAAATTGTCATATTTAGTGTATGGGTCCTTGAGTTATGGCCAAAAAACGCATTTTGTGAGCCAAAATCTAATCAGTTCATCCTTGAGTTCAAGTGGACGTTTGTGCCAAATTTTAAGAAATCTGCTCCAGGCATCAGTGAGATATCATGAGAATGGGATGGATGTGAGGTCACAGTGACCTTTGACCACCAAAATCTAATCAGTTCATTGTTGAGTCCAAGTGGACATTTGTGCCAAATTTGAAGAAATTTGGCACCTGAGATATCGCATTCACAAGAATGGACCGCACGGATAGACGAACGTACAGACCCAGTAGCCGAAAAAAACAACGCCTCTGGCCACGGCTGTCACCGGCGCGGAGAAGCATAAAAATATATTTCCTTGACATGCAAGCAGTATTTTGGAATACTGAACTGGAATCAATCAGGAAAATCAGAAAAAGCACAGGTATACAGGTATAAAGGCCTTTACACACTGGGGGCGTGATGAATAAACAACACCAAAATGTGAAATACTCTCCTGCCAATAAAATATGTTTAGGGCTTTTATTGTGAAAGGTAAGAACAGAAGGAGTGGATCTGGTCTGCGCTACCTTTGTCAAGGTTGAAAGGAGTAATAAAGTTGGCCATCTTGGTTCGGACTATGGAGCCTCAGTGGTGTTGTTTAATAAATATAGACGTGATTGGTTGATGATCTTATTCACAATGCGAAAGCTCAGAAAATCGTCTTTGTTCCAAAAAAAGAATTACGTGCTTTTTCGCCACGTAACGTTCATCTTCTGTGTGACAGTAACTATGACACAAACAACAGTTAAAAAAAAAAAAATTGATGTGCGAATTCATTGCATGAAAAAAAAAGCTAACTAATAACATTAACAATGGCTCGTATCTAATTAAAGGTGCAATGCGTAGGATTTGGCGCCATCTAGTGGTGAGGTTGCAGATTGCAACCAACTGAAACTCCACCCATGTGCCAAGCGTGTAAGAGAACTACGGTGGCTGACATGAAAACGTGAATGGCCCTATCTAGAGCCAGTGTTTGGTTTGTCCGTTCTGGGCTACTGTAGAAACATGGCGGCCGGCTCCGTGAAGAGGACCCGCTCCGTATGTAGATATATACGGCTCATTCTAAGGTAACAAAAACACAATGATTCTTATTTTCAGGTGATTACATACTAAAGAAAACATACTTATTAATATTATATTCTGCCAATAGATCCCCCTAAATATTACACACTGCTCCTTTAAAGTGTCCCCAAGAGTCATGACTGTGTGACACTGAGCATGCACAATAGGTCCTTTTCACAGCAGCCATTTGGACATGTAATTGCAGGGTGAACATACAGTAGGTGTACTGAATTCAGCCATTATTAATTTTATTAATTACAATATACATGTTTCTCTTGTGACATGTCAAAAAAAACAATTCAACTTAGAGGTTGTTATATGATTTATGCAGTATGCATGCACAGCGATATATATGTATATAAAAAAAATCACATTTTTAAATTCAAGTACATGCACATGTGCTATCATGTGTACTGGCTTTGATGGGCTATAATTTAGCACACTTAAGCAGCGATCTTATCCAGAACGAGGTATAAAATTAGTCAGTACTCGATGATGACTACAATACCAGCAGATTGAGCGGAAATGAACATTCAAATCATCTCACTTATGAGCTGAGCGTTAACAGCAAAACATGCTACAGGAAGTCGACTTCGACTGCATGTTGAACCAACAAGCGGCAAGTGTTGCTTTCCATTTAAATAGTCCAACAAAAGCTAAAAATAATACTTTCCTCACTGTGGGTGCTCCTGTTTGTCCATCCGCACACACACGTCCACACTTCCCATTTGTGTGTATTTAAAGTGTGTGAGTGGATGTGTGCACACTGGCATGCCTGTATGCTTGCGTAAATGCGTGTGTACACAACAAGCACATGCATGTTTGTGTTTCGTGCCCGTGTGCGTACGTGTGGTTAAGTCTGTATATCGCAATCATTACACTTTCACCCACTTGGAAAAAACATAGATTCAAATCACTTACGCGCTAAAGGTCACAGTGGGAGCACAAACAAAACCGCTAATTGGGGAGTGGTGAAAAGAGCCACGGGTGACGTGGCCATGAATAGCTGCGGACGTCACCTATATGGTTTGGCACAAAAGGTAATGCACGGATAGCTGAAATGCATCTCGCACTCCGAGTGACCAAATATAGCTGCAGTGTCTTGGCTGCTGCTTGTTGTGGTGGAGGATTCACACTCTGAGGGAAGTTAGCAAGAAGAGTAGGAGGAGATTTGTACATGTTGTGTAAAAGTCTGTTTGAATCTGGCTTGAATTCTTGAATATTCCATATTTTGGCTTCAGATATTTGGCTGGTAATGTTGTCAGAGTGACTTCAGATGAGTGAGCAGCTAGGATTTAGTGTCTTTGTCAAGATTGCATCAACAGCATACACTGAGACTAAATGTTCCGCTGTTAAAAACAATCAGAAGTTGTGATTAATGTAAAAAAAAAATGAAGCACCTGTAACTTTAGCGACATTATTGGGTCAAATTTTTAATTTATCCAATAGTTTGGTTTACAACCAGTTGGCAACCTCCGGGTATTTATAGTGAAGCCAATGCGGAACTGCCTTAAAGGTCCAATATTTAATGTATTTACTGTAATAAATCATAAAATGACCATGATATGAATTGAAATACTGGCTTCTCTGACAACAATGCTACAGCTTCTCACTTGATTTATTACCTCAGTAAACATTGTAAACATGAGTTTATGGTTTCAATCGCTAGTTTCAAATCTTCTTCAATACAGCATGATGTTCATTTAGTAAATTATGTCCCATTTAGAGTCAAATAGACCATAAAGCAGGGTATGCTTTAGGGAGTGGCTACCTTGTGATTGACAGGTCTTTACCGCGGCGTTGTCCGGTCTGGGAGTTGTCCGTGTTTTTGTCTTACAACTGTAACCCTTTTACAGTGTGTTTTCAGTTCATGAAAATTCAATGTAACATTTTTGTCACCTAAAAATGCAACAGTGTTCGGTTGGACTTAGCTCTACCCTTTCGTATCACTTCTGTTTGCAAAAAAAAAGATGGCAACGGCCAAAATTCCCAACTTGAGACTTCAAAGCGGCAGTCAACAAACCATTGGGTGACATTTTGGTTGCCTTAAAATGTCTAATTTAGCGTATGCTTGTAGGCCCTACTTAGCTCCACCCTCTTGTGTCATTTCTGGTTCCAAAAAAACAACATGGCGACGACCAAATGCCGATATCGAGGCTTCAAAACGACAGTCCACAAACCAATGGGTGACATCACAGTGAATACGTCCCCTTCTTATTTACAGTCTATGTTTGCAACCAAATACCTGCACAAATAATGACAATTCCATCAGCCTCAGCTGTATGCCACTTTGTGTTTAGTGCTAATTAACAATGCTAATTGAAGACGGTGAACATGGTAAACATAGCTGCTAGACATCTAGCTATCATTAGCATGTTAGCATGCTGTCAATAGCATTTAGTTCAAAGCGCTGCCGTTAGCTTAGTTGTAAACTCTACTCTAAACTCCATTTGCCAGTCCACATCAGACAAACTCAATACAAACTTTTTTGCAATATATTAGATTTTAAAATTTCTGGCATTTCCACAGTTTTTTTAAACAGATGGATGCAAACTTATGTGTTATTCTGAATATAAATGAATTGTGAAAGTATGTACATGCATATGCTAAGTAAGTGATACTGTCCATACTGTCAGATGACCATTATACCAATATAATGTATTGCACCGTAACGATGATGTCAATACTTTTCTCCACAATTATCAAGACAAATATGTGTTTACTTGGCATTGTGACTTCATGTTGTCACTGACACCTGTTTTTTAAACCAGGTTTGTGTTTGCGCTGATCCCATATGGGGGTTAGGAGGTTGCCTGTCACCTCTTAATCTCGTGTTTTGCTGGCGAAAGAGTTGAAGAGAGAAGGAAACTGTTGTTGTAGAGCTCTGATTGGAATCCTGTCTTGGCTAATAGCAGGATTATGTCTGAGTCCTCCTAAGCCTGCACTGCTGGCTTTTTATTCAGTTATATAGCCAGGGCATCTCCTGGGTTTTCTTATGAGAGTAGAGCTATCGGATGTGTGAGCGTAAACATTGTCTGGAGGAAATGTGGAGGAGGACGGATGCGTTCACAGAAAAATACCTAACGCTCAAAGTGGCCGAGTCATTTTTACACATCACAATGAAAGCGGCGAGAGCTACTCTCGTTAATCGATTGTGTAGACTTTTTCACTCATGAATAAACCCGGTGATTTGCAAGGTGCCAAAGTTAATCTACTTTGCATAAATAGATTGGTAAGCAGCATCTGTTCCTTCTACAAGCTTGAATTGGAAGTCAGGAAATCAGAAAATTACCTAATTATTCGTACGCTACTGATAAACCTGAACGTGTGAATGAAATTATTGAAACGTGTCTTTCTTTCAAAGGTAGATAAGATGAGGATGAAGGTAGCGATAGTAGGAAGGGATCAGCGGTTGAAAAGGCAATCAGTGATGTTATAGCTGATACAAATTCACTCAATGCTCTGTGGAAATGAACACTAGAGGATGGAAATGAAGTGGGGTCAGAGTGCATGGTCACACTAGAGCGATGTCGCTGGAACGTGCCGAAGCAAGATCAAAGGATCACAGTTATATATCTATAAGAGTT